>NW_016107359.1:9498048-9684180 GCF_001604975.1 Cebus imitator
TGTGTGTGTGTGTGTGTGTGTGTGTGTGTGTGTGTTTTAGTAGAGACAAGGTTACCCATGTTGGCCAGGCTGATCTTTGAACTCCTGACCTCAAATGATCTGCTCGTCTCGGCCTCCAAAAGTGTTGGGATTACAGGCAAGAGCCACGATGCCCAGACAAGAACTGTTTTTAAGAACTAGGGTTGACTAATGCTCAAACACATCTGTTTTACATCTCAGAATGTATGATATTTCAAAACCAATATGCAATATGGGAGTTATTTTTATATAAAATATATTTTTAGATTTTTTAATCTTCTAACTTAAATAGGAGTCTGTTAATATAAGGTAGAGACAAACTTTTCTCTAGCATAGATATGTATTTTTGGTACAATGTTTAGTGAAACATTAGTAAAAGAGTATAATAAAATCAAATTTATTTGCAAATCAATATATAGAAAATTTATGGATAAATATATAATTATATTAAGAAAGATTATATCACTTTTAATATTATGTTTAGTTTTGTTAAGTACCAAATTTATTTTTCCTGTGGTGCATAATATATTTGTGAGGGTTAATACTGAGTGTCAACTTGATTGGACTGAATGATACAAAGTATGGATCTTGAGTGTGTCTGTGAGGGTGTTGCCAAAGGAGATTCACATTTGAGTGAATGGGCTGGAGAAGGCAGATTTGCCCTTAATCTGGGTAGGCACAATCTAATCAGCTGCCAGCATGGCTATAATATAAACAGGCAGAAAAATGATAAAAAAGAGACTGGCCTAGCCTCCCAGCATACATCTTACTCCAGTTCTGGACGTTTCCTTCCCTCGAATATCAAACTCCAATTTCTTCAGTTTTGGAACCCAACTCAGCCTGCAGATAGCCTATTGTGAAACTCTGTGATTGTGTGAGTTAATACTTAATACACATATATACACACACATATATATGTGTGTGTATATATGTGTGAGTTAATAGTTATATACATACATACACACACATATACATACATGTGCATGTATATATATATTCTGTTCTGTCCCTCTAGAGAACCCTGGCTAATCCAGATAGGCTCTAGAGAAACAGAATATTAAGAATGGAGTTCTTTAACTGGTTTTGGCATTTCTGGAATTGGCTGCTTAATACGATTACACCCAAGAATTCTATGGCCTCTACTTTTAATAGTATGAAAAACACTGATAGTCCTTTGGAGAAGCTGTTATAGAGTTACACAAAATAAACGCATTTGGCACTCCTTATTCACTGCTTGTGAGAGGCAAGGAGTTTAGCGACTCTATACATAATAACTTTGAATATATTTGGAGAACCAAGAAACATAATAAAGCTGATTGGTTGCTCCTAGGTTTACGGGAAAAAGTGTTGAAAGAAAATGATGAATGCAGGGATTTTATCTCCTGGATTCAGAAGGAGATACTGAACCTCAAATCTGCTAAGATTGTCCTGAGTGAGAGTCTTATCTCTTGTAGAGAAAAAGATGAAATTGTAGAAAAACAGACACAAGTTCTTATCATGCCAGTGGCTGACCTGCAACAAAAAGTGCATACACATCCTCACCAGGTGTCCAATGTTAAAGTGAGGGCATTACTGGAAAAGAATGGGACCCTGCAACTTAGAATGGGAGCATGTGGGAGGACCCTGGTAAAGTTGGGGACACTGAGCTTGTAAACTCTGATAGACCTTTTTCTGCCAAAAGAAAGAGCTCCCCCATTTCCAGCAGTGGCAACATCCACTGTCCAACTCCAGCTGCCATCAGCCTTTCCATCTTTGTCTGAGATAAATCTTGCAATGTTTGAGGCAACGGTGATGGCCTCCCATGAGGCAGTTGCCAGGCAAGATAATGTTGATTCTCTTAGGAGCCACCTCTAACACTCCTGTTTGCTTCTAGACCTATAACTAGATAAAGTCCTGGTGGGCCCCTAGAGGTGAAGTAAAGAGTGTGATCCATGCGGCTCACTATGCTCAGAAAGAACTGCTTGAGTTCTCTAATTTACATAAATAACAATCTAAAGAAAAAGGCATGAGCATGAACATTAAGGGCATGGATAATGATGGAGGGAACAGAGTTGAATCAGGCTGCATTTGTTGATTTGGGCCCATTAAGTAGGGACTCTGCATTTAATGTTGCAGCTTGGGGAGTTAAAAAAAAAAGGTTCTAATAGTTTATTTGCTTATTTAGCTTAAATATGGATTAAAAGATAGCTCACTGTGAGTGAGCTGAAAATACCTGCTCTCCTTTGGTTTAATATAGAGTAAGGGGTCCAAAGGCTTAGGAACATTAAGATGGTGGAGTTGGCTAGTCACTTTAGACCTACTCACCCAAGCTGAGAGGGTATAGAAGGTCTACCCTTTACCAATGCCTTGCAAAATAGATTTGTGAGGGCAGCACCTGCATCATTGAAGAGCCCTGTAATTGGGGTCCAGAACAGGAGAAGGCTCTGCAGCAGGTCCAGGCTACTGCTCAAACGGCTCTTCCACTTGGGCCATATAATCCAGCAGATCCAATGGTGCCTGAGTGAAAGACAGCGATGCTGTTTGGAGTTTTTGGTGGGTTCCCATAGATAAATCATAGTGGAGGCTTCTAGGATTTAGGAGTAAACCCTGCCATCTTCTGCAGCTAACTACTCTCCCATTGAGAGACAGCTCTTAGCCTGTTATTGGGCTTTGGTGGAAACGGAAAGTTTGACTATGTGTCATTAAGTCACCATGCAACATGAACTACCTATCATGAACTGGGAGCTTTCTGACCTATTTAGCCATAAAGTGGGTCATGCACAGCAGCATTCCATCATCAAAAGTCAATGGTATATACGTGATTGGATTTGAGCAGGTTCTGAAGGCACAAGTAAGTTACATAAGGAAGTGGATCAAATGTCCATGGTCTCCACTCTTGCCACCCTTCTGTCTCTCCTCCAGCTTCCACTGATGGCCTCATGGGGAGTTCCCTATGATCCATTAACAGAGGAAGAGAAGACTAGGGCCTGGTTCACAGATGGGTCTGCACGATATTCAGGCAACACTAAAAAATGGGCAGCTTCAGCAGTACAACCCCTCTCTAGGACATCCCTGAAGGACAGCAGTGAAGGAAAATCTTCTCAGGGGGCAGAACTTCAGCAAGTGCACCTGACTGTGCACTTTGCACGGAAAAATAAATGGCCAGGTTTGCAACTATATACTGATCAATGGGCTGTAGCCAATAGTTTGGCTGGATGGTCAGGGACTTGGAAAAATAATGATTGGAAAATCGGTGACAAAGAAATTTGACGAAGAGGTATGTGGTTGGACCTCAATGGGGTATGCGGTCAAAACTTTGAAGATATTTGTATCTCATGTGTGTGCTCACCAAGGGGTGACCTCAGCAGAGGAGGATTTTAACAATCAAGTGAATAGAATAAGCCATTCTGTGGACACCTGACAACCTCTTTTCTCAAGCACCTCTGTCAACACCTAATGGGCCCATGAACAAAGTGGTCATGTCTGGCATGTGCTGCATCCCACGCTGCACAAGCATTCAAAGACCTAAGAGGGAATGTTGGGGGATGAAGAAAAACACAAAGAGAGACAGAGAAAAATGGGGCCAGGCGGTCCAGTAAAGTGAAAGTATCAGTTTCTCTGGCCCCATCCTGCCTCAGAGTACTTTATTTTATATGTTCACAAAGCACGTAGCAGAGGGAAGGTGAAGTTACCCAGAACAGCCTGTGGCTATAATTCTCATATTTAACACACCTCAGCTAACAACTGTCTTGCAGCAAGGTCAGTGAAAGCTGGTTATCTTTTGCTAGGACTGCTCTTCTCCGAGACATACACATTCCCCTATTATGGTTTCAATTCTCTAGAGTTGACCCAAAGTTCACAGCAGCCTTGCTGCTGACTCCCCCAAAGGAGGTGGGCTACTCTGGCTCTCTGCAGTCATGACGGCACAGATGGAGGTGACACATGGACTCAGAAACATGGACTTCCAGTCACCAAGTCTCACCTGGCTATGACCACTGGTGAGTGCCCAATTTTCCATCATCAGAGACCAACACTGAGCCCTTGATATGGCATAATTCCTAGGGGTGATTAGCCAGCTACCTGGTGGCAAGTTGATTAAACCTCTTCTAACACGGAAAGAGTAGAGGTTTGTTCTTACTGGAATAGGCACTTACTGTGGTTATGGGTTTGCCTATTCTGCACGCAATGCTTCTGAGAAGACTACATCCATGGACTCATGGAATGCCTCACTCACCATCACGGTATTCAACAGAGCATTGCCTCTGACCAAGGCACTCACTTTACAGCTAAAGAAGTGCAGCAGTGGGCTCATGCTTATGGACTTCACTGGTTTTACCATGTTCCCCATCATCCTGAAGCAGCTAGATTGATAAAACTGTGGAATGGCCTTTTGAAGTCACAACTATAATGCCTGCTCGATGACAATACTTTGCAGGGCTGGGACAAAGTTCTCCAGAAGACCTTGTATACTCTGAATGAGCATTCAATATACGGTACTGTTTCTCCGAAAGCCAGGATTCATGGGTCCAGAAATCAAGGGGTAGAAGTGGAAGTGGCACTACTCACCATCACCCCTAGTGATCCACTAGTAAAATTGTTGCTTCCTGTTCCCATGACATTATGTTCTGCTGGCCTGAAAGTTTTCGTTCCAGAGTGGGGAGCATTGCCACCAGGAGGCACAACAATGATACCATTAAACTGGAAGTTAGAATTGCCACCTTTCGGCTACTTTGGGCTCCTCCTACCTTTAAATCAACAGGCTAAGAAGGTAGTTACATTGTTGAAATCAGTCTATTACTCCACAATGGAGGTAAGGAAAAGTATGCATGGAATACAGGAGATCCATTAGGACATCTCTTAGTATTATCATGCCCTGTAATTAAAGTCAATGGGAAACTACAATCCAATCCAGGCAGGACTACAAATGACCCAGACCCTTCAGGAATGAAGGTTTGGGTTACTCGATCAGGAAAAAGACCACCACCTGCCACCTGCTGAGGTGCTTGCTGAAGGCAAAGTGAATACCACATGAGTAGTAGAAGAAGGTGCTCATTAATACCAGCTACGACCACGTGCCTAGCTGCAGGAATGAGTACTGTAATTGTCATTAGTATTTCCTCCTTCTTTTGTTAAAAACATGTTTGTGGGCCGGGCGCGGTGGCTCACGCCTGTAATCCCAGCACTTCGGGAGGCCGGGGCGGGTGGATCATGAGGTCAAGAGATCGAGACCATCCTGGTCAACATGGTGAAACCCCGTGTCTACTAAAAATACAAAACATTAGCTGGGCATGGTGGTGCGTGCCTATAATCCCAGCTACTCAGGAGGCTGAGGCAGGAGAATTGCCTGAACCCAGGAGGCGGAGATTGCGGTGAGTCGAGATCGCGCCATTGCACTCTAGCCTGGGTAACATGAGTGAAACTCCGTCTCAAAAAAAAAAAAAAAAAAGTTTGTGCATGTATACACTTGTACTAAAAAAAAAAAAAACTTCATTTTATTTCCTTTTTCCTTTATCATATGGTCAAATACTATTACATAAAGTTAACAATACTTAAATGCTGATATGAAGTCAGTAAGATATATAATAAGCATTCAAGTGTTGTTAACTTTATGTAATAGCATTTGGGTTGGGAATTGGTGTGTTTCTGGCTGTATGAAGGATAGTTGTATTATGTTAGACATAATTATAACCTTTTATTATAATGGGGGGTTGGCAGGCCAGTGTGGTCTTGGGAAATGCAATATTTGTGCACAGAGGCAGGAGTGCCTGTTCTCATGCAGGCATATGAGCACAGGCCCCAGAGGTATCCCTCACCAGGAACCCACCCTTCTCCACCCAGCACTTCTCAGTCTCACTTCCATATTAGTAGATAGATTTCCACAGTTCTTTTTTCGAATTTTAAAATAAATATACATTTCATAACAATACATAAAGCTAGAAGTATGTGAATTTTTTTTTTTTAACTAGAATTTGGGATCTCAAATATCAGAGAACCAGTTGGGTTAGAGCATACAGTAAAAGTAGCAAAGTAGAATATTGATGTCACTAGGACTTGTTTATTATTTATATTATACTATCTTTATCAAACTTCGTATGTCTTCCCTAGAGAGCATGATTTAAAATTCCAGGTAGTTTGCCATGTTTAAATAATCAGAATATTCAAGGTAGATCTCAGTAAATCATATTTCAGTAATCTTTTAAATATTTTGTTTTCATAATTAAGCCTGAGAACCTATGGTCTAAATATCTTAATAAGCTATTTGCTATTAGCTAATTTCAAATAAGCGAGAGGAGATTAGAGAGCTCTGTGAATTTTTATTGATTTTTCTTCAATGAATGTCAGCCTCTATTGAGTTTCTAAGAGTGCATTCTTCCTGTGGTATCCACTCCTCTTTTCTTTTATTCTTGCTTTCCCTTCATTTGGTTAATGGTTTTAAACAAGAGAAAAAAAAAAAAAGCTTTTACCTTAGGTCATCTTAAGATAGCCTTTTATGAATGATTGAAGACTTCCAAGAATATTAGTAATATCGTTGCAATCAGATAAGGCAAGATTTATATACTACTCTGTGTAATAGTCACAATGATATATTACATAGGTACTGTAATTGAGAAGCATAAATATAAAGTTCTGGGAATGAGTTTAATTTGATCACATAATTCTAAATGATGCACGTTAATAATTAATGTGTTATGCTCAAATATAATTTGGGTTATATAAATTCCCACAGAAATGTCATATTAAATGATAATGATTAGCATTAACTTAATAAACATAAATTATCAATTATTTTAAAATTACTCATGATGTATAAATAATGAATAAAGTATGTCAAAAATTAATAAATATTTTTAAATAACAGTTCCTTGGTATGGTAGAATGGTTGCACAAAAGACCAGAATAATTCTTGCTTAATTTTGTAGTATAACTTCACATATTCTCGAATCAAGAAATTGGGACTTGGTTGCTCACTCCTTGAATGGGCTGGCTCTATGACTTGTTTTGTCCAATGTAATGCTTCAAAATTAATTTTGTAAATTTCTAGGCTTTTTGACATCTTTTCTCACCCTTATTAAATGTTTCTCTAAAGTCAACATTTAAAGACCCTTATTCTCTTATACAGGAGGCTGAAAATACCTGTGGAGCAACTGGCAATTGCCAGAAGAGTTAGTGGAGCTCTATTTGACCACCCAGTCACAGCTGAGTCACAGATGACTGCATCTGCGTGGGTTGCCCCAGGAGAGACAACCAGAAGTGTTGAGCTGAGCCCAGTCAAATTGCTGAAACTCCTGAGCAAATAATAGGATTATTGTTTTCAGCCACTAAATTACAAGGTAGTTTCATATTTAGCAATGTAAACATATTCACTTGTGCGAATTTTTAAAATTACACTATTTTATATTTAGATTTATTTTCCATAAGCACCATAAACACTTTAGATATAGTGAGGAAATATCGGACAAAAACCTCAGATAGTACAATGCACTATTTAGAAAATGAAATAATATTTTGGAGCAAGTACTGTGCTAAGATATACTAAAGAATGTGTTTTATGTTTATGTTGAAAAATCCCATATAACATAACATAGATATATAGATATAATTATATATATGTAAAGCTACATCTACTTTACACATATGGAAGGAACATACAGTAAAGATAAATAACTTAACAATTGACTTATGACCAGAATTGAAAAGCAAGCCCAACTGGGTCTGAATTCAGAGAATATACTTTTTCAATAGAACATAGTAAAAATTCGTAAAATAAAATTCCAACAGGGCATGGTAAAAATCCATTAAAAATCACAGTTTTCCATTGTGTAGCTTTAAATACAAATAATTTTTATAAAGTTAGTCAATAAATACCTATTAAAGTTTACTATATATTAGACATTTGGTTAGATCTTGTGATTTAAATGTGAACAACATAGAAATACTATCAAAGTCACATTGGGATTACATTTGAGTGCTGAGAAAACATTGATTATTCATCAAATAAAAATATTGTCTTAACAATTATGATTTTTAATTACATACTTGCATTTAGAGACAGAATTTCAATTGCAGTTGCATATCAAGAAAAGCTGCTGTGAAGATGCCCCCTCCAAAACTGTTGTTGAAACTTAATCCTCAATGTGGCAGTATGGAAAGGTGGGTATATTAGGGGATGATAGGACCATGAGGGCTTTGCCTTCATGAATAGATTAATATATTCATAGGTTATGGATTAATGGGTTATCATGGGAGGGAAACTGATGGCTCTAAAGTAGAGGAAAAGAGAACTGAGCCAGGACATTAGTACAAGCATCCCCCTTGAAATATGAGGCTCTAGACCATTGCCGGCAAGAAAGCTCTTATCAGATGTGGCCCCCTCAACCTTGGACTTCTCCACCTGCATAATTATAAGAAATAAATCCCTTTTCTTTACAACTTGCCCAGTTGCAGAGCAAGCAACAGAAAGCAGACAAAGACATTGTAACATATTAGGCAGGAAGAATGATCAGCTATTAAGTAGAGGAATCACTGGGGAAAGAATATTTCAGGAAGTAAAAACTAGAAGTTTCATGAAATCAAGTTAACAACAACAACAAAAAGCTTAATACTCAAGAAACTGAAAGTCACTAAGAATGATGGACTATGGAAAAAAACAGAAAGAAGAGGTATAAGAATGACAGCTGGGGAGGTATGCAGAAGCCAGACATTGTAGGACCTTGAAGGACACAGTAAAAATTATGTGTTTTCTAAGGATTACTGACAATCACCAATGAGCTTTAAACAGTGTAATAAATAATTATGTTTTCTATGTAGATTTTTTTCTATTTCTGGATCCACTTGCTGAATGGAGATCAAAATCAATTGTTTCACAAGCACTAAAATAGTTATTATCATAGATGCCCCTTTTTACTGACATAAAAAGATTTTCAGAAAATATACTTACTTGTATTTTTGCAGGATCTTTTATTTTATACATCTATAACATCACTACATATTGGCAATTTATCTTCAAGGTGATTGTAACAATTTGTAAGTTTTCCAACAGCATGCATTATTGTTATCACAAATTCCTATCAAGAGTGTGATGAGAAGTTTTTAATTTATGATCTTACATGAATTAAATATCAATTCAGTTAATTTTTTTTTCTAAATGGTGGGAATGTTGAGAGTCTCTTAATATTTTATTGACCATATAGTTAGCCCTTAGAAAATTTTGTCTATGGAAACATTTTTATCAAAAGGTTTTAATGGCTTTTTTATTGACATTTAGCATTTAATCCATTTAGAATTGACTTTTTTGGTGCATTGGAAGGCAGAATAAAATTTTGTTTACTATTTTCTACACTGGTAACCAATTTCCCCAATATCATTTGAGTCATCTTTTCTTCCCTGTTCTAATTGTATACTGGTCAGATAATAAATTGCCAAAATCTTAGCAGTATAAAACAGTACATATTTATTATCTCACAGTTCTATAGGTCAGAAGGTTTATATACATCTGGCCAGACTAAAAGGAAAGTGATCTGCTCCATTCTTTCTGGAAGCTCTAAGGCAATTGTTGCTCTCTGCTGTGGTCAGTAGAATTCAGTTTTTGGCAGCTATAGGACCAAGGTTTCTGTTTTCCTGCTCGTTCTGAACTGAGGGTAGTTTCCAGTTTCTGGTGACCGCTGCACTGATTGGCTTATAACTACCTTTCTCCGCCTTCAAAGCCATACACACAGGGTCAAGTCCTTTTCATGTTACATCTTTCTCCCTGGGAAACATTATTCACTTTAAAGGACCCAAGAGATTAGATGTAATCCATCAGGATAATGCTAGACAATTTTCCCATCTCAAAACTTGTAACTTTCAGCACATCTGTAAAATTGTTTTGGTCATGTAAGACTACATATTCACAGGTTCCAGGGATTAGAGAATGAACATCTTTGAGTAGCCATAATTCAGCCTGCCATACCCTTCCAATGGCTTTAAATAAAACCTGTGTTATATATATAACTTGTTAATAGGTGAGTTGGCCTCTCAGGCATTCTACTCCATTAATTCTACTATGTAAAATAATAGTTGAGAATTTCCTTAAATTGATGAAAGATCTTAACTCACAAATCAAAAAAGGAACACAAATCCAAAGTATGATAAATACAAATTAAATCATGCCTTAGTAAATCATAGCAAAACTACTGAAATGCAGAAATAAATAAAATAATCCCAAAAGCATTCAAAATAGAAGGACGCATTAAAGACACACTAATAAAAATGATGACTGACACAAAAAATAGATGTCATAGATAACGGTGTGATATTTTTTAAATGCTGAAAGGAAAACCAATTAACAAAGGCAAAACACACCAAACTAAAATTTTATACTTGATATTTTTCCCCAAAATATCAAAAAATTAAAGACATTTTATGCAAGCCGATATTAAAAGAACTGTCACAAGAACTACCTTACAGAAAAACTAAAGTGCTTTGTTTAAGATGTTGATAATCCCACTTTAATTACGAATCTACAAGAATGAATGAAGAACTTTGGAAGAGGTGAATATGAAGACAGTCATGGACAGTCAAAGGAGGGTTATAGGCAACAACAAATCTTGCTGTTAATCCTTTAGACATTATTTACATTTACTATGTGCCTGGTGATCATGAAGCTTGTTATTCATTTTATAAATCAGAAGGAACTAAGCATGTTTCAAAGGAGAGTGAGGCTGTACAGCTAATTCTAATCCAATTCTATATTTTTTCAGCTTTTCAAATTGTATTTTCTGTGTCTTGGAGAAAATCAAGTGAACAAAAATTGTAGTGGGTTTTGATAATGAGGCCCCAATGAGACCCCACTGAAGTCCCAAAGTGAAACCCCTCCTTCTCTTGCTTCTGTCCCTTCCATGTTGACTTTTTTGAGGACTCACATTTTCCTCCATGAGCCTCCCCTTCCTCCTATTACTTCTCTCACTTCCTTCTTTCTGACACTGCCACTTTCTTATTTCCCCAGCAATTGCCTCATAAAAGTACGTGCTAGCATCAACCACTGCCCAAGCTACAGAGAGATGGTCTCTTTCCATCACTCTGTGCTCTGGACTCAAGGCATCATCTTCAATAGTCTGGTGTCCTAGTCAGATAGTCCTACTATAACAAAATACCTTAGGCTGGGTAATTCATAACAATGGAAATGTGTCACTCACAGTTCTGGAGGCTGAAGAGTTTAAGAACTAGACACCAGCAAATTCAGGTCTAGTAAGAGCCCCCTGCTTCATAGATTTCAGTTTGTTGCTGTCTCACATGGCAGAAGAGACAGAAAGAGAAAATAGGCTTCCTCAAGACCTTTCACAAGGGCTAAGCTCTTTCATGAAGGTGGAGGCTTCATGACCTAATCACCTCACAAAGGGCCCCAGTTCTTTATACCATCACATTGGGAGTTAAGTATTAACATATGGAATTTTGAGGGATACAAATACTTAGACCATAACATCTGACTTTTTGGCCAGATGCTCTTTACTATGTTCCCCATCTTTTCTCTTGAGATGCTCATACCCTAGGCTAGAAAACATGCAAGAAACATGACCACGTGACTGAGGTGCGCAACAAGCACCACACAGAGCTTGTAGCTTACAGTGAACACCAATAACGAAGTACTCAGACAGTTCCAGCTGAATGGGGCTAGCGGGTGGCTCTTCCAAGAGAGTCCACCCCGGTATTCATAGACAAGTATTATTGAAAGGGTTTGTAGTAACTACAAACATCCACTAGATGGTCATTTGAGGTGGGTTACTGAGGCACCTGTGACCTTGTACACACTCAAACTGCATTCTCAGGAGGCTGTTTTCAGCATTCCTTATCCCACCACACATTCCACTCCCTGTCCTGTTTTCAGGGTCAAGGAGTTTCACTCCCATGCACAAATAACATACACAGTGCCTCAGTGTTTTTCCATGCCCTGACCTCAAATGCTTTAATATATTGCCATGTGCTCCCTACACAGCATTCTCCACTGATCATCAGCCAGTGTTCCCAGATAGATGTTTTTGAAGCTAAGTCCTACATTTGAGTGTATTTCTGGCCAGTCAGGTTATGTCTTGCAAGTGTGTGGCCCAACTGCTTATTAGAATGGTTGATCATGCTGTCTGAAGAGCCCAAAATTGAATCCAAAACTCCTTTTTGATACATTTACTTTAGTATATCGTCATGTCAAATAGACTTCCAAAAGGCTTTTTGGACAGCTCTGTTGCTGGGAGGTGACCCATCACCATCCATGCCACACTTGCCCCTCTGTCAAGAACACTCTCAATATTTCACAGCATCACTCTTACTATTTTACCACTTGGTGACTCTGCCTCACCTCAGCTGTCATAGCTGAAGGACAACATTGTCTGCCATGCCCCTGCATATTTTTTGTTATTTGCTCCCAGACCATCATCTACCTATTTTTCTCTTTTAATTTCTTAACAGTCACTCCATATTTGTTAATATCAGAATTCCCCAGAGGACTATCAAGAACTTAAATGTGGGGAATCTCTGCTTGTCTGCATTAGTGTGATGCAGGACAGGAAGAGGACCACAATGAATATTTGTTGAATAAGAAATGAAATAGAAACATTTGGAACAAAGATGATAATATATTAACAATCATTGTTTCTGGGGTGAGAGTTACATGTTTAACTGTTATTAATTTGTTGTTTCTCTGTAATTACTATATATACTTCTTTAAATCTATATATATTGTATGGATATCATTTCAAATACAGAAAAATAAAAAGCATTTTCATGACTATAATATTTTACTATAGATTTTGTTATATTAGTCAGATGTTTATACATCATACCTCATTTTGTAAATAGTACTAACTGATTTTTTTAACCTATCCAGAATCTATCTTATATTTCTAGTTTCTTGACATGAGATTATTTGTCTCATGTTAACTCAATGCCTTATTAAATTTGTAATGTATCCTTACAGCTATACAAGCAGCTGATTACTCTTTTCAAATTATTAATAAAAAAGCATGACTTGGTCTTATCCTACTTTGCCAATTTAAGTTTTCTTTTTGCATACAGGTGTTAAAATGCCATAACATTTTTCAATTTTCAAGTAGTTTGAATTGACATTTTCCCTGTTTACAAAGATGTAAAAAAAGGTATTAAAATCAATCTGGTTACTAAATTGGCTTTTCTGCTAATTATATGATTTGGCATTTTTAAGCCTAATTCTCCCAAATGGGTGGGTTTTTAAATTTAAATGTCACCAAAAGTCCTAAGTAACTATTAAATCCCATAATAGAGATAGATATTTAAAAAGAGGTTTTTCACTACTGAATAGACAGTGTATTCAAATCATTAGTAATTATATTAAAGGCATACATGATTTCACATTTGTAAATATAAAATTATAAACCCATTAAACACATGTATATATCATAAACAAATTACAAAGCTAGTAGGGTTCCTCCAATAAATTAATGCTTGCTAATTACAATATTTATTTATACTTATGTTATATTGATAAGGGAGTATATAGATCTCCTTTTGAGACACTGAGAGATGTAATATTGGCTCTAATTATAGAAAGTCAAAATTGTAAGTAGAAAGAAAATCATAAATTATGATAAAATCATATGTTTGAAGTTAGAAAGTCAGAGAAAAAAAGCAAGAGATTTGGTTGGAACTATGGGAAACTAGAAAAATCATCAACAGCAGTAATGCTGTTGGCACTTGTAATACCTGACTGAAATATGAGCTCTTCCACTCAGGTGGTTCTTGCTTATACTTATACTCTTGTTAAGTGTAATCACGTTGGGAAATAGGGCTCCCCTGTTCGAAAGATGATAATTTAAGAATATTTGCTCAAATTATGAGTTTAAAACTACAAAGTGTTTGTTTGAAATTAATAATAATAATTGCAACAGTTAAACGTAACAAAATATTCTAACTTTAAAAAGCTACTTTATAATATTGGAAGTTGCTAAAAACATCTGGAACTTTATATTTTTAGAGTCACGTCTTTTGTTCTTCCCACATGGACATACCCTTGCTGGAAAATGTCACACTTACTTTTGCTTCTGTCAGTAAAACTAAATCTGTAACATTTCATGATTTTAAGTATTATACACCAAATCTGGAATAGAAAAAGGTGATACTTATTAATGGATATTCATAAGATTTTCAATATGGTAATTTTCTCATCCACATTAACTAATATGAAACCATGGTTTAATAGAAATATATATGTGAACTTTTTGTTCTACTTTTATTTTTAAAACACAGATTCTTTGTTAGTATGAAATATTCAATCTTACACATAGAATCTCTCTTTTTTCTTAAGATATTTAAAATAATTTTTGAAAATAAATATGACTTTCAAAACACTTAAAGTGTAATTATTTCCCTTTAATGAGGAAAGGTGTTTTAAGTTTAGTTTATTTTCTACATAAATATTCAAAATATGTACTAAATATTAAATCTCTGAATTTATCAGTGAAAACTCATATACTTCAACTAAAATCTCTGTAGTTCAGATTTAGGTATAGCACAGATTTATATTTTAAAGTATGCAAGATATTTAAAATAAATAACAAGTATAAAGGCAGTTTTAAATTGATAAATAATATGAAAATATCTTCTCATACTATTTACTTATTTTGTTATGACAATATTGTTTTGCATTCACCTTTATTCCAGAAAATCCCTATGAGAGTTCTAAGATATTTTGTTAAAAAATAAAATAAAATAAAGACAAGCAAAAGGAAACAATAGATTTATAGTTATGGAGATTTTCTAAGTTCAGCTATAAATTAAAATGTTATTTTAAAAAACAGAAAGAGCTAAAAGTTAGAAGCATAATTCCAACGAAGTGTTTTTCTATATCCCTTGATATCTTTAAGGTTTAGGGGTCATTTTCTGAGTTAGGTTGGGTTGGGCTCAGTGATAATTCTTCTGAATTCTTCTGCAGGTTACAGATTCTAGAGTTAGGCAGGAATCAGCTAAGAGATGGTAGACAGGGTCAAATTGCGAAACAGCAAGTAAATAAGCCAGTAAAAAAATTCACACAATGACATAGAACAAATAGAAATGAAATAGAATGTAGGAAGTTATTTCTGAAAAGATATATTAACAATACACATGGATGGTTTTTGTTAGGACTTCCGACCTCACTTTGGGTAGGAAAAAAACTGTAGAGTAGCTGTGCTGCTTAGACATGCTTCCCTTAGGCTGCTACCTGTGGGTAGAAGGTATCTAGATTACCTCTGTGATTTCTAAAAGGAAACATTAACCTTTTGGGCCAACAGTCGGTCCCCAACTGCTTTTGGTACCTGGGACCAGTTTTGTGGATGAATAGTTTTTCATGGACCAGGGTGTGAGGAGGGGATGGTTTTGGGATGATTCGAGTGTACTACATTTATTGTGCACTCTATTTTTATTATTATTACATTATAATATATAATCAAATAATTTACTACTCACAATAATGTAGAATCAGTGGGAGCCCTGACCTTGTGTTTTTACAATTAGATGGTCCCATCTAGATGGAGGTAATAGGAGACAGTGACAGATCATCAAACATGAGATTCTCTTAAGGAGTACACAACCTAGATCCCTTGTACACATAGTTCACAATAGGCTTCATGCTCCTCTGAGAATCCAGTGCCACCTCTGATCCGATAGGAGGTAAAGCTCAGTTGGTAATGCCAGTGATGGGAAGTGGCTGTAAATATAGATGAGGTTTTGCTCACTTGCCTGCCACTCACTTCCTGCTGTGCCACCTGGTTCCTGTGACCTGAGGGTTGGGGACCCCTCCTTTAGACAATACACTGGAGCTGGCTCTCACATCCCTTTGGTCCAGTTCTACAACTTGTTGATGTTCCCTGATACAATTCCAAGTAACTAGTTCTTAAGATGCCATCAAAAGTGTGATTCATTTCTTAGAGACTGGTAAATCAGACTTAGAGATTGATAAACTGAAACTGTTTCTTCTGTGAAAGATGATATCAAGCAAATAGAAAGACAAGGGACAAGGTGCAGATGGGGAGAAAATATTTGCAAATAACATGTCCCACAAAGTTATGTATCAAGGATATATAACAGATCCTCACAACTAAACAATAAGAAAACAAACCACTCAGTTAAAAAATAAGCAACAGATATAGACAAACTTTTTACCAGAGGATATACGTACGGTACATAAGCACATGAAAAGACATTCCACATTATTAGTCATTACAAAAATAGAACATTAAACACAGGAAACAGCAACAACAAAAAAACCCTAATGAGATATTATTACATGCTTAATAGGGTAGATTAAAACAATGCTGACAATACTAAGCACTGAGGAGGGTGTAAAACAACTCACATTCTCAGACCTTGCTGGTCAGGATATAAAATTGCTCACTCTGAAAAGTAGTTTGGTGGTTTTTATAAAGTTAAACAGTTTAACATACACTTAAGATATGACCAAGCAATGAAACTCTGCAGTATTTGCCCAAAAGTAAATTTATGCCCACAGGAAAACAACATGATATTTTGAAGCATATTCATATTGCCAAAATGAATCACAACCCAAATATCCTGAGAGGATAATGAGTAAGCAAATGGAATATGAAAGACAATGGTTTGGAATGAAATACTATTTAACAGTAAAAATAAATAGACTTTTGATAGATACAACAGTTTGAATGAATCTCAAATGTGTTATACTCAGTGAAAGAAGCTGACCTCAGAAGGTTCTATCTGTACCATTCCATTTATATTACATCCTTGAAAACAAAATAAAACTTTAGAGCTACAGGGATTGAGAATAGGTCAGTTTTCACCAGGGGTTATGGGTGAGAGAAGGGTGTGAATATAAAGATATAGCAAAGGTTGTTTTTAGAGGCGATGGCCCTGTTTCAATAACCTAACTATGGTGGGTGCATGAATATATACATGTGTTGAAATTCACACAAATATACTCGAACAAATCTATTTCATTTTACAAAAATTGAATGATAAAAAATAATAATGAAAATAAGTGTACCTCAGATCAGGCATTTAAGTCACCTAGTTGAAATGTTATTTCCAGAGTTAAAGTTATATAGTAATTATTCCTCTAGATTCAAAAGCTTTTCTGAAAAAAAATTTTTTAATTAAACTAACAGCTTACAATTATCTTTAGTGAGTTTCCACAACAAATTAGAAAATCTTCAGGCCCTTCTTGATGACCAAAAAATTAGGAGACTTATAACAGCAAAGGAGATGACTATGGGCATCTTGGGTTTGATTAGAGAAAGGAACTGCTTCAAATTACTTATTATATAAACACTACATTACCTTCCATAGACAAGAAGTAGCTCTCATTTTATTTTTAGATTCTTGGTTGTTTTCATAAATATGAGTCACAAATAAAGAGTGTTTTTTTTTTGCTTTGTTTGGTTTTGTCATCCACTTCTCTCATTTTAATTTTTAAATGAAAATGACTTCTTGTTATAAAATATATTCTAGTTTCTCTGAGTATTGCCAAAGCATATGGTCTATGTTATTTGATTATATGTATTTTTTCTTTTGTTAATCTCTAGTTATCTTTAATTTTAAAAGTGCTGTTTTATTAACATCGAACTTCTTTTTCTCACCATCTCTGTGTCATAAGTAACAATACCAAGCATTTATAGTGTTTATCCACCAGGTTGTCCTCACAACAGCACAGATAGACATCTTATTTTTACAGTTTTACCTATGAGGAAACTGAACACAATACTTAGCATTCATAGACTACTATAGAAAATATTACACAAAATGTCGATCTAAGAAAAACAGTTTTTAAAGAGTATAAGAAGTTGAGAGAAAGGGGCCAGATGGCTGAATAGAAACAGCTCTGGTCTGCAGCTCCCAGCGAGACCAATGCAGAAGATGGGTAATTTCTGCATTTCCAACTGCGGTGTCCAGTGGTTAGGCAGTGGGTGCAACCCACAGAGAGCAAGCAAAAGCTGGGTGGGGCATTACTACACCTGGGAAGTGCAAGGAGCAGGGGTATCTCCCTCCCCCAACCAAGGAATGCAGTGAGAGACTGTGCTATCCACCCTGGATACCATAATTTTCTCATAGATTTTTGCAATCTGTGGATCAGGAGATTTCCTCATGAGCCTACACAACCAGGGCCCTGGGTTTCAAGCACAAAACTGAGCGCAGCAGCCCCAGTCAGGGGCTTATAGAAACTCTCATCTCCCAGAAACAGAGCACCTAGGGGGAGAGGGGACTGCAGTTGCAGCTTCAGCTGACTTAATCTTTCCTGCCAACCAACTCTGAAGAGAGCAGCTGATCCAGACTAGAAGGATTATCCCAGCACAGCTTACCAGCTCTGCTAAGGGACAGACTGTTTCCTCAAGTGAGCCCCCCTGACTTACCTCCAGAGAGACCTCTCAACAGGGGTTGACAGACACCTCATACAGGAGAGCTTCACATGGCATCAGGCCAGTGCCGCTCTGGGATGAAGCTTCCAGAGGAAGCTGACAACTTCCTGTCAACACCCTGACATTACGATTAAAAGAATCCTCACTGTTCTGCAGCCTCCGCTGGTGATACTCAGGTCTGGAGTGGACCTCCAGCAAACTGCAGCAGATCTGCAGAGGAGAGGCCTGACTGTTAACAACAACAACAACAAAACAACAAAATACTAACAGAAAGCAACAACAACATTAAAAAGACCCCTCCACAAAAATGCCATCCAAAGGTCATCCGCCTTAAAGATAAAAGGTAGATAAGTCCACGAAGATGAGGAAAAAAAGCACAAAACTGCTGAAATTTCCAAAAGTCAGAATCCTGCTTCTCCTCCAAATGACTGCAACACCTCTCCAGCAAGGGTACAAAACTGGATGAAGAATGAGCTTGATTAATTGAAAGAAGTGGGCTTCAGAAGACAGGTAATAATAAACTCCTCTAAGGTGAAAGAGCACTTTCTAACCCAATGCAAGGAAACTAAGAACCCTGATGAAAGGTTACAGGAGCTGCTATCTAGAATAACCAGTTTAGAGAGAATACCTCACTGTCAATATTATACAGATCAATGAGACAGAAAATTAACAAGGATATTCAGGACTTGAGCTCAGCTTTGGATCAAGTGGACCTAATAGACATCTACAGAACTTTCCACCTCAATAGAAAGAATATATATTCTTCTCAGTGCTGCATGGCACTTATTCTAAAATTGACCACGTAATTGGAAGTAAAACACCTCTCAGCAAATGCAAAATCATGGATGTAGATCACATGCAAGAATCTTTGGTACACAGCTAAAGCAATATGAAGAGGGAAATTTATAGCACTAAATGCCCACATCAGAGAGCTGGAAGGATCTCAAATCAACACCCTGACATCGCAATTAAAAGAACTGGAGAAGCAAGGCCAAATAAATTCAACAGCTAGCAGAAGACAGTAAATAACCATGATCAGAGCAGAACTGAAGGAGCTAGACACACACACACACAAACACACGCACATGTACAAACTCCTTCAAAAATCAATGAATCCAGGCAGTTGTTTTTTTTTTTTTTTGGAAAAAAAATAACAAAATAGACCACTAGCTAGACTAATAAAGAAGGAAAGAGAGAAGAGTCAAATAGACACAATAAGAAATGATAAAGGGGATATCACCACTGATACCACAGAAATACAAACTACCATCAGAGAATACCATAAACACCTCTACAAAATAAGCTAGAAAGTCTAGAAGAAATGAATAAATTCCTGGAGACATCCACCATCCCAAGACTAAACCAAGAAGTTGAATCCCTGAATAGACCATTAACAAGTTCTGAAATTCTGGTGGTAACTAAAAGCCTACCATTCAAAAAAGCACAGAACCAGATGGATTCACAGCCGAATTCTACCAAAGCACGAAGAGGAGCTGGAAGCATTCCTTCTGAAATGATTCCAATTAAAAAGAAGGGGTTCCTCCCAAACTCTTTCTATGGGACCAGCATCATACTGATACCAAAATCTTGCAGAGACACAACAAAGAAAGAAAACTTGAGGCCAATATTCCTGATGAACACTGATGCGAAATTCCTCAATAAAATACTGGCAAGCCAAATCCAGCAGCACATCAAAAAGCTTATCCACTACAGTCAAGTTGGTTTCATCCCTGGGATGCAAGGCTGGTTCAACATACACATATTAATAAATGTAATCCATGACATTAACAGAACCAATGAAAAAACCATATGATTATCTCAATAGATGCAGAAAAAGCCTTTGATAAAATTCAACATCACTTCATGTTAAAGACTCTGAATAAACTAGGTATTAATGAAACATATCTCAAAATAATAAGAGCTATTTATGACAAATCCATAGCCAATATCATACTGAATGGGAAAAAGTTGGAGACATTCCCTTTGAAAACCAGCACAAGACTAGGATGCCTTCTCTCACCACTCCTATTCAACATAGTATTAGAAGTTCTGGCCGGGACAATCAGGTGAGAGAAAAAAATAAATGGTATTCAGTAAAATCTCAGGATACAAAATCAATATGCAAAAATCACAAGCATTCCTTTACACCAAAAATAGGCAAGTAGAGAGCCAAATCATGAATGAACAAATCAGCATTCACAAATGCTGCAAAGAAAATAAAGTACCTAGGAATACAATTAAAAAGGGATATGAAGGACCTCTTCTAGAACTACAAACCACTATTCAAGGAAATAAGAGAGGACACAAACAAATGAACACTTATCAAAAGAAGACATTTATGCAGCCAACAAACATGAAAAAAAGTTCATCATCACTAGTCATTAGAGAAATGCAAATCAAAACCACAATGAAATACCATCTCATGCCAGTCAGAATGGCGATTATTCAAAAGTGAGTAAACAATAGTTGCTGGAGAGGCTGTGGAGAAATAGAAACACTTTTACACTGTTGGTGGGAATGTAAATTAGATCAACCATTACAGAAGACAGTGTGGTGATTCCTTAAGGCTTTAGAACCAGAAATACTATTAGACCCAGCAATTCCATAAATCAGTATATAACCAAAGCAATATAAATCATTCTACTAAAAAAAACATGAACACATATGTTTATTGCAAGACCACTTACAATAGCAAAGACATGGAACCAGCCCAAATGCCCATCAATGATAGACTGGGTAAAGAAAATGTGATAGGTATACAGCGTGGAATACTGTGCAGTCATAAGAAAGAATGAGATCATACCATTTGCTGGGACATGGATGAAGCTGGATGCCATCAACCTCTGCAAACTAACACAGGAACAGAATACCAAACTCCATATGTTTTCACTCATAAGTGGGAGTTGAACAATGAGAACACATGGACACAGGGATGGGAACATCACATACTGGGGTCTGTTGGAGGTATGGGTAAAAGAAGGGAGAGCATTAGGAAAATTACCTAATGCACGCAGGACTAGAAACCTAGATGATAGGTTGATAGATGCAGCAAACCACCACGACCCATGTATACCTAAGTAACAAGTACACCTTCTACACCTTAGGTTCTGTATCCCAGAACTTAAGGTAAACTTTTTATTTATACATTTATTTTTATATTTTATTGCCCTTTAGGTTCTGGGGTACATGTGAAGAACATGCAGGATTGTTGCTTAGGTGCACACATGGCAATGTGGTTTGCTGCCTCCATCCCCACCACCTATATCTGGCATTTCTCCTCATATTATCAAACATGGGGAGAAATGTCTCCCCAACTTCCTACCCCCCCCACTGTCCTCCCCCAGTCTACCCCAATAGGCCACAGTGTGTGATCCTCCCCTCCCTGTGTCCATGTGTTCTCATTGTTCAACACCCACCTATGAGTGAGAACCTGTGGTTTTTGATTTTCTGTTCTTGTGTCAGTTTGCTGAGAATGATGGTTTCCAGGTTCATCCATGTCCCTACAAAGGACATAAACTCATCGTTTTTTAATGACTACATAGTATTCCATGGTGTATATGTGTCATGTTTTCCTTGTCCAGTCTATCATCGATGGGCATTGGTTTGGTTCCAGGTATTTGCTATTGTAAACAGTGCTGAAAGAACATAGGTGTGCATGTGTCTTTATAATAGAACGATTTATAATCCTTTGGATATATACCCAATAATGGGATTGCTGGGTCAAACAGAATTTCTATTTCTAGGTCCTTGAGGAATCGCCACACTGTCTTCCACAATGGTTGAACTAATTTACACTCCCACCAACAGTGTAAAAGTGATCCTATTTCTCTACATCCTCTCCAACACCTGTTTCATCCAGATTTTTTAATGATCACCATTCTAACTGGCATGAGATGGTATCTCAATGTGGTTTTGATTTGCATTTCTCTAATGACCAGTGATGATGAGCATTTTTTCATATGTTTGTTGGCCTCATATATGTCTTCTTTTGAAAAGTGTTCATATACTCCACCCACTTTTGAATGGGCTTGTTTTTTTCTTGTAAATCTGCTTTAGTTCTTTGTAGATTCTGCATATTAGCCCTTTGTCAGATGGGTAGATTGCAAAAACTTTTTCCCATTCTGTTGGTTGCCGGTTCACTCTAAAGATTGCTTTTTTTNTTTTTTTTTTTTTTTTTTTTTTTTTTTTTTTTTTTTTTTTTTTGCTATGCAGGAACTCTGGAGTTTAAATAGATCCTTAAAATTTAAAAATAAAAATAAAATAGGAATTTAACAAACTTTTATATAAATATTTTTTTAAATGTCAATAATTTTCTAATATTGACCCGAGGTCCAAACTATGTTTCCTTTGTGACAACTAAACCATTCCATGAAAATGCTTAAATGATGTAAAATTGCTGAAATCAGGGCTAGTAAGTGCCTATCTTGAACTGTTTAAATTGAGCTTTTCTAAAATCCTCTAAGCAATTTAAATCTAAATATAGCCTGAATTATTCAGATCTTTAATAATGTGCAAATATGATTCCATCCTTTCTAAGCTCTAGGTATGTGATAATTCCTACCGTTTTTCATTAAAGCCTGATGGATTTTGAACATTTAGAATTCTAATCTCATTTCCACAAAGAGATGAAATGGCATTAAAATCAACCTCAAAGGAAATCACACATTTCATCTGCTTAAAGAAAGGACTGCACTCTAGGAGCCTTTTACAGAAGGAGATGGAGAAGAGAGAAACAGGACCATTATGTCACTGGGAAGATGCTTCTGGTCAAGATGCTTGGGCATCGGCACCACAAAATATCAAAAGAAAACAAAACAGAATGTTTATAAAAACATTCCTTTACATTAAATACTACTGTTTTTTTTTCCAGTTTGTCTATAGGAAGACTCAAATTTTCAAGACCATTCTATAATGCAACCTATTGAAAAACTAAAGACTCAAAATTTCAAGGCCATTCTATAATGCAAACCTATTGAAAAACTAAACAAACTATTGAAAAACTATTCCATGCATAGTATATTTAATATTTGGCAGTCTAGATAAGAGGGAAAAATATTTTACGTATCTGAAATCAAGGAATTTGAAAAATCTGATGTTAGTTTAAATGAATTGAAAAACAAATGATGCTTTTGTGTTAGAAATAATTTTACTTTAAAATAACAGGTTCTTGAGAATTCTCAACTATATAACTTAGGTATGGTTTCAATGGTAAGGCTAACTTAGGAAATAGTGAACTACAGAAACCATAGTAAACATCATCATATTATTAAAACTAACATTTGTCAGCATTATTTCTTTTTATTTTGAAATTTAATCCCATTACTCTTTTGCCAATGTATGAATAATATATTTATATTAGTGTAACATTCTTTATGGACACTTTCCTAAGATTGAGATTTATCATTTTTATCTTAGAAGTAACTTCATTTACTCTTTGATGACTTTCAAAACCATGATTCTACATTTTTTTTCAAAAAGCCTTCTCTCTCTAACTATATGAAAGGTAATGTGAGGCCACGACAAACACAGTACAAGACAGAAAAAAGCAGTCAGTTCAGCTTCTCTGCAATTTGAGTGTCTTCCAATTTCAAAGTATAAAAAACTAAAGTACCCAGGAATTTTCCACTTAAGTTAACTTTTGTCACTCAATACAGTAATTCCTCCTTATCCTCAGGTGATATGTCCCAAGACTTCCAGTGGAGGCCTGAAACTGAATATAGTACTGAACCTTAAACAGTATACATTGTGTTTTTTTCTATACTTAAGTATGATAATGTTTAATTTATAAATTAGATACTGTAAAGGATTAATAATAGCTAATAAAATAGAACATTATAATGATATACTGTAATAAATATTTTATTAATATGGTTACTCTTCCTTTCACTCTTGTGCTGTATTCACTATTTTTGTGATAATGCAATAAATAGATTTTTATTAAATGCCTACATGATGGTATAAGTGAGGTGAATGACGCAGGTATTGTAACGTAGCAGTGGGCTTCCCTTGAAAGCTAATAATTTAACATATAAATTACTGATTTCTGAAATTTTCCATGTAACATTTTCTGACTGCACTTGACTGTAAGCAACTAAATCTGGAAAGTGAAAATGCATATCAGGGGGACTACTGTACAATGTGGCTTTGTTCACTTGACCCCATTATAGACTTGCTATTATATACACATTAGAATTGTCTATACAACCTAAACAGTGGTTCCTCCAAGCTTCTTCAAAGATTGCATCACAAATATTACGCCTTGTAAGTGATACTGATGACATGAGGAAACCAAAATTCTGTCTCAGGCACAAATTAGGTGCATAACTTTTGAAAATACTATGGTACTTTAAAATGGGAGGTTTTCTTAATACTGTAATTAAGAAAAACAGAATGTTTGTGACAATGCAGATTTCTGGACATCACAATATAGAGCTCAAGGTTGATTCCAGAAATCATATAGAGGGTAAGGCAGAATCCAAGAAACACTACTCTAGGCATTAACTTCCTAATCTGTGACCAGTTAGGACTGATAGACTATACATCAGGATCTCTAACAGGAATCATCTGGATACCTTAGTAAAGAGGTTCCAATTTTGAAGTCTTCTTAAATGTTTGCTGACCACACTAGCCTTCCCCTCCCTCCCCCACTACACTCATAGACACCTAAGTAACTCTCTTTCTCTGCAGGAACCACTGTTTCATTTGGTTTAGAAGCATCCATTCATCTTTAATATTCACATGTGGTTTCTTGTCACAATTTATTTGATTTGGAACAAAAACAATGAACACGGACAGAACAAAGACAGTTCTATTGCATATTAGTTAACAGGCAGGGAGATTTTTAGTGGAAAGGGATCAAGCTTTAGATTTAAACCAATTGCTGACTTCATGACCTTGGACAAATTGCTTACCCTCTTTGAGTCTCAGTTTCCTGTCCTTGGAAGTTGAATAATGGTACCTATCATTCAGTTTTATTGCATTGATTCTACAAGATAAAACACAATGAGTTGTACTGCAGTGGCTGCTGAATAACATGTCCTCAAAAGTAGCAGCTATTTTTTATATTATTATTGTTGTATTTCAAACAATTATGCTGTTACTCATCAAATTGTAAAATAATGAATGTATAATCACAATTATAATTAATTCTCTAAAAACAATTACAGTGTTAAATTCTTGAGCTTTCTTCTGACACTTATCTAAAAACCACTTTTATTTTCAGAGCTGACATAATTAACTATTACTTTAAAGTTTATGCTTACATGGAATCAGTTGGAGCTGGGTCTGGACCTATCATAATGCTTTCCTTTCTCTCTAGTCTTTGTTCTTCAGATTAAGAATTTGACTTTCAAATTAAAATTATACAATTTACATATTAATTTGAAGCCAGAGGCTCAAATGCTTTTAATACTGAAGTCCTGCCTTGCCTGACATTAATCTTGGTATTGGTGGCCAAGACCTTACCACTCGTTCTAGGTATAACTAGGCCCCACTGGCCGTTGCCATTTTTGGCTCAGGGCACCTAACAAGACTTTTCTACCTGCCATGGACATCTCCTTTCATTTGTGTCATGTTTTTCAGTTCTCTTTGTACCCAAGCACTTGAAGACCCCCTCATGTACACCCACGAGTTTCATTTTTGAGCGTTCCATGTGATAAATCCCATCAACAATTTTCAGCCTTGGTATATATCTCAATCAGAAGCCCAGCAGTCCTTCAAACTATAACAGCTTGAGGTTAAAGATTCTTCATTTTCAGGTTCACAGGAACACATGAAATTTTAACTACTGGCTGAATAATTCCCAGGCCAAATGGATTTAAAACTCCTCCACGTATTTTTCAATTAGTTATACTGTTATAAGGGGTCAGTTGTGAGGACAGGGAAAGAAGAAGAAAAAATATTATAAAATTAAAAAAACTTATTTTATTAAATTATCAGACCAAATTGAAATGAATGGTAGATCAAGTTCTCAGCCCAAGACCTAGCTAAGCAGCACATTAACAGAAGATGGCTACTGTTGTCTCTAGCTCTGTTGTCACTGCAGTTTCTCAAAAAGAGAATTCTCTTCTCATTCTAAAACCTCATGATCATCTTTGCCACTGTGATTCTTTACTTTGTTCTTGCCTAAAATGTCTTTGCTGATCTCTTTACCTATTCAAATTTTATCAAAAAATTTTAGTTTAAAATTTACATATAAGATTATTCTTTTCTGTTGAGGGATTAGATGCACATATCAGTGAGTCAACCACTGCCATCTCTCATGTTATTCACTGCAACAACTTCCCTGGTATTTCTGCTTCTGCCTTCTTCCAACTCATTCTATTCTCAATTCAGTGAAAATCGTCTCTTTAAGGCATCACAGATCATATCAGGCCTTGCTCAAAGTCTCCTGGTGTTTTTCTTTATCACGCAAAATAAAGCCCAACTCCTGAATAAAGATATTGCTCCAGCTCTAAGCAATGTCTTTGACCTCATCTCCTTCTACTTTCCCTTTCACTACTCTCCATTCCCACTACACCCATGTTGCGTTGAGCATGCAAATGCTCTTCTGCCTCAGGACCTTTGTACTTGCCTGCCCTAGCTGGCTAAAATGTTCTTCATCCAATTATTTACATACTTTGCCCTCATACATCTTTCACTTTTATATTCAAATGTTAAACTGTTCTGTGAGGCTTGCCTCAGCTTCAATTTTATATCTGATGCTTAACATTCCCTCTCTCCTTTATCTGCTTTATTTTATTCATATATGATATATTTAACTCACTTATTTCATATATTGTGTGTATCGTGTCTTTTCCCCAAAAATGAAAAACTATGAACTAACGGATTATCTGTGTTGTTGGCTGCTATACTCTCAGACACAACAAGAGATATGCGGTTAAAAAATAATATTGAGTGTCCACATTTTATTAACTTTCTAAGAAGTGATTTTTTTTCTATTGCGAGAAGCAGGCCAACTCCTAGCTCAAACATTTCAAAAAGGAGTAACAATATCATGACTAGATTAGTTAAATCAGTCATCCTGTGGGGGTGGATGCACTTGTTCCAGAACAAAAGCCAGGTTCATTTGGGAGAGAATGAGATAGCAGTTGTGTAGACAACGTACAGTGACTGACAAAGCTGTGAAGATTGAAGCACATTGTCAGACCAGTATATAACAGGAGCTAAATATGAATATTCATATTTGTTTTAAAGATTTGACCAGGATCAACCTACTAGTAGTGGCATTAAATAGTCCTTCGAGTAGCAATTCTGGAAAGAAAGGGATTTACCAAAGATATGGGCATTACACGTGACTAAATATTGAAAAAGGAGGTCATGAGAGCTATGAAATCAACATTGTCACTAGTTTTATAATTTATATTCTATTTATTTAAGGGTGATGCAGGATGATGACCACCACCTTGCATTTGGGTTTGGAGATAGGAAAGTATGCTTTTCATCTTACTCTGCCAAGATGGTAGCTTTGTGACTTTCAGAAAATTACTTAACTTCTGTGATATCCTCCATAAAAAGAGGTTCCAATCAATAGATACCTTTCAACTTTAATGAAAATGTTAGAGAGAACGAGTCAATATATCTTCCTAAACGTGAAAAAGCCAAATACAAATAAGTAATAGGTAAAATAATTATTAAATCACTTTGATGTACAATTTAATCAGTAATCATATTTTTTAAATGCCTATTATTATGATTTTGCTCTAAGGGCTGACTATATATTAGATGTAATTATGTTAATATTTTATTCTCATGAAAATATTATATTAGGAAAACTATAGAACCTAGAGGTCTTTATTAATAATGTAGTTGCATTTTTTAAAGTAGTAATCTTGATGATTTTTACTAACTGTGCATATGCATGCATATAAGATAGAATGACAGAGTGAAAATACAAATGATTTTAGAATCAGAGAGTTCTGTGTTATAGTTACCTTTTCTTGCTTCCTAGTTCTATAATTTTATTAATTCAAAATTTCTACATTTTAGTTCCATCATTTCTAAAATGAAGAAAAAGATTATGTAAATAATTTTGTTTATATATCTAACTATAATCTATCTACAATAATAGTTAAAATACCTTAGCATACTGTAGGAGCTTAATAAATCATGTTTGCTACTATTGCATATATCTGTATTAACATGAAAACATACTTGAGGCATATACTAATGACAAGGATGATAACGGCAATTTAAAATATTTAATGGGCATACATTTAGCCTCTGAATTGGGAATGGGTTATGCTTTGAAGAAATTGCTCTCTGACATTATTTTTGTAATATTTAAACTCATGGAAATGCTTATTTTATTACATTCTATAAATCAGAATGGGTAAAAAAAATATATACCTTTTCCTCTATTTCTTTCTTTCTCTAGGTGGCAATATCTGGTCAATACTAAATACTCAAACATATTAGCTATTTTTAATTTTTTTTTTGTTTTTTCTAGCATTTCAAAGTTTTGTCCATTTTCCTACTCCATGAAAAGGGCCTTTATTGATATATGTTATCAGTCATTGCAAAGGAGAAAACCCATTATTAAGTGTGAAGTCCACATTGATTTGGATGGTTTATTTTTTTTACATTCTCACCATGCACTGAGCCTTGTTTCACACTGAAACCCCAATGTTGTCCTCTTAAAGTTTTATTTTGTTTCAGCATGTTGAAGAGTGTAGTGAAATATTTGAAAACCTGAGGATTTCAACTGAATAAAATTCAATGGCAAAGTAATTTTAAATAGCAATATAATAAACTGATCAAAAGCTTAATACTACATCTACTAAAATAATTTTGATATCTCCAGTGAGTTGTGTGCAATTAACTGTCTACTGAACTATTTTATTTTGAATTTCATATTACATTTTGATTAATAAATTACACTCTATGTGCCTTTATATCATTACATTGTTCAGGCTTTAATGCTATATTTTAGATGATGTTAAATCAAAATAGTTAATAATTAAAGTGATTTCGGACTGATAGTATTATTTTTTGGGTGTTTTCAATTCATGAAGGTTTAGAATTTTTTACCAGAGCTACAATCAATCCATTAGACCATTTCTTTCAAAAGTGTTAACACTAAGCAAATATTAATTAGCTAATCACAATAACCTAAGTACTCTTCTGGGTGATGAATGCTAAGTAGAAAAACATAAGGTCGCCTGAAAGAGTGAGGTAGAGTGATCTGATATTGGAGTCAGAGAAAGCTGTGACCTGAGAATGAATATTAGCTCCCCAGATAAGGAGCTGGGAAAAGGGAATTCCATCTGGAGAAAGCCTAGGGCAAGAAATGATTTGTCAAATTTTATGTCTTATAAAATACTAAAGCAATAAAATAAATGTGGCTGAAGACTAGTGAGGTAGGGGGAGAATGCAGTCAAGTAAGGCTACCAATATAGGCAGAGACAAAATACACATCTTGCGGATATAGTAAACAGCATTTTAAAACTCATTCCGTAAAGAACGTTAAAAATATGATTTTCATTTACATTAAATTTTAATTTTTAATCAAAGTATTGAGGCATTGTGCTAAGGAAAAATACTTACCTTTCTGGGTTCAGGAGGGGTGTGGTTTCAAAGGCAGGAGTTTCCCTGTGCCACACCTCCATCCATGCCCCCATCTGGAACCTAAAGTTCGTCTAGGTTTCCCCGGGTACTAGGTAGAAGAATCCAGGTGTGCTTCTTTGTTCAAAGAGCTCTCGGAAAGCTCTGGGAGGATGGGGCTCTGTTGTGGACCAAGCAACCAATCCAGTATCAGAGACAAAGATCAGTCACTCCAGAGGAAGTTTGAAAGAACTCCTCTCATTGGACGAGAACATGAATGAGGCGGAAATAACTAAAACACTTTGGGCCCATGATATTTATTCAAATGGTAAGCTCACCGTGCTTCAGTGCTTCCGGAGGAGCACCATTCCCCAAGACCTCAGACGAGGAACTAGGAGTGTCTTCAGGACACCGGGCTCCCTCCCCGGGTTACAGTATTATCTGGTAATAGTTTGAAAACTAAAAAAAATTGGAGGAAAATTAGCCTGAATTAAACATACCAGAAAGTGTTTGTATATACTCTATTAGTCCATTCTTTAAAGGACAGTTTTTATGACATTTAAAAATATAAACAGATTTTATTTCTCAGAGCAGTTTTAAAATTACCAAAAATCACACAGAAACTAGTTTTTGCATGCTCCATCTCTGCCTCTCCATTATTAAAGACATCAATACAGTCCTTCAAAAGACATTTTAATGATGATGTCTTCAGTTCTTTATTTCAATATTTCTAAATAAGTTTTTAAATTGTAGCAGTCTATTAGTATTTTTTTAAAGCAGAGGAAGTTTTTATTTCACTTGGGTAAGGGTAGATACAAATTGAAAGTGAGAAGCATGGTTCTCTCCATTACAAATAAGGGGTATTTCATCTGCCACTCTCTTTTCTTAGAGCATTTACATTAGAAAATTTGTAATTATAAGGTCTTCCTTTGCTCTTTGAAATGCCTGTCAATCTTTTTAAAGTTTCAATAGGACTCTTACTAGCTTTACAACCCAGGAATGTCTTTCTCAAGTAACTGGTGAGAAGCATTTCTTTGAAATGAAATCATCAAGGAAAATGGTACTTCTCCCAATTCCTGAGGGAGAGTGGGAGACTAACTTTGGTGGTTGCTTTTAAGTTTATTTTTCCTTTGTATAAAGGCAAATTAGCTAACACATTGGGTCATTACAATTATCAAATGAATTTAGGATGAACTATGTGTGAAAAATGGTGTTGTCAAGTAGTCTTATAGAACTAGTTCTTACTTTGAGGACTTGTTCATGATGGGGTATATTTGCTTGGTTTTATAAAATGGTGAGATTTCTCTGTCTTTGCAGTCTCAGGAGATTGCCTGTGATGTGCATAATGGCTTAAGTCTTATTCAATAATCAACGTGTTTTCTTCTTTTCCACCCTTGTGGGGAGATTTTCTAGGTAGAGAGGAGATTTTGTTTTTCATTATATTTTCTCAACAATTGCACCTCACTGGGTCCTACTCCATAAGTAATAGATTAATGCTATTTCCTCAGAAGATAAAACTTGAACACTTCTATATCCTGCCTCCGTCTATCCTGGTTATTTTCTAGGCTTGCTGCAACAGACATCTATTAATACAATATCTGCTGGCTGAGCCACATAAAATCAGTATCTGGAGATCTTTTCTCTTGTTGTGGTTCACTTTTTCAAAAAGGAAAAAAGAATAAATAATTAAATCAATAAATAAATCACATTTTTCTTTCTTACTAGATACAAGCATCACTGCTGGTTCCTGGTGTTCTGGGGCTTTTGGGTATCAGAGTTGGGGGGTGGGAATCACACTTCCTTTTGCAGAGTACTGTTTATCTCACTCCTGCCCTCCTTTTTCTTAAATCTGGTTAATTTTCTCCTGAAAATAAACTGCTTTCTAGTCAATCCTCATCTATAAGAAATAAAATGCTGTCATTTCATTTGTCATAGCTTACTTCTGTCTGTTCTTTAACTTCAAATAGGTAGAATCAAGTAAGTATGCAATCTTTTAATTTTCCTAACTTATTTCTATAAAACTAAAGTTTTTGAGATTCATCCACATTGCAGAGTGGTATTCCATTGTATGACTGTGTATATATCCTTCACAATGTTGGATATTATTACACCCAAACTAGTGGGTATGAAGTAATATGGTATGGTTTTAATTTTTGTTTCATGAAACTGAGGATGTTATGTTCCTTTTCGTATCCACAATGACAATAAAAATATTTATTTTATTCTTTTTCCAATGTTTTGCCTTTATGTTATTGATTTTTATTAATACTTTATGCATTTTTAAATAAATCCATTATATTTGTTGAAAATCTTTTCTCTTAATCTGCATTTTTCTTTATTATGTCCTTATTGGTGTTTTCAGGAATATATTTTAATTTAATTTAATGCAATATATCATTGTTTATTCCTTTAAGGCTAGCTAAAATGTTTAAGTTATTATATTTAAGCCTATAATTCATTTTGCATTAATTTGGGTGTATAGTGTAAAATAAGACTCAAGGCTCATTTTCTTTATGTTTATCCACTTTTTTCCAGCATCACTTGCTAAAAAGACAGTCCTTTTCAATTCAATCTCCTTATATTTTTGCTGAAAATCAATTGACTACAAATGTAGATCTGTTTCAAAATTTTCTGTTTTGTTTCTGTGATTTATTAACTGTAGATTCTTTAGGAGACACCTGATAGCAGATGAACAACTTTTGTTTCTATAGAATAGATTATACATAGCTATTGAATTTTCTCAAATGATCTTTCTTCATCCGTTAAAAAAATATGGTTTTAATCTTTACTTGATTTAGATGATTAATATTACTAATTTGATTTCATGTCTTAAAGCAACTTGTTTTCCTGGGATAAACCCCATTGTATGCTGTTGCATTATTCTTTTAATATATTGCTAAGTTCAATTTGCTAATATTTTGCTAAGAATTTTGTATTCAGTTTTATAATTTAAAAAATTTTTGTTCTTGTAATTTGTCTCTCAGACTTTGATATCACAGTTATTTTGTGCTTTCTTCTCTATATTTTGAGATAACTTCAGTAAGTTATCTCAAATGTTTAATAGAATTTGACTTTTTAAAACGTTTAATAGAATCTTCAATGTGGGCATATGGGCTTTATGTTTTGTTTTGTTTTCCAATTTATTTTTCAATGTAAAATTATTTATTATAGAATCATTTGGTTTTAAGATAGATTTGAACAACTCACATTTTTCAGTGTTTTGAATGTCAGATTTCAGCCTTTTATTTTTCTTTAAATGTTTATGAGACATGTAGTGGCATGTCTTCTTTCATTTCTGATATTTTTCATACGTTTTATCACTTTTAAATTTTTTCAGCCTTTGTGCTTATAAGTCGCATTAATCTTTCAGAAAAACTTAAAAGTTTCTCTATGATTTGTCTTTCTCAATTTCATTTATAACTCCTTTATTTATTTCAATTATTTTGTTATTCTCATATTACTTTGGGCCTAATTTGTTTGTTTTTCTCTGCTTTCTAAAGATGAAAACTTACATATTGATATGAAACTTTAAAAATGTTTTTAAAAGACCAATTAGACATATTTTTTTCTCTGTGCACTGATTTAGTCATGTACAGTTAATATAATTATTTTTACATCATCATTTAGTTTGACATATTTCCTAAATTTTCCTGTGATTCCCTTTAGGACTCACTTACTATTATTTTTTCTAATATTTGTGATTATTTTTCATAATATTTATGATCTCTCATTCTGTTGTGGATAGAGAACATATTTTTTGAAATTTAAGTAGTCTTTCTTCTAAAGCATGTCATATGATTTATTTATTTATTTATTTGGGGAGACATTTCATTTGTAGTAGAAATGGTTTCTACAACATATTTCTACTATATATTATGCCATCTTCAAGTAACAGTTGAGGCAATAGAATAAATGCAGAGGCATTACAATGAATCCCACTCAATACAAGAACTATACAGACCAACACTTCTCTATAATTTTTTTTTCTTATTGCCAGTTAAATACAGTTTTACTTTCATAGTTTAACAGTGAAGGGTCATACACTGAAGTCAATACATATACCTGGGATTTCGGTCTAAACTTGTTCACGTACATAGCTAAAGTCAATTACAAGGTTTGGCCTAGCAATGCTAGGGGAACTTCTTTGTAGTTTTTACAGGTATTAAACTTCATTTTGCACACTGAAGTCATTATACATACAGGGTAAAGTCAGAGCTTTCATATTTGCCTTTATTCTTCATTTAACTTTTTAAAACACTACTATAGTTGATTAAAACAAAAACTAGAGCAGGTAGTGAGCATATTATGATTACAGTCCTTACTCATTCACTACTGCACATAAAATGCCAGCAGTGAGTGTTATTCACTGGCTCATTAAGAGGTCTGACACTGAACACCACCTCTGGGATGATGTTGATCATCCTCATATGCTTCTCCATTGTAATGGTGCCATCTTTCCTGATTTGGATCAAAGTCCACCAGTTCTACTTGATCCATCTCATCAGTCTCTTCCACTTCCTTCCTCTCCGGTAGAAGTTTTTCCAGCAAAGACAGTTTATCAGGAGAGAGAAAGCCATTCTCAGGAAAGTTTACCTTAAATTCGATGATTAGGCGACCCTTTTCATATGATCTACGATAAATTGGCATGCCTTCATTTAGTACACACTTGATATCTCCATGCTTGACAATCTGACCTGGACGAGAGGTGATGACTATGGTTCAGTTGTCAAGAGTAGATATCGGCTTTTGGAAGCCACACAGTGCTTCAACCAGCTGTATGTCCATACACATGAAAAGGTGTTCTCCTCGTCGAGTAAAAACAGCATGGTCCTTCTGATCTAATACAATGATTATATCTCCTGGCTCCAGTCCTGGTTCTTGGTCTCCTTCATCATGGAATGTTATCTTCTGGCCATCTTTCATGCCTTTGTCAATATGATCTTGTAGAAACTTCTTCTCTCGAACTATCTTCCTTCCATTGCAGCTTTTATATCTATCTTTAGGACTGATCCGCTCATCATGACCCTGGCACTCCATGCACACAGACTGAATTTGCTGAACCATTCCAGGTTCTATCTGATGAATTCTTATTTGCATTCCAGTACTTCGGCAATTGGGACAGCACTCTACTGCTCCTTTCTTACCTCCTCTACCTTCATATTTGTCACAAATCACATTCTTTTGCAGAGCCAGTTTTCTTGTTGCACCAATATATAAGTCTTCTAGAGTTACTGAGAGCTGATGTACAACATTTTTACCTCTCTTTTCTCTCTGCATCCTTCCTCCTCCTCCAAAAAAACATATCAAAGATGTCCATGGGGGAGCCAAAACCGCCACCTGCTCCACCCTCTTTAATTGCCTGTTCTCCTCCTTTGTCATATAATTCCCTTTTCTTTGCATCAGAGAGAACTTCGTAAGCTTAAGAAATCTGTTTTAACCATAGAGTTAAAAATGTCAATTCATTCTAACAGTTTGACAGTTTAATTTTATGTTTTAGATTTTTGTCTACAATTTCTGCCAGTTATTTGGATGAGGTTGATAAAATTTCTGATTGCAAATGTGAAGGGTCAATATCTATATTCAGTTTTGTTGGGCTTGCTTCATGTGCTTGGGTGCTCTGCTACTAAGGAAATGGACATTTGGATTGGCTATATTTTCCAAATAAACCTCTTTTATCATTATTAAATGTCTTTCTTCTTCTCTAGTAAGAGCCACATTTTTGAAACCCATTTTTCTTTGTCATTAACATTTCCACCATCGTTTTCTTACACTGACAATTTTTCTGATAGATTTTGTTTCAATTTTTTATCCTCAAACTTCTCGTTTTGAGGATAAATGTATACCTCTTCAAATAGAAAGCTTATTGTGTTTTTAATCCTGCCTGACAATTCCTGTCTTTTCTGCCAATATAGTCTTTGTACATATAATTATTGATGTGGTTGAATTAAAGGAGACCATACTGCTCTGTGCAATTTTTTCTCCAAGCCCCATCTTTTTTTTTCCCTCTGTAACTTTTTTTTTTCTGCTTTATTTGTGGTTGATCAAATAGTGGTTAGTCATTTCTCTGAAATCACCAATTTGTACTTGCTCTGAAGATGACAATATAACCCTCAAATTACTATAGATTTCTCAGAGTTAATATTGTATAAATTCATATACATTTTAAAAATTACAACAGTAAAATTTGATTTATGTTCTGGTTCTCCGCGTATTATTGATGCATATTTTACATTTCTATAGATGATATTTACTCCACAATGCAGTGTTAGTAGTTTTTTTCCCCCAATGTTCAGTATTCTAACAAACAAGTTAAGAGACAAGGAAAAAGAAATGAACTATAATCTTCTGCATGGCAACTCATTTGCTTTTTCCAGATTTCTCCATTCCTTTATGGAGGTTCCAGTTTCTACCTGGTATCATTTTCTTTCTGCTCTTGAAATACAAGTTGAAGGGCAACAATTCCTTTCAGATGTGTCTTTATTTTATTTTCTATTTTCAATAACAAGTTTGATGCACACAGAGTCTGAACTTTGTTTTTTCTTTTTTTTCTTTTAGAACTTAAAAACTTCCAATCCATTCACTCTGGCCTCCATTGTTTCTGATATGAGATCAACCATTGTTCATATAGCTGTCCCCTATCTTAATGTCACTCTTCTATAGATGCTTTACTTATTTTTTCTTTAACTGGGTTTCCACCGGGCTTACTAGATTGTATCTAGAAGTGGGTGAAATCAAATGTATGCTATTTGAAATCAATTACTTACTTGGATGTGCAAGTTGATCTATTTTATCAAATTTAGGAAAATTTCAACAAATATATCTACATACATCATCCATACTATATATATAGTGTGTACATACATATATATATGTATATACTATATATAGGTATATAAATATATATATATGTGCATGTGTTTTATGAACATATATATAGAGAGAGTATGTCATATGCTGCATAATGACATTTTGTACCATGATGGACTGCATATATGACAGTGGTTATCTAAGATTGTAATGGAGATGAAAATGCCTATTGCCTAGTGACATTATAATACAATGCATTGCTCATGTGGTTTTGGTGATGCTGTTATAAACAAACTTACTGTGATCCAATCATATAAAAGCATAGTACACATAATTATGTATAGTACATAACAGTTGATAATGATAATGAATGATAATGTTTATTTATAGGTTTACTATATCACACTTTTAAATATTATTTAGGGTGTACTGTTTCTCCTTACTAAAAAGTTATCTGTAAAGCAGCCTTAGTGAGACAAGATGCAGAGGTGGAAGACAGTGATATTCACGATTCTGACCCTGTGTATCCCTAAGATAATGTATATGATTGTGTTTTAAGTTTTTACCAAAAAAAGCTTAAAAAGTAGAAATTAAAAATGGAAAAAGTTTGTAGAATAAGACTATAAAGTGAGAAAATATGTATTTGTGTTTTCAGCTAAGTGTTATTACAGAGTCAGAAGGTGTTTAAAAATTAAAAGTTTTTAAACTAAAAAAGTTGCAGCAAGCTAAGGTTAATTTATTATTGAAGAAAAGATAATACTTTTTAATAAACTTAGTATAGCCTAAAATATGCAATGTTTTTAAAGTCTGTATTAGTATACAATAAGATCCTAGTCCTTCACACTCACTTAACTATTCGCCCACAGACTCAGAAGACCTTCCAGTTCTTCAAGCTTCATTTATGGAAAGTGCCCTACACAGGTTTACCACTTATAAAATATTTTATATAATATTTTTATGTTACGTTTTCTGTTTTGATATGTTTAGATGCACCTCACCTACCATTGTATCACAGTTGTCTAAAGTACTTTTCTTAGCATAGTAACAGGCTATTCAGGTGTGTAGCCTGGGAGCAATAGCTTATACTATATAGCTTAGGTGTGTAGTGGGCTATGTCATCTAGATTTATGTACATACACTTTATAATGTTTGTACAAAAGTGAAATCATCTAACAATGCATTTCTCAAGATATATCACTGTGATATGTGAAACATAATTGTATGTATACATTTTTTATTTTACCAAGCATTATTATCTGTCCCTTCTCCTCCTCCTTCAATTAAATTCAAATATTTTTTCTTAATATTTTATCTTAGATTACTGAGATTTCATAAAGTTTAATATTTCTATTCTTTACATTGAAATACTACCATTGATTTTGCTTCAGGTTTACTAAATTTTCTGAGGCAGATTTCAGTATTAATGTTAAACTGACCTATTTTTTTTCTCTTTAAGATAGTATGATTTTTAGTCCTAGCATTTATATATTTTTTCTTTTAGCTTCCATTTTTAACTTAATAGCTTTATCTGTTTTATAATAATCACCACTTATTTCTTTAAGTCCTTAAACATATTTGTTTTGAATTCCTTTATCCTCTGAAAAATTATTTAAAATACCCAAGAGCTTTGATTATTCAGATTAGACTTCTTCTCATTTACCATATTTAAAACTAGCACTATTTTTTTCATTAAAAAAAACAAAAATATACAAGCATGTGTCATGTAGCCTTTGGAAAACTTTACCACATACATGTAACAGAATGAGAGAAAGAAGGGCAAATCAAAGGTTTCAGCATTGTTATGAAGATAATTTTGACACTGAAGACTTTCTAAACGAAGAAAGAAGAGTCTTCAGATCATGTTTTGAGAACTTCTGGTCTAACTTCACTTAACTTGTGGTATTTGGAAATTAAAACTGATACTGAATCAGTACTATCTATAATTCCTGACTCATACATTTAAGTAAGTAACATTTATTATTTTTGTCTACTTTAGGGAGGTTTTTTTTTTTTTTTTTTAATGATGTCATTGAGAGAGCTGCAGATTAATAAGAGCAAAGATTCTTTTTTCCCAATCACTGCAACCCATCATAGGGAAGATTAAATCTGTTATAAATGAGTATGTATTCTCTGCTAGTCCCAAAAGATAGCCTTAAAGATATCTTTAATTGTAGTTAAATAATACAAAATTTTCCCATAATTTATGGTCAACATTATGTCATGTATTTATCAAACCATTACAATGTTTTCCTGGGCACATAAGACAACTGCATTTCCTACTGAGCCTTATCTTATGTGATACCTTGTGGACAGTTTTATAATATAAAATCTGGAAGAAATTATATAACACTTGGTTTCCTAGATCTTCACAATTTCCACCAGCATTTTCCTTTATCTTTCTGCTCTATGAAGCGTATCCAGTGCTTCCCTGCATTGCTGCAAATAGAAGGAGAAAGGATCTCTGAGTCACCACTTGAAAGAGAGTTACTGTATCAAGATGCATCAGCTTTGGAATTTTATGAGTGAGAATCCTTTAAGAGAGTTTTAAGTCACTGTGATTTGTGAGGTTTTGTTAAAACTGCTAAAGTAGTTTCCCTAATACACCAATAACTACATTTTAGACTCACTTTAAAAATATTATTCCCTATCAGGTGAACCTAGAGTGTTCCTTTTCTATCTAGCATATGCTCCTGCCCATCTGCCCATAAACTCATCACATTTCATCTGCAAAGTTTACATAAAGTCATGTCTTTATGTCTTCTAATTTGTGATTCTAAATATGGATATAAAATTTAATTTTTAAGTATCTTCATTTTCAAGTATGCCTACCATTTGGAAACATAGTATTTTTACAACTATTATATATAATTAGTGGTATTTTAAGTGACATGAGGTATAAATACTGCTGTCTTGTGTTGCATACATATTGTTTATAGCTTCCTCCAGTTATATGTACAATGCATTACTAACCCATTCCAAAAATTCTTTGCAAAATAAAAACAAAGTGATTCTTTGCCACACGGCTTGTAAGTTATTTCTAAAAGTGTATCACTACATTCTTCATTTTGTGACAAATTCATTCACTTAATTTTTCTGTGTATAATATTTGGTCCCATAATTTAAAAGAAATGCAGATAGCCAAGCCCTAATTACATTCATGCCTTTCTAAAGTAATGAGTTTAACTTCCAGTACAACCTTGATGTAAAGCTTTTATTGGGATATAGAATTTGCTTGTCACTTGCGCATCCAGAAAGATATCGTTATAGAAAACATGGAAGAAAAAAATACATTTCTCAAATTTGTAACAAAAATGTAAAAAATAAAATAAATTATTTTGTGAGGTTAAAAACTGATAATAATTCTAAAGTACTGTGTATAATTCCTAACACATATATTTAAGTAAGTAACATTTATTATTTTTATCTACTTTATGGAGTTTTTTTTAATTTGTATGAAATGATGTCATTGAGAGAGCTGCAGATTAATAAGAGCAAAGATTCTTTTTTCCCCATCACTGCAACCTATCATAGGGAAGATTAAATCTGTTATAAATGAGTATATATTCTCTGCTAGTCCCAAATAATCATGTTGCTAATAATATAATAACATTAAACTATTAAAATTTTGAGTGAGTATAACTTGTTCATTGAATGAATTAAATCTATTGTGGATACACAAATAAATTTTTTTTCTACTTTTTGATGTAATCTTGGGTAGATCCCACAGCTTTCTGGTCAATCTGAAGAAATACACACATTTTTTTAGATTCAAAGATAAACTCCTAACTCATATCCAGGAAATCCTCATGACATCTGATGGTTTAAAAGTGGCAGTTTCCCCTGCTCTCTCTCTCTCTCTCTCTCTACTGCCATGTAAAATATGCTTTGCCTCCCCTTCACCTTATGCCATGATTGTAAGTTTCCTGAGGCCATAGAAGCCATGTAAAACCGAGTAAATTAAACCTTTTTTTTTTTTTTTTTTAATTGTACTTTAAGTTCTCGGGTACATGTGCATATCATACAGGACTCTTGCATAGGTACACACATGCCATGGTAGTTTGCTCTCTTCATCCCCCTGTCACCTACATCAGGCATTTCTCCCAGTGGTATCCCTCCCCTACCCACCCATCCCCAGCTGTCCTTCCTGTAGCCCCCAACCCCGAACAGACCTCAGGGGGTGATGTTCCCCTCCCTGTGCCCATGTGTTCCCATTGTTCAACACCCACTTATGATTGAGAACATGAGGTGTTTGGCTTTCTGATGTTGTGTCAGTTTGCTGAGAATGATAGTTTCCAGGTTCATCCATGTCCCTACAAAGGACACAACCTCATTGTTTACTATGGCTGCATAGTATTCCATGGTGTGTATGTGCCAAATTTTCTTTGTCCAGTCTATCATTGATGGGCATTTGGGTTGGTTCCGGGTCTTTGCTATTGTAAACAGTGCCACACTGAACATACATATGTATGTGTCTTTATAATGGAACAATTTATAATCCTTTGGGTATATACCCAATAATGGGATTGCTGGGTCAAACAGAATTTCTATTTCTAGATCCTTGAGGAATCACCACTTTGTCTTCTATAATGGTTGAACTAATTTACACTGCAACCGACAGTGTAAAAGTGTTCATATTTCTCCACATCCTCTCCAGCATCCTGATTTTTTTCATAATTACCATTAAGTGGTATAATTAAATGGTAATGATGGTATCTGGTGAGAGATGGTATCTCAGTGTGGTTTTGATTTTCATTTATCTGATGACCAGTAACGATGAGCATTTTTTCATGTTTTTTGGCCTCATAAAATGTCTTTTTTTGAAAAGTGTCTGTTCGTATCCTTTGCCCACTTTAATTTTTTTTTTCTTGTAAATTTGTTTTAGTTATTTGTAGATTCTGGATATTAACCCTTTGTCAGATGGGTAGATTGCAAACATTTTTTCCCATTTTGTTGGTTGCCAGTTCACTCTAATCATTGTTTCTTTTGCTGTGCAGAAACTTAAGTTTAGTTAGCTCTGGAGTTTAATTAGATCACATTTGTCTATTTTGGCTTTTGTTGCCATTGCTTTTGGTGTTTTAGTCATGAAGTCCTTGCCTATGCCTATGTCCTGAATTGTAGTGCCTAGGTTTTCTTCTAGGGTTTTTATGGTGTTAGGTATTATGTTTAAATCTTTAATCCATCTGGAGTTAATTTTAGTGTAAGATGTAAGGAAGGGGTTTCACCTTTCTGCAAATGGTTAGCCAGCTTTCCCAACACCGTTTATTAAACAGGTAATCCTTTCCCCATTGCTTGTTTTTTTCAGGTTTGTCAAAGATCAGATGGTTGCAGATGTGTGGTGTTACTTCCGAGGCCTCTGTTCTGTTCCACTGGTCCATATCTCTGTTTTGGTACCAGTAACATGCTGTTTTCATTACTGTAGCCTTGTAGTATAGTTTGAAGTCAGGTGGCGTGATGCCTCCAGCTTTATTCTTTTTGCTTAGGATTGTATTGGCTATGTGGGCTCTCTTTTGTTTCCATATGGAGTTTAAAGTATTTTTTTTTCCAGTTTTGTGAAGAAAGTCAGTGGTAGCTTGATGGGGACAGTGTTGAATCTATAAATTACTTTGGGCAGTATGGCCATTTTCACCATATTGATTCCTCCTAACCATAAGCATGGAATGTTTTTCCATCTGTTTGTGTCCTCTTTTATTTTCTTGAGCAGTGGTTTATAGTTATCCTTGAAGAGGTCCTCTACATCCTTTGTTGGTTATACTCCAAGGTATTCTATTCTCTTTGTAGCAATTGTGAATGGGAGTTCACTCATGATTTAGCTCTCCTGTTAGTCTGTTATTGGTATATAGGAATGCTTGTGATTTTTGCACATTGATTTTGTATCCTGAGACTTTGCTGAAGTTGCTTATCAGCTTAAGGAGATTTTGCACTGAGACAGTGGGGTCTTCTAAATATACAATCATGTTGTCTGCAAACTGAGACAATTTGAATTCCTCTTTTCCTAACTGGATATGCTTTATTTCTTTTTCTTGCCTGATTGCTCTGGCTAGAACTTACAATGCTATTTTGAATAGGAGTGGTGAGAGATGGCATCCTTGTCTAGTGCCAGTTTTCAAAGGGAATGCTTCCAATTATTGCCCATTCAGTATGATATTGGCTGTGGGTTTGTTGTAAAAAACTTTTATTATTATGAGATATGTTTCATTGATACCTAGTTTATTGAGAGTTTTTAGCACAAAGGGCTGTTGAATTTTGTCAAAGGCCTTCTCTGCATCTATTGAGATAATCATGTGGTTTTGTCTTTGGTTCTGTATATGTGATGAATTAGATTTATATATTTGTGTATGTTGCACCAGCCTTGCATCCCCAGGATGAAGCCTACTTGATCGTTATGGATAAGATTTTTGATGTGCTTTTGCATTTGGTTTGCCAGTATTTTATGGAAGATTTTTGCATCCATGTTTGTCATGGATATTGGCCTGAAGTTTTCTTTTTCAGTTGTGTCTCTGCCAGGTTATGGTTATCAGGATGATGTTGGTCTCATAAAATGAGTTAGGGAGGATTCCCTCTTTTTGCATTGTTTGCAATAGTTTCAGAAGGAATGGTACCAGCTCCTCTTTGTATGTCTAGTAGAATTAAACTGTGAATTCATATGGACCTGAACTTTTTTTGGTTTGTAGGCTACTAATTGCTGCCTCAACTTCAGCCCTTGTTATTGGTCTATTCAGGATTTCAACTTCTTCCTGGTTTAGTCTTGGGAGGGTGCAAGCCTCCAGGAATTTATGTATTTCTTCCAAATTTTCTGGTTTATGTGCATAGAATTGTTTGTAGTAATCACTGATGGTAGTTTGCATTTCTGTTTAAGCATTGGTGATATCCCCTTTAACATTTTTTATTGCATCTTTTCTTTTTTATTAGTTTCGGTAGTGGTCTGTGTATTTTGTGGATCTTTTTTAAAAAACAGCTGCTGGACTTACTGATTTTTTGAAGGTTTTTTTTTTTTTTTTGTCTCTATCTCCTTCGTTTCTGCTCTAATTATTTCTTGTCTTCTGATAGCTTTTAAGTTTTGTTTTTTTTTTTAATCTTGCTTCTCTAGCTCTTTCAATTTTGATGACAGGGTGTTGATTTTAGATCTTTCCTTGATTCCCATGTGGGCATTTATTGCTATAAATTTCCCTCTAGACACTGCTTAAAATGTGTCCCAGGGATTCTGCTACATTATGTCTTTTTTCTCATTGGTTTCAAAGAACATCTTTATTTCTGCTTTCATTTCATTGTTTATCCAGTTGTCATTCAGGAGCAAGTTGTTCAATTTCCATGTAGTTGTGCAGTTTTGACTGAGTTTCTTTAACCTGAGCTCTAATTTGATTGCACTGTGGTCTGAGAGACTGCTTGTTATGGTTTATGTTCTTTTGCATTTGCTGAGGAGTGATTTACTTCTAATTATGTGGTCAGTTTTAGAGTAAGTTCAATGTGGTGCTGAGAAGAATGTATACTCTGTGGATTTGGGGTGGAGAGTTTTGTAGATGTCTATTAGGACTGCTTGGAACAGATCTGCATTCCAGTTCTGGATATCCTTGTTGATTTTATGTCTCATTGATCTGTCTAATATTCACAGTGGAGTGTTGAAGTCTCCCACTATTATTGTGTGGGAGTCTAAGTCTCTTTGTAGGTTGTTAAGAACTTGCTTTATGTATCTGGGTGCTCCTGTATAGGTGCATATATATTTAGGATTGTTACTTCTTCTTGTTTTATTGATCCTTTTATCATTATGTAATGCCCTTCTTTGTCTCTTTTGATCTTTGTTGGTTTAAAGTCTGTTTTGCCAGAGACTAGGATTGCAAACCCTGCTTTTTTTTTTTTTTGCTCTCCATTTGCTTGGTAAACATTCTTCCATCCCTTTATTTTGAGTCTCTGTGTGTCTTTGCATGTGAGATGGGTCTCCTGAATACAGCATACCAATGGGTTCTGGTTTTTTATCCTGTTTGCCAGTCTGTGTGTTTTGATTGAGACATTTAGGCAATTTACATTTAGTGTTAATATTGTTATGTGTGAATTTCATCCTGCCATTTTGTTACTTGCTGGTTGTTTTGCCTGTTAGTTGATGTGGTTTCTTCATTGTGTCATTGGTCTTCACCATTTGGTATATTTTTGCAGAGACTGGTACCAGTTGTTGCTTTCCATGTTTAGTGCTTCCTTCAGGAGCTATTGTAAGGTAATAAAACTTCTCAGCAATTGCTTCTCTGTAAAGGATTTTATTTCTCCTTCACTTACGAATCTGAGTTTGGCTGGATATGAGATTCTGTGTTGAAAGTTCTTTTATTTAAGGATGTTGAATATTGGCCCCAACTCTCTTTGGGCTTGTAGGTTTCTTCTGAGAGATCTGCTGTGAGTCTGATGGGCTTCCCTTTGTGGGTTACCTGACCTTTCTCTCTGATTGCCCTTAGCATTTTTTCCTTCATTTCAACCCTGGTGAATCTGACGATTATGTGCCTTGGTGTTGCTCTTCTTGAGGAATATCTTTGTGGTGTTCTCTATATTTCTTGGATTTAAATGTTGGCCTACCTTGCTAAGTTGGGGAAGTTCTTTTGGATAATGTCCTGAAGAGTGTTTTCCAACTTGGATTCATTCTCCCTGTCACATTCAGGTACACTAATCAAGCATAGATTAGGTCTTTTCATATAATTCAAAATTTCTTGGAGGCTTTGTCCATTTCTTTTCACTCTTTTGTCTCTAACTGTGCCTTCTTGTTTTATTTCATTGAGCTGATCTTGAATCTTTGATATCCTTTCTTCTGCTTGATCTATTTGGCTATTGAAACGTGTATGTGTTTTGCGAAGTTCTCATGCTGTGTTTTTCAGCTCCATCAAGTCATTTATGTTCTTCTCTAAGCTGGTTATTCTAGTTAGCATTTTGTCTAACTTTTTTTCAAGGTTTTTAGTTTCTTTTCATTGGGTTAGAACATGTTCCTTTAGCTCAGAGAAGTTTGTTATTACCTGCCTTCTGAAGCCTGCTTCTGTGAATTCATCCAACTCATTCTCCATCCTGTTTTGTTCTCTTGCTGGTGAGGAGTTGTCATCCCTTGGAGAATGAGAGGCATTCTGGTCTTTGATGATTTCATCCTTTTTGTGCTGGTTTCTTCCCATCTTCATGGGTTTATCTACCTTTGATCTTTGAATGGTGATTTTGGATGGGGTCTCTGAGTGGATGTCCTTTCTGTTGATGTCAAAGAGATTTCTTTTTGTTTTTTAGTTTTCCATTTAACACTCAGGCTCTTCTACTGTAGGACTGCTGGAGGTCCACCTCCTTGACTAGGAAGCACCCATGGGGCATGCAGAGCAGTGAGGATTGCTTCCTGATCTTTCCTTTGGTAGTTTCATCCCAGAAAGGTACCTGCCAGGGGTCAGCCTGAGCTCTCCTGTATGAGGCATTTTTTTGGTTATCCAGGGGTCAGGGAGCCACTTGAGGTGGCAGTTTGTCTCTTATCTGCCTACAGAGGTACTGCTGAGCTGCTTTGGACTCAGCCCAGCTGCTGTGTAGTCTTCCTCTGGCTTTTGTTTACACAGGTGCTATTAGACCCACCTTCAGAATGGTGGCCGCCCTTCTCCCCACTGAGCTTGATCATTCCAGGTTGGCAAGCTCAGACTGATATGCTGGCTGTCAAACTCTCAAGTGAGAGGGCTTCAGTTTGCTGGTCTTTGTGGGGGTTGGACCTGCCAAGATGTATCAGGTGTCTTCCTGCTTTCAGCTCTCCCTCTTCCTGGGGGTGGGTGGGGGAGGGGTGGGTAGATCCATTCCACAGGGATTCTTGGCCCTAGTCAAAACTGTCGCCCAGGTTTGGGCTGATGACTCATGTCACAAGTCCAGCCAGAGCTGTCACTCACATCTATGTTGGTAACTCACAGAGCTTTTCAGCCAGGCAGCATTCTCCTGTACTGTGAGTTGCAATGGCCATTGGAGAAGCGCAGTATCTGACCCAGAGTGCTGAGAGGTTAAAGTCCCCTATTCTCCATCCAGTTGCACTTCCCGGGTGGGGCAGCACGCCACCCTGCCTCAGTTCGTCTTCCTTGGGCTATACCCTCTGTCCAACCAGTCCCATTGAAATAAACCTGGTATCTCAGTAGGAAATGTTGAGACCAATTGCCTTCTGCATCTCTCACTGGGCATTGCGCTCCAGAGCTGTTCCTATTCAGCCATCTTTAAACCTCTTTTCTTTATAAATTACTCAGTCTCAGGTATTCTTTATAGCAGTGTGAAAATGGACTAATACACTGACGTTGGTGCTGTGCTACCAGACAGAAAACTTTATGGCAACATTCTTTCATTGATCCCTCAGAAGTACACTCTTGACTAGCTGCCTGCTTTCTTGGGAAGAGTCCAATCTAACTAATTTGAACTTTGCTCTCTCTTCACAGAACCACTTGATCTACAGGAAACTCATAACTGCCTTGCCCTCTATATGCCCTCTGTCACTACTTAATGACATACTCTTCTTTTCTCTTGGGGTTAGTTGGCTTAGGGTGGAGGTGAGGGGCAGAGTAGGCAGAGAAAAGCCACAACAGTTCTCGTGGGGACTACAGACTCCTTGATTCTCTTTCCTGGCAAACTCTTTGCTTATGTTCCATAGGCTGGTATTTGGGGAGTTGGGATGGATAATGCTTATTGACATGATTTGACTTAATATTAGCTTTGAAATACTTTTCTTAAGCTACAATGCCCATTTGCTAAAACAACTGGGAAAAATATGTTTTTACTCATTTATTTCTTATTTGTATTCTTAAAACATGTCTTTTTATTTTTTTAACTAGAGACAAGGCTTCACTTTTATACATTTAAAGGCATTATATGAAGATTAACCTTATGTGTATCTTAGAGTTAAACATATTTAGAGGTTAGTTATTTGATTCTATTGTAGACTACTAATTTTTCTTGATGGCTACATAAGCTAGGAAAGGGATTCTTTAATTAAGCATTGGCCTTAAAAGGCTAATATTAAACCTGATCATCTTCCTGGCATCCTATTATACAGTTCTTCTTTCATATAACAGAAACATAAATACCTTTCAAGTAGCTTTCCCTAGCATCATGAAAAATAATATTAAAAATCACTAGGCAGTTTCAGGTTCAATACAACTGTACTGAAGAAGAGGCCAGAACTAAGACCCCAACTGTACCCATTAATCAGACACAGAGCCGTGTGAATGCAAGCACCATTGGAAACCGGCAAGCAGTGTTCACATTTTCATTAACAGAAATGGCTCTCAGTTGTAAAGAAGGATCTTTCCAGAAATCTGGAAAGAATGAAAAGAACACAGATTATGCTAATTGAAGTTATGGAAGCCAGCTTTTAAGGCTCAGAGTAATCTCTTCTTCCATAATAAGTCCCATGTTCTTCATTGGCTTGTATACAACATAGACAGTGTAAAAAGAATCACTCTAAGAGAGCTAAAACCAGGCTTTCCTGAATTCCTCATGTTAACTTTTCCCTTGGCATAAAGTTGAGAGCCCATACAAAATTTCCTTTTTATTGTAAAAAAAAAATTAAATTGTTCATCTATATTTTAATTGTTTACTACAAGATGACTGCAATGGAACCCAGTAAAACAATTTTCTAAGTCAATAAGAAACATGTCACATGAATGAAGGATGTAAAAACCCCATTTCGTCAGCTTTAAGATTTTCATAACTTTCTTGTCCAGGAAGAAACCAATATTAGCACTTCTGTGAATCGAACTCTTACTTAAAAGAACAGTAGAAACAGTAGCAAAAACTGAGAAAAGATTGGACATGAAAGATAAAAATTTAGAGAATCAATCAACAGGAAACTGTCCAACATTCTTTCCTTAAAGAAAAACTAGCATATAAACCTGGCGTCTTTATTATCTAGCTTGGAGCAGCTCTCTCAGTGGGTGGAAATTTTGTTTACTGTTTGATGCTGTCTACCATTCTACCTGCAGCTGATTCCTGGCAGGATGCCATAAGGGTGTGTAAACTCTTTTAGATCTCTGTCAAAAGTGAAAGAGCAGTTGACTTTATTGAAATACATGCTAAGATATTTTTCATGTGAAACAAAGCTAAAAAAATCAGGGGTGAAGAATAAACTGTTGGGGAGAGGGGAAAATGACACAATTTTAAGGTTCTATGATTTTTAATCCTTAAGAATAACTTAATAATCTGTATATTCTAGGATATGTTAGGCTATATTTTAATAGAGAATTCAAGATTTATAACATCATGTAAAAATGTGTAAAACAGTTTCTCTTTATTCTTTTTCTGTTTATCAACAGGACAATTGAGATATGATAAAATAACCTTTTAGTTTTTTATATCTGTATCTATAAGCTACAAGGTTCCTGCTACTCTGAGAAACACAAACCTGTTTTTCTGTTTGTGTTCATATTATTGTTTCTATTTAATAGATTAAACAAGATATTTGCATTGCATTTCAGTGTCCAAAAAAATAGAAGTTTTTTTTTGTTTTGCTTGTTTGTTTGTTTCCTATAAGTCACCTAATAATTCTTTGTGATAACCCCTTTTTTTTTTTTTCTGGTAGTGGTAGGATTTAAAGTTAATTTACTACATCTGAATTATTTTTAATCTAAAAAATTCCTTTTAGTTTAAAACAATCATTTTCATGTTAATGGTAGACATTCATCCAGTATTAAACCTAATTGCTTCATCTTAACAATTACATATGTTCTTTTTGTTCACAGAGAAACACCAACAAGGTTTGGTCTGAGTTTACATCAAGGGAAGTTCTGGCAAATATAATTTTTTTTTCTTTTAGGGATATTGAGTTGTGAAAGGGATTAGGACAGTCATAAAAAAATCAGTGCATATTATTCTCTGTGGCATATATGTTCTCCTATGAGGTTCTCTTTTAGAGAAAGACACAAAATAATTGATTCAAGAGCAGAGATTAGGTAATTCAAACTTATCATTTAAATGTGTCCAATGTAATTCTTTCATAACAACCTTCTTTTTTCTTTTTCTTTTTTTTTTTTTTTTTTGCTCACCAACAGAGAATAAAAATAGAATACTGTTGAGTTCCTTCTCTGAGGTGGAAAAACTCGTAAAAAGCATACATCATACAGCCTATAAGACACTAGGAAAACAAAAATAGCCTATTTATACTCAATTCCCTTTACTAAACTTTACAGAGGAGCAAGCTCACATGGTTCTGCCATCTGTTTGGACAAACTTATAGATTTGGATGATAAACACAAATAACTTAGTCACTAGAACACTTACCCACCTGTAAAACATTTACTAACTTTATTTTATTTTCCAAGCAAGCAGACTCTAGTAGCAGTAAGTCCAGAGGCAAAAATATGAGGAAGGACAATAATATCTTTCATTTAAATTGTACATCTAGTCTGGCAATAGCCTGTTTCCATTTGTGTGTGGTGGTCTACTTAGTCATGTGTTTGTGTTTATTCACTGAGTAGATTTTAATTGTGGATTTTTAAAGCTTGTGGAATAAAACTCTTACTACATTATTTGCTTTAAAAATACTGTCTACAAATTAAAGAAAAGGACATGTTTTGTGGTATCCATTTTTTTAATACAGAAAGACTCCTTAATTAAAATGACATTTCTCAATTAAAATCAATCAAATTATTTTTATGACTCAATATTGCAAACATTTTAAGTCTAATAAGCAAAGACAACAAGATCCAAATTGTGATAAAGGAAATTTGATTGTATATTTGGAAAATAACATAATAATTATATTTTCATGTGCCTGAAATCAATATGATTTCCTTCACAAATTTCTTCTTAACATGAATAACTCTTGTTGTAGGAGGTTAAACGAAACTGGCTAAGTTATATAACCGAAGAGCATCACGGTTTAATTTCCTCTCTTCCATTTTCCTTAGAAGTGTTTCAAAGATACGCATGGTTCACTCAGTTTAATGATCTGGAACAAAAGGATGTGCCCATCTTTGTTTTTGGTTTTCTGCAGATAAGGCATTCATAAGTACATTGAGAATATAAGCCAAGTACCACTGTTTTTCTGCTTATAGAAAGCTATTAAGCACAAACAGAGCAAATTTAGAAATATATTTTAATAGACTGTATGTTTTTCCTGGGTCTATTTCAAAAGATGAAAGCAGGGCAGAATAATTTCCTAGCAGTGTATTTTAATCAAGATCTATTGACTTTTTTAGGCTTTAAATTATTTTTAAATAATGCACTTTCAGTACGCCAAGGAATCTGATATTATTACCACAATGCTGCTATAAAAGACAAATGGATTTGGAAATAATCATAGAATTGCTTGTTGTTATCCCTCACAAAAAATCTTAACACCAATGAGAAATAGTTTTGAGGCAAAGGGGTTGAGATTTGTGGTAATACAATATCATCACTTATATTTGTTTACTGTTTAAGAATAAAACTGGAAGTAATGTAGGATCTGGACTAGAACTATTCTGGAATCACAGCATTTTAATATGGTATATGTTCTGAAAGCAACTTCATTATTTTTAGCTAATGTTGTTCAAATTACACTTAATTTTTAAAAATTGAAATGAGAACTGACCCAAGAACAGAAAACCAAACACCGCATGTTCTCACTTATAAGTGGGTTTTAAACAATGAGAACACATGGACACAGGGAGGGGAACATCACACACTGGTACTTTCAGGGGCTGGGAGACTAGAGGAGAGATAGCATTAGGAGAAATACCTAATGTAGGTGACGGGGTGATGGAGGCAGCAAATCACCATGGCATGTGTATACCTATGTAACAATCCTGTAAGATCTGCACATGTACCCCAGAGCTTAAATTATATTTAAAAAATTAAAATGAGAAAATAAACAGGCATGACAACAATAACTCATAATCCATGTGTGTTTTACAAATTATTTTACCTTTATAATGAATATATTTCCATCTACTAATACAAAGAATTATTTAAAGTTATTTTAAAAAGGAGAGTAAAAATTTCCCTTTTTCTTGTCTTCGAGAACATGTTAGTAATGACATACAATGACAAAATAATTTCAATGTGTTTGGAAAACAAATATATTCCATTAGCATGCAGTTCTGCTATTAGCCTGTAATCTTGATTCCTTATTATTCTTCACCTGTTTCTCTTTTTAATGTCAATCTGTTGGCAAAGTAGCACATATTTCTATGTATAAGATATTAGATATATCCATAAAAGACTGCAATGTTTATTGTAGCTATTGGCCATTATTCTTAAAGGCCATCTACTGTATTGCAGCCCAAACTATAATACCAGAAATTATCCTGCCAGTATATACACCTATGAAACCAAGCACAATAATTCACCCACATGTCAACAATCTGTACAGAGCATTGGCCCTCTGAAAGCACGCAGAAATGAAGTCAACTGACTATATTCAACTTAAACCATAGTTATAGGAACACCAATCCTTCCAGATAAGAAAAAGTCAGCCTGAGAACTCTGGTAGATCAAAAAGCCAGAGTGTCCCCTTACCTACAAACGAGCCCACTAGACCCATTTGTTTAAACACCTTTGCTAAAGCAAAGGTGTTTAACCAGTCAGAAATGACTGAAATAGCAGAAATTTAAATCTAGCTGGCAAGGAAACTTACTGAGATTCATGAAAACGTTGAAATACAATCCAGGGAGTCCAGCAAAAGGATCCAAAAGCTAAAAGACAAGATAGCTGTTTTAAGAGAGAACCAAAGTGAATTTCTAGACCTGAAAAAAAATCACCACAAGAATAATACAATCAGAAGTATTAACAGAACAATAGAACAAGCTGAGGAAAGAATCTCAGAGCTCAGTGACTCTTTATTCTAATTAACTTGGACAATAATAAAGAAAAAAGAATTTTTAAAAATGAGCAAAACATCTAAGAAATATGAGACCATGTAAAGAGAACAAACCTACAATTTATTGGCATTTCTGTGAGAGAAGGAGGAATAAGCAACTTGGAAAATATATTTGAGAACATAGTCCGAGAAAATTTCCCTGATCTCACTAGAGAGTTTGACATACTAATCTAAGAAATACAGAGAACCCTCGCTAAATATTATACAAAATAACCATTCTCAAGGCACATAGTCATCTAAGGTCAACACAGAAGAATAAATTTTGGAGGTAACTAGATAAAAGGAACATATGATGTACAGAAGAAACCCCATCAGGCTAGCAACAGATCTCCCAGCAGAAATTTTAAAAGCCAAAAGACATTGAGGTCTATTTTCCACACCCTTAAAGAAAAGAAATTCTAACCAAGAATTTTATATCCTACCAAACTAAGTTTCATAAATAAAAAGGAAATAAAATCTTTCTCAAACAAAAGAAAATATTGAGGAAAATTGCTTCAATTAGGCCATTCTTACAAAAGCTCCCTGGAGAGTGCTAAACCTAGAACTAAAAGAATGACATCTGCTACCACAAAAACATGTAGGCACAGGCACTATGAAGCAACTATGTAATAAAGTACAAATAACAACCAGCTAACATCATGATGACAGGATCAAAATCACAGGTATCAATATTAACCTTGAATGAAAATGAGCTAAATGCCACACTTACAAGACATACAATGGGTAAGCTGAATTAAAACACAGGATCCAACCATCTCTTGTCTTCAGTTTACTCACATCACATGTTAAACCCACAGGTTTAAAGTAAAAGAACGGAGAAAGATGTACTATGCAAACCAAAGGCAAAAACAGAACGAGAGTCACTATTCTTATATCAGATAATAAAACAGATTTTTTAAAAATGGCAATGAAAGGTATTATATAATGATAAAGGATACAATTAAACAAGAAGCCATCTATTACAAACCTACAGCCAACATCATACTGAACAGGCAAAATTGGGAAACATTCTTCCTGAGAACTGCAACAAGACAAGGATGCTCACTCTCATCACTCCTATTCAACATAGTACCAGAAGTGCTAACTGAGGCAATCAGACAAGAGAAAGAAAAGGCATTCAAATACGAAAGTAAGTAGTCAAACTATCTTTCTTTGCTGATGATAAGATTCCATATTTAGAAAGCCCTACAGACTCCACCAAAAAGCTACTGGAACTGAAAATAATTTTAGCAAGCTTTCTGTATAAAAAATCAATGCACCAATAATCAATATCATTTCCACACACCAATAATTCCCAGGAAGAGTCAAATAAAGAATACAATCCCATTTGTAATAACCACAAAAAAACCAAAATATCTAGGAATGCAGCTAACCACAGAGGTGAAAGATTTCTGTAAGGAGAATGTAAAACAGTGCTAAAATATATCAGAGACAACACAAATAGATAAAAAAAAAAAATCTACATTCATGAATTGGAAGAATCAATATTGGTGATATTGTTGTACTACCCAAAGCAATTTGAAGATTCAATGCTATTGCTGTTAAATTACTAATAACATTCTTTACAGAATTAGAAAACAATGCTATTCTAAAACTCATATGGAACAACAATAACAACAACAATAAAAACTGAATAGACAGGCAAAGCAATCCTAAACAAAAAGAATGATGTCGGAGGCATCACATTACTCAACTTCAAAGTATACTATAAGGCTACAATAACCAAAACAGCATGGTACTGGTAGAAAATCAAACAGATAGACCAATGGAACAGAATAGAAAACCCAGAAATAAAGTTACACACATATAATAATCTGATTTTTCACAAGCCTGACAAAAATGAGCAATGGAAAAAGGACTCCCTATTCAAAAATGGTACTCGGACAACTGGCTAGTCATACATAGAAGAATAAAACTAAATCCTTGCCTTTCAGTATATACTAAACTTAAGATGGATAAAAGATTTAATGTAAGACCTCAAACTATAAAAGGCTACAAGAAAATCTAGGAAATACCCTCCTCGACTTTAGCTTCTGAAAAAACTTTTTAGCTAAATCCCCAAAAACAATTGCAACAAAACTAAAAATTGATAAGTGGTATGTAATTAAGCTAAAGATCTTCTGCACAGCAAAATAAACCATCAACAGAGTAAAAAAACCGACAGAATGGGAGAAAACATTCATAAACTACCCATCTGACAAAGGCCTAGTATCCAGAATCTATAAGCAACATAAACAAATCAACAAGCAGAAAACAACTTCATTAACATGCGGGCAAAGGACACAGGTACTTCTCAAAAGAAGATATACAAGCCTAAGCTTAGACATAATCAAATAACTTTATATAGTCAAAATACAAATTCTCAAAATATAACTTTAGCAATTATTGCTTATCTTGATATATCCTCACTGATCTTACACTTCCAATTCTCATATTATTCCTACTCCTAATTAAATATTTTTTAACAGGGTCTTGCTTATGTTGAAAGGGCTGGCCTCAAACTTCTGGGCTCAAGCAATTCTTCTGCCTCTGCCTCTGCCTCCTGAAGAGCTGGGGTTACAGGCACACACCACCATATTTGACTTAAAGATCTAATTTTAACATAAAGTGAATTAATGTTTAATAAAATCTTAATATATTTATCTGTCTGCATATTACTTATAATTAAAAGCATGAAACAAAACAAAACAAAAAAGATATACAAGCCACCAAAAAACATATGAAGAAAAATGCTCATCATCACTAATCATCAGAGAAATGCAACTCAAAATCACAATGACATACCATCTCACAACAGTCTAAATGGTTTATTAAAATGTCAAAAAATAACAGATGTTGGCAAGGCTACAGAGAAAATGGATTGCTTATATACTGTTGGTGGGAATGTATATTAGTCCAGACACTGTGGAAAGCGGTTGGAACCCAAAACAGAACTACCTTTCAACCCAGCAATCTGATTACTAGGTATATACCCTAAGGAAAATAGATAATTATACCAAAAAGATACATATTCATCACAGCACTATTCGCAATGGCAAAGACATGGAATTTACCTAGATGCCCATCAATGGTGAACTGGGTAAAAAAGGTGGTATACACACACCATGGAATACTACACAGCCATAAAAACAATGAAATTATATTTTATAGCAACATGGATGCTGCTGAGGGCCATAATCCTAAGTAAATTAATCCATGAAGAGAAAGCCAAATACCACATGTTCTCACTTATACATGGAAGCTAAACATGGAACCCACATGAAAGTAAACAAGGAAACAATAAGCCTTATTGACTATTAGAAAGGAGTAGTAACTAAAGGGATGGATATAGGTTATAAACTACCTACTGGGTACCATGCTCATCGACTGGGTGCAAGCGCAATATACCCATACAGCAACCTGTACATGTACCCCTGTATCTAAAATAAAAGTTGAAATTTAAATAACAAAATCACATCTATAAAATATATGTGCATTTGCCAATAAGTGTTTACTAAGTAACTATGATATGATACCAAAAAAACTTGTAGCTACTGTTAAGTATTATAAAGATAAAAATAAACAAACCAGCAACACCACTAGCCATAAGAACTCTACGCCCTCAGACACAATATTTGGGAGGTATGCAACTTAGTTATTTATTCATTTAGGACTTTACGACTAATTCTTCCTATAAAAGTCTGCTTGAAAACATTATCCGGCCATTAGGAGATAAAATACTTCACTTTATAAAAGACTTTAAAAAACTTAGTAATCTAAATGACTCAAAAAGTGAAACTAGTGTTATTCTTTATTATAATGTGTAATATTTAACTCTATTGTGTTAGAAAGGTCTTGAAATTATGAAACAATTAGGAAAACACTTATTTTTTCATCAGTGATTTATGTCCAGGCACAGTGGCTCACACCTGTAATCCCAGCAGTTTGGGAGGCCAAGGTAGGTGGATCACAATGTCAAGAGATCGAGACCATGCTGGCCAACATGGGGAATCCCCATCTTTACTAAAAAATACAAAAATTAGCTGGGTTTGATGGCGTGTGCCTGTAGTCCCAGCTACTCAGGGGGCTGAGGCAGGAGAATCACTTGAATACGGGAAGTGGAGGTTGCAGTCCAAGACTGTGACAGTGCACTCCAGCCTGGCGACAGAGCGAGACTCTGTCTCAAACAAAAACAAAAACAACCAAAAAAAAAAAAGTAGTTATCTGAAGGACTCAAAAAGTAAAACTAGCATTATTCTTTATTATAAGATGTAATATTAACTCTATTGTGTAGGAAAGATCTGGAAAATTATGAAATGATTATGAAAACACATTTTTTTTCTTCAGTGATTTAGAGTCAGACAACTGAAGGCAGAAGTAGAACTTAAAAATCTGATACATAAGAAAATCCATTGAGTGGATATCAGTCAGCCTCTATTTCCAGTCATCTATTTCATATTTAGATTTGTCTTTTGTGCTTGTGAAGCAAGTGACTATGCTGACAGGGATAAAGGCTATTCATGAGCTGAATAAAATGAACTTTCCCTTGCCCAGGTCACTTGAACCTCTGTTGAAAGTGAACATGTCCAGAAGAAAGATCAACCCTGAGTAAAAAATATGGCATCATTTTCTAGGGTATCAACCAGATACCAAGTTGCACAGAAATCACATGGAAGAACTTTAATCATGAATGGGATAGCACTTTTTTTTTTTCTCACTGAAATAGACACTTTGCTTGGATATGCATTTGCCTTTATTTCAGTAACGTTTCGAATACACAGCATGTTCTCTGACCAAAAATTTCATTTTCTAGTAAATGAAGGTGAAGATTGGGTTTATGGTAATGAAATTGAGTGACTTGGTAACATTCCCATTCAGCCTGAAGTAGCTGTCCTAAAGAAACAGTGGAATGATCATGAAAGTTAATTATGGTTTCAGAAAGAGGAAAATGTGCTACTCTGCTGGGGAAATGCCCTCCTCCATTTGCTATATGCTCAGAATCAGCGACAATGTTTTGTCTTCCCATAGCCAGGCTACCCAGGGCCAGAAATCAAAGGGATGGGACAGTTCCTCATCACTATTGCCCTTTATGATGAACCATTGAAATATTTATTTGCCACATGGCTACTTTGGACTCCTCATACCAGTCAATCAACAGGCAAAGAATGTACACTGAGTGAGGTTAGCAAAGGGAAAGATTATATTCTTTTTTCCTTTTTTTTTTTTGAGATGGAGTCTCATTCTGCTGTCATCCAGGCTGGAGTGCAATGGCACAATCTCTATCTCAGCTCACTGCAACCTCTGCCTTCCGGGTTCAAGCGATTCACCTCAGCTTGTAATCCTGGGATACAAGTGCCTGCCACCACACCTGGCTATAATTTTTGTATTTTTAGTAGAGATGGGATTTCACCATGTTGGCCAGGCTGTCTCGAACTCCTGACCTCAGGTGATCCACCCACCTTGGCCTCCCAAAGTGAGGAAAGATTATATTCTCACTACCTCTCAGGGATAAGAAATAATTTATTTGGAATGCAGGCAATCCCATGATTTATTAATTATATTCCACGGTTATAAATTTAAATGAAAATCTACCCCAATAAACAGTTTTGCTAATAACCAAAACCTATCAAGAAGAAAAATTAAGGTCATCCAGTTAGTCAAGGAGCCATGACCAACTGAAGTGTCATTTTAGAACAAAGATAACAAAGAATGAACAGTTGCAGTACAAAAAATCATAAGAGCTAAGATTTTGCGGCCAATTGAAGAAATGAGTACTTTCATGTTTATATGATTTTCTGCCTTATTGTAATATAGGTATATTTATGAATATAACCAGAACTTTCCACTTGTTTTTCTTCATCCATACTCTTAACATCTAGCATGAGTTTTGTTTACAGTAATTTTTATTCACATTTCAATAATACAAAGATGATGAGTCTGATTCAGTTATAAGAAGGATAAACATTATTTTAAAAAGAGTCAGTCGACCTTTTGTATTTGTGGTTTTATTAAAGATAACTGTCCCATGAGGAGATTCATTTTTATTACAACAGTGATGATAGCTTTTGAAGGAATGAGGAAATGAGATTGACATTATGTGAAGATACATTTATGAGAATAAATTGTCCAACTATACATTTATAATATTTAAAACTATCATCTGTTGTACTTATTTCCCTGTTTATTATAAAAATATACTGGTATTTGATCGAACAGGTTTATAATTATGACATTAGATTTTTTTAAATTTAGAATATTTGGTTTCTTAGGCTTTCTTTATAAAAATAACTTTATGGTAACTACCTGCAGAAAGATTTCTGACAATTTATTTTATTTTTTGTTTTTTGTTTTTTGAACTCATATGTATTACTGCATGTGCTTTATATTCATTTTCATAAATCACTGTATTTTAGTATGACTCTTAACTTACCTGAAAAAATGCTAGTTTTTGCTGCTTAGTAGATAACTTTATAAATTAATCTTAGTATATATCTCTGTAACAAAACTTTCACTTAAAATTAGTGCAATATTTCAGTCTGTACAAACTTGGGTTTTTCTACTGAATTCTGGTAGTGTAGTCTGTTTACAGAGAAAAAAATGCCATGCAAATAGCATTAAACTGCCTTTCAAATCTTGCATAATGAAAACCACTAAACTTTTTGTACCATTGGGGTTCATGATAAGCAATAGCATGGCCTACATACAAAATTAAACTATATTGTTTACATAATTGAAAATCAGTAAAAAATTAACAACATAATCAAATCTTGTACAAATCAAGATTCTAGTCAATTCTAGTGGGGAAGGAAATAGGACAAAGAAGCCTATGTAGGAGATTAAAGTCTTCTATGCATTGACCTAAGCAGAAAAGAAATGGGTAATAGTTCTGTAATTATTTATTAAATAGTTCATTCTTTGCACTTTTTAATCTATGTTATATTACAACATCTAGCTATGAAGAAAATATATGTGTAATAAAATGTACAATCATCTTAAGAAAATTTGTTGCCAATTGTTTATGTTATTAACAAGAATAATTTAGTATTATGTTTGCAATTTTATATTTTAAATTTATTTGTACTTGGATTGTATAACTTTTTAAATATCTCTGAGAAAAAGTGCTATATCAGTATTTTCTAACTGTTTTAAAAATAATTTTAAGTATAATACAAAACACATAATTGTATACTGAATTGATAATTCTCCTCACATATAGACTGCTATAAATATATTACTATTTTGCCCTACCTGAGACATATTTTATATGGAGTACTTCATGCTTTAAACCCTCTGAGCTATTTTCTGTGACTTAACATTAATAAATTGTAGCAATTTAAAATAAGAAATTTCTCCTCAGAATGAGCTTAGAATTAAATCATTTTCTCCCTTTAATATTTTACTTATTTAAAATTTTCTAATAAACCTCTCTAAAGATATAGCTATCTAAGAAGCTAATAAGATATCTTCAATACTTTTTCTGTAAGACTTTAACAAAGACTTGTTTGACATTTCAGCACTCTACTAAGCCAGCTTAAAAAATTTAAAAACCGTTTCTGACAGACATATGGATCATTATTTTAGAGCAGATTTACAGTGTTTTGATTAAATTGTTGCTTAAAGAAAGTTCATTATTAAGGGTTAGAAATATAATATGGAACTATTTCTGTGATAAATTATATACAAATATAGCTAATAGAGCTGGTGCCAGTCTTAGAGTTTGTCTCAATCAATGCCCCCTACTTAATAATGAGTAAAGCAAGATCCAAAAAGAGGAAGTAACTTTCAGAAAGTCAAATTAAGAGACCAGTTTCTAAAATACTTTAATTTTCTTAAAATTTTACCTAGTTTTAGTAACTCTTGATATTATGAATCTTTGCTGATTCTACATTATCATTTGATTCACTGCATTCAGTATTTTAAATTATCTAAGAAGTAACGGAAATATGATTTTGATTCTGAACTGACTTCTGACCCAGTGTTTATCTAGCTTTAAATTATAAGATAAATGTAAAATCCAAGAAGATTGCATTTTTAGATTGGTAGGAATCTTTATGCAATAGGTATCATCTAGCAGATGAGTATTTTGGAAGAATTTTTATTCTTCCATTAAGCTTCAAGCATTTGGAGAGTAGTGTTACTTTAGACATCCCGAAACACACCTCACCTAAAAATTACCTGTTTAACGAGCTGTCAAGGGTAAATCTATTTCACATCTTCTCGGGGACACCAAATTCATAGAATAATAAGTTTGTAAATCCATGCAGATGTTGCCATGACAATGCCCTCATAGAAAACCAGTAGAATTGAACCTTAACAGATAATCTAGGATAACTATTAGCCAACTTTAAAAAACCACTGAGACAGACTAAGGTCAAAGTGCTTAAAAATATTAGTAGATTAAGTATTTTTTTCAGAGTTGAATTAGATACATGTTCTAGATTTGTTCCTTTCATTTTATTTGCGTAGGTTTCTAACTATGCTCAACGTCTAGCAGACGTGTAACAATAGATTTTCTTTGTAATCTTTAAATGTCCTTTATCTTCTCTCTCAAATAATGTTTTTAAAGTAGAAAAATAATGTTCATTTGGGTAAATAATATGAATAATGTAATTATGTAATAATTAAAAAGTAAAATAACACAAAAGTTATTTTCAGATACTAATAGAAAAAAGTTAAATGGTTGAAATAGCATTTTTATACTAATTTCTATTTTTTTATTACAGATAGAAACACTGTTAAGAATTCAAGTAGATTTTGGCAGTCTTGAGATTAGCTGAATAGTGGAAATAAATGACCAGTCTTTACTGTGTCAGAGAAGAAAATGAGCTACAAGTGAACAATTACTACATTTCAGAGTTATATTTTGAATTCAAACATTTCTCTCTTATGACTAATTTTTGATAGATAAATATATTAAGAAACAGTTCTGTTTAATTCTTGTTTGATATATTGGATTTTTCTTCTTTAACAAGTAGAAGTTGATATCCTGCCAATTTAAATGCAACTAACGTCAGGTCAGTTGCCATTAATTTTAGAAATTAAGTGAAATACTGGAAGTATGATGTAAGATTATAACTAAATTTCACTGGGTAATAAACTTCTGATTTACACTCTTTCTGTGTTATAACTATGGACATATATGATCACATGTTCTCTATCATAAGATATAACACATATTTAATGCTAATACTTTAAATCTTTGAGAACAGAGATTCAGTTGCACCCTTTTCTTCAAATGCACTGACACAATGAACATATAATACATAATATTTTAATTGGTGATTGAGGTAAATATAGACAGTGTCAAATATATTTTTGTTTGATTTGATTGTAAAACTTTTCAAAGTGTCCCCTCATTGTAGATCAGAACTCTATGTTATTAATTCTAAAAATTTTATTATAGATACTTAAGGTGGATGGCATGGCACGATGCTTTGATACATATATGCATAGGGAACTGATTGCTACAATAGGGCTAATTAATACATCCATCTCCTCACATAGTTACAGATTTTGTGTATGGTAAGAACATTTAAGTATACTCTCTTAGAAGATTAAAGTGTACAAAGCAGCATTATTAACTACAATCACCATGCTGTTCAATAGTTCTACAGATCTTATGTGTCCTACCTAACTAAAACTTTGTACCCTTTAACTAACATGAGATGTCAGAATTTTAATAATTCAGAATAAGAATATATACAAAGAGTTACTGGCAATTTTTGACTGTATTCTTGCAGACTGTATAATTTGCGAAGGAGGGTTGGTTTTATTCATGTTTGAATCCCTGATAGTGTGGCAGAACTCTGGCCGCATGGTGAAACTTAAAGGAATGTGCTGACAGATGTCATTGTTTTTAACACAACATGTTTTGTGATTCTTGATAAATAAAAAATGAACAACAGCAAAAATCATGCTCTCCAGTTTGATAAATATGTTTTGGGGCAAATAAATCTAGAATATATATGCACACACACTACATATAGAGATAGATTTTTATATGTTGCATATATTTTATATACATACAGATTAGTATATGAAATAAAATTGAAAATTTTTGTTGATAAATCTACCCATTTAGATAATATTTCAAAAATAGATTCAGGGGGTAATTATTCAGGTTTGTCTCATGGATATATTGTATAGTGGTGGGGATTGGGTCCCTAGTGTACCCATCACTCAAATTGTGAACACTGCACTCAACAGGTCATATTTCAGTGCTCACTCCCTTTAATTGCTCTCCCATTCCACCCATTATTTGTCTCCCACTTATATGTGAGGACATATGGTATTTGATTTTCTTCTTCTGAGTTATTTCACTCAGGATAATGGCCTTCAATTCTACCCAAGTTGCTGTGAAAGACATGACTTCATTCTTTTTTATGGTTGCATAGTGCTTCATGGCATATATATGTATACATCACATTTATACATATATAATGCATATATATATATATATATATATATATATGAGTACAGTTTCATACCTTCTAGTTAAGTATTTAATCCATCTTAAATCATATTTTGAATATGACAATGGATAGTCATTTAGTTTCATTCTTTTTCATATGGTACAATATATATATCCTGTTCTTTAAATCCAGCCATCCACTGATGTAAACTTAGGTCCATTCCATGACCTTGTTTTTATGAACATTGCTGCTACAAACATACGAATGTATGCATCTTTGTGATATATTTATTATTTTTCCTTTGGGTCAATACCCAGGAGTAGGTTGCTGGTCAAATGGTAGATCTATTTTTACTTTGAGAACTCTCCATGCTCATAGAGTTCCATGCTCATAGAATTCCATAGAGACTGTACTAATTTACATTTCCACTAACATTGTGTAAGTGTTGCCTTTTCTCCCTGTTCTCACCAATCTCAGTGTTTTCTTTTTTTTTCTTTTTAATAATAGTCATTCTAACTGGTGTGAAATGGTATCTCACTATGTTTTTGATTTGCATCCTTTAATGATTCATGATGTTAAACATTTTTTTAAATATTGGTTGACTGCGTTTTTTATGTCCTTTCTTGGAATATATATATTCACATCCTTTCCCCCTTTTTAATGGGGTTGTTTTGTTTCTTGTAGTTTGAGTTCCTTACAGATTCTGAATATTAGCCCTTTGTTGGATGTACAGTTTGCAAATAATTTCTCCTATTTGTAAATTGTCTATTTACTCTGTTGATGATTTGGCTCTGCAGAAGCTTTTATGTTTAATTAAGTCTCAGTTATCTATTTTGGTTTTTGCTTCATTTTCTTTTGAAGTCTTGGTCATAAATTCTTTGCCTAGGTCAATGTGCTGAAGAGTTTTTCCTAGATCTTCTTCTAGGACTTTATAGTTTCACAACTTACAGTTAAGTCTTTAATCTAGCTTAAATTATATTTTAAATATGAATATAGATAGTCATTTAATTTCATTCTTCTACATACGGTACAATTTTCCCAGTACCATTTACAGAATAAGGAGTCCTTTCCTTATTATTTATTTTTGCCCACTTTGTTAAAGATTAGTTGGTTGTAAATGTGTGGCTTTATTTCTGGGTTCCTCATTCTGATTTATTGATCTATTTGTTTTCATACCAGCACCATCAGGTTTTGGTTATTTGCCTTGTAGTATACTTTGAAGTCAGGTAATATGAAGCTTCTGGGTATGTTCTTTTATCCAAAGCTTAGGATTGCTTTGGATATTTAGGCTGTTTTTTGATTCCATACAAATTTTAGAATTGTTTTTGCCACTTCAATGAAAAATGATGTTGGTAATTTGTAGGAGTTGCATTGAATGTGTAGAATGCCTTGGGCAGTATAGTCATTTTAATAATATTGATTTCTCTGATCCAAGATTATGGAATGGTCCATCAATTGTTTGTGTCATCTACAATTTCTTTCACCAGTGTTTTCTACTTTTCACTTCCTCTGTTAAATATATTCCTATGCATTTTATTTTTGTAGCTATTGTAAATGAGATTGAAATTTTTGCTAATAAATCTATCCACTTGCATTATGAATTTTTTTTATGAAAGGAAGACATCACATGTATCTATGGTTCAATTAATTGATTAATCTATCTTTTCCTCCATCTATTCAAATATCCATCCATCTATCCATTTCCAGGCATAGTTATGACTAGAATTATACATTAAAAAATATATTTAATGAAATAAAAAGTGAAATAATAAATACATTATGAATGAATAAATGAATAAACCATTTAACTAAATTTATATTTGCAAATATTCTTAATATTTTTATTCATAACCCATACTAAACATTTAACACTACAACTTTGTTTGAAATCTAAAATACTGTAATTGCAAACATTTTATTTGGGTAGAAGTCAACAACCAAAAGAAATTAGTATAGAATACAATTTGTAAATGGAGGTACATAAGAGAGAAACACATGTAGAGAGAGAAAGAGAGACACACACACACAGAGTGAGAGAAAGAGGCATGGGAAGAAGGAGAGAGGGAGGGATGTATGAAAGGGGAATGAGATGACAGAATAGAATGAGAATATCTACACGAATTTAGCATTTGATATTTTCCATTTCCTATATAGTAGTCCTCTGCTTATGTAAATGGGATGTATTCCAAGACCCCCCAGTGGATGCATAAAGCTGTGGATAGTAGCAAACCTTATATATGCAGTTTGGTTTGAACTGCGGTGGGTCTGCTTATATGTGGATTTTCTTCTGCCTCTGCTACTGCTGAATCAATAACATCGCCCCCTCCTCTTTATCTTTCTTTTCAGCCTCCCAATCTGAAGATAACAAGCATGAAGGCATTTGTAACAATCCACTTGAACTTAATGAATAGTGAATATATTTCCTCTCCCTTTCCCTTTTCTTGTTTCTTTCTTTCTCTTTCTTTCTTTCTTTCTTTCTTTCTTTCTTTCTTTCTTTCTTTCTTTCTCTCTCTATTTCTTTCTTTCTTTCTTTTTTTTTTCTGGAGTGCTGTGGTAAATCATGGCTCACTGCAGTATTTATCTCCTGGGCACAAGTGATCCTCCCACCTCAGCCTTTCGAGTAGTTGGGACTACAGGTGCATGCCACCACACCCAGCTAATTTTTGTATATTTAGTAAAGATAGGGTTCCACCACATTAATAATGTCAGACGTATAAATACAGATTGAATATCTGTAACACAAAAATCCAAAATCTAAAATGCTCCAAAATCTGAAACTCTCAAACACCAACATGATGATCAAAGAAAATGCTCATTGAAGCATTTTGGATTTCAAATATTTGGATTAGAGTTGCTAACCAGTATAATATAAAAGTATTCTTAAATCCAGAGCAAAACAAAATCTGAAATGCTTCTGGTCCAAAGAATTTTAAATAAGGGATACTAAACCTCTAGTAGCCCCAAACAAAATATGTATACTTTATTAATAATAAATTTATCTTGTTTTTTCTTCATTTAATCTTGAATGCATATGTCGCAATATAATATATATATATATATATATATATACACATTATGCACTGAGTTTTAAGCATATTTGACACTAGTGACATCTAATTATTTTTATTTAAAGGGAAATCCTCTGTATGTGCGTAGAAGTTTAAAATACTTTATAGAGTGTTGTTTTTTTCCTTAATTGAAACCTTTATTTCTTCATAGCTTGAATGATTTTTACTCATTATTAAACCTTGAGATTCTAGTTATTATACAGTGAATGCAGAGAATTATTTTATTGTTTATCCACATAGAAATTATGACTACACTAAATTTGATGCAAGCCATATAGAGAAGGAAACTTCTTGCTGCAGATGGAAATATATCAAGAATGTTCAAAATATGAACTCAAAATCTCTGGCTCAAAATTATAATTTTAGGCATATTTTAAATTTATAATGTACTTTCTTAATAAGAGCACAGTTATTTTCCTTATGTAAAAGTAGGTAAAATAATTTTTTCCTTTTCATAAATATGATGAAAAGAATGAAGTTGAGATTAACACATGTGGGGTAAGGAGTTGAGAGGAAGTGAGAAATATGTATTCAGCATTGTCTTAAGTCTCTGAATGCCAATGTGAGTCACTCTAATGGAAGGCAGCCATGCCTGTGCAGTGGAGAGTTCTGTAGAGCTCTCATTCTACAGAATAGGAGAACAGACACATGTAGGGCCTCAGAAATGGGAGTCCCAAGCATGTCTTGGCCTCTATCCAGCTAAACTTTTGTCAACATATTTCTGGATTGTTGAGCTAATTTCTTCACAGTCTTGCATTTCAAATTGAATGGAAAGATTTAAAGCAATTTTGCGGCATATCCAACATCTTGAGAGCAGATACATTTCTTTTTAATATAGTGTCATAAATATAAGTATAATGCTAGCAACTGGTAGTTGTTCAACATATGCTTTACGAATGAATTAATATTAATTCTATTTCTTTTTTCCCAATACACTGATATCTTTTTTAAGAAATAAATAAGGTACTAGGTATAAGAGTGGTTTGAGTATCGTATAAGTAATGCATTTTCTTTCCAGAGATTCAAGTGGGTAAAGCCTGAATATTAAACTAGCTCAGCAATCACTTTTTTTTCCCTGTAAACATATAATTCCTTTATTTCTCATTTTACAGTTTTAAAATTAAATATCAAACAAAGGAATTATCACATAGTTTGTAAATTAATTACCACAGATTGCAATATATTTTAGGTTAAAAAAAAAAAACCAGCACTACTAGTGGTAGTGCCCCCGGATATTGGTTTCTTTCTTAAATGTGACTTTTTTAAAAAAAGTTTAGAAGCTATGCACCAATTGAGCATGACTTAGTGGTTGTATTTTTATATAATGTACTTTTTTTTTTTCATTTAGAAAATTGATGTTTTAACCTCTCTTAGTCACATTTATGAATTGATCAGCTTTGATGAAATATAGTTATTCATTGCTTAGGCATAAACTGGCAGGTACTATGTTGGGGTAATATGTCTAAATGACCTTTTATAATGCAAATGAAATTAGAAAAGATTATTTTTTGAATGCATTAATTCATTCTTAATTCATTCATTCTCAATTCATATGAGAAGAGAATTTCTCTGGATAAAAAATAAATAAAAATATTTTCAGTGTTAAAGATAAAAGAGCATTTAAAATGTCTCCCACTGGGGACTCACTTCACGGAGATCCTTATGTGAATTTAGCAACCAAGTCTTCTGTTTTGGAAAAGTCCCCACGCCAGGTGAGGAAGATTATCAACTCGCTATAAATGTTGCAGTTCAGACAAGATTTTTGTCCTTAATTATTTCCTTACACCAATGGAAAAAGAGTGTAGGTTAATTCTCTGAAGCTTATTATACTGTCACTTATAGCGATATGAAATAAAATAGAATTCTGCAGAGCTTTGCCCAAGATTAAGTTTAGAGAAGGAGGAGAGGACAGAGAATAGAAAATTGGGGGCAGGTTACACGACAGCAATGTGTTCTCTACCTCAAGAAGGAGTGTGTGTATTTCTCTTTGGTTGTTTGTCTCGTGAGTCTGGATGTTCAAAATGTGTCATTTGACTGCCTTTATGATGATTCAGTAGGAAGCTAAGAATAAAATGAAGGTGGAGAGTTTTCCATTTTCTTCAAATTAATAGTTATCAAAATTGCAGAAGTGTTTCTACAATAACAATATTTCTGTTGGAATAAGAAATACTCATGTTCAGGAAAAGAATTTGATACATCTTTATTGGTTTTGTTCCTTCTTTCCAGAGAATTCTAGAATAATCCAGAAAATGTACTTTTCTCTTTACTTTTGAAGGCTGTAAGGCATTAAATTTTACAAATTTCTTTTAGAATCTTTCAGGGTTTTACCATTGACGTCATGAAGACAGTCATTCCTGCCGTCAAAAGAAATCAATTGCTTTTATTAAAGCATATTTTATCCCTTTACTAGTACCAATTTATTTGCTTAATAGAAACTTAAACCAATAAATATCCTCCTCTAAACTGTTAAATACATATTAAGTCAAACTTATTATTACCTTTTCAAAATGAAATTTATGATATTGCAAATGTTTTTGGTTTATAGGACTCACTGTGACTCAATATATGATACTGGAGGTGCAAATGATTCAATCCTAAAATTACAATTTCCTAACTGAACAACGCCAATTCTCTTAGCCCTTCACATTGAATAAAGCTTGATATCTATGTCTACTTTATTTCACATGTGTTCAAAATGTTATGTTCCTATTATCTCCTCAGTTCAGCTTGGTTTTTCACTTTTAATTGAATCAACATATAAAACTATAATATAAAATTTGTTTACTTAATATTTGGATATTTCAGAGTATATTTTGAATAAAAAGTAATGAGTGACCTTTCCATTGTTTTCTATGTAGTAGCTGACACCTAACCCATTGTCTCACCAAATCATGCATCTTTTCGTTTTCATCAGCTGTGGCATTTATTCTTCAAAGTCCCATAAAAGATTAATAGGGATAGCTCAGAATATATATTTCTCTACTATTTAAAATTTGACATTTTATTCTATCCAAATGACATTTAGAAGACATATTATTTCTATATAAATATAATGGCATTATTATATATGTATTTTTAAAGTTATGTTTAGTTAAATTTAAATATTCACTTACTAACGTTGGCTATTTTAAGCACACTTTGACCCATTTCTGAGAATAATGATTGGTAAGAGACATGCAACAGAATATCAGGAATACAGCTAGAGTTGGAGAAACCAAAAATCACAAACTCCTTCTTCTTAGAAAAGATAACTAGGATGTTTCATTCACAGAGACCCTCTACAAATATTCTGGCTTTTTCCAAGCTTTTTGAAAGACAAAGGATGAGACCTCAAGTGGTATTATTTGCAGAAATTTACTTTAGAAACAGTTCATGAGGGAATGCAGTTCCTGTAAGAACCAGCTATATGATCATTGGTAGAGCTTCAAGTAAATGGAGACTCTTCGGATGCTAAACTCTCTTGATGCTTACTGTTTATTTTCCTGATTGAATGAAAATGTGGGAAACATTAGATCTGAGAGGTTGAAGACACTCAGTTACTGTAAAATGCATGAAGGTATGACTTATAGAGCTATGATTTAACCCTATCATTACATCTATATATCTCTTGATTGAGTTTTCCTTTCTGAACTCTCCTGTAATTTTTACACTAAGAAAATAATATCAACTCACAGGATTTTGGGAATTGAATGGTACTACCTGGGAAAAAAAGGGCAGTGTCAAATGTTCACTTAATACATATACACATAAATTTATTGAGTAATTGCTGCCTGCAAATCATTGTTCTGTGTGGTTAGAATATATTACTAAATTAAATGAACTTACAATTTTTTATGATGATGACAAAGACAACAATAATATCATCACTCTAAAAGTGACAATTTCATAATTTTTGATATGTGAGAAGCAATAAGTATTTTATATATTAGTTATTTAATCCTTCTATTAAAACTATAAGATAGATATTTTTAGTTATCTGCATTCAATACATAAGGAATTCAAATACAGTGATATTAAAGCACTTTCTCAAGGTCAGGAAGCTTGTAGATGGTAGAACTGAGATCAAAGCTAGGGAGTATGGCTTCAGGATCTGTTGTTCACCATAATATCACACTGTCACCTAATTATATTAAGTGACTATTAGTTGATTCTCCCAGTCTGCTATCTGAAAAAAAAATTGACAGATAAAAGTTGCAGTGACTGAGAAATAATCCCTTATTTATAACCAGGGGAGGGTAGAAAAGTTTAGAAGAAAAAAAAAACAAGATTTATTTTAAACATTAATTTTCAATCTTTAAGGACTAATAAGCATGAGGTATAATCAGTATAATTAATTTCTATGGTGTAAAATTGTTCAGTTACATGAATTCTTATATATTTAGTCTAATGCTCTTAATTTGTGGACGAGAAAGATGAGCACTATAGAGCCTAACTGGGTTTCTATGATGACTGCGGGATATGGGATAGGACTCCGACTAGGATGTCCAGTAACAAGTAAGGTCTCAGTGGTTCTTTTACATATTTTTTGGCCTATATTGCGCATTCATTCAATTATAATTTATAAATGAATAATTTTATTAAATTAATTAACATCAACATACACACAAATAAGATATTCATTATTCTGCCTTAGGTAGTAACCCAAATCCGAGTTAACAATTCAAGCTTTCACCTTTGAGGTTAATAGCATCCTTACTGAAAGTAATTTAATAAACATTAATGAATGTCAACTAAGCACCGTGTCTATGGTAAATCCTGGTGTTAGGGTAGTAAAGAGCTGAAAAAATAATTACTAAAGCAAACCTCATGCTAAGATTGCTTTAACTATATAACCCAAACAAGTACATTTAAGCAATATCATATTTTAATATAGAAAAATGTTATGCTGTTTCAGATGATGCGTGTAAATTATAATATTAATTGTTTTTTCTAGACTTACAGACTTATTAAATTATTAAATACGGAAATCAGCAATCTGATTCTTCATTTATGTATTTGTTACCTCTTGCACACAAAAATACCATTCCACTCACCTAAATATATGCATAAACTCCCACTCCTATTCAATTGAAAAGTAAAATACAAAATAAATGTATTTTTAAGAAAAATTTAAATGATGATGTTGGATGTAAAAATACATTTTTACTGCTAATCATGTGTGCATTTTCCCTCAGTATGAGTATGATATTTTAATACAGTATGCTAAAGAAAAAATGAGCAAAACGATTTTTTAAGATAATTTATAATGTCAAGTCATGCACGAGAGCAATGAGATTAATAATAGAAAGTATAGATTTATTCATTCTCTGGATGATAAATCATGACAAGTCATTACAGTCATTTAATTCTGGTGCAGTAAAACCATGTGATGGCAAAGAGAATGGATAATACTATTTAGAACAGTTCATGTCTAGTTGATGAGTTAAAATTAAGTGAGAGTTGTTTCTAGTGTTCTAAAATTGTTTTACATTAATAGAAGTCTGGCAAATTTGAATGGAGTATAAATCATATAAAATTGAAAACTCTCTGAAGATTTCAATACAGTACATAAAGAGAATATTCCAAGATGAGGTAATTTATCTTATAATTTATGAATTTATGATTCATATATTGATTAAACACTTTCATGAAACATATTAGCCCAACAATTAAGTTATAATAAAATAATAAACATAAAGATCACAACCTTCATTTTAATCAGTTCACAACCATTTGTATATTTATTATTTCTATGTAAACTCTCATTTTATTTTTTAAATAATTATAAGCTTATAAATATCATTTTAAAGTAATAATGTAAACATCAGGCCCACAATTTGAAAGTTATAAATGGATATTTCCTGATTGCCTCTGACCCAGAGCTCTAGTTAATTATTTGGAAGCACCCAGTGTTATGAGTTCATTCAGTAGTCTTTCAAAGGTACCTCTCACATATAAAGTATACATATTTACTTTTGTATTCATTTCCTCACTGCCCTTTTTACACAAAATTTAAGATAATATACACACCATTCCTAGGTTTTTATTTTATTTTATTGTTGTGAAGTAAGTCTTGGAAACCATTTTATATAGCATAAAAATAACTATTTGTTAAATTTGGAGTGGCCTATTTTATGTTCGAAAATACTTATCAAAATATTCAAAAAGTGAGATATATTAATATGTATGCTTTTGAATTAATAGATTAAAAAATAAGATGTAGTAATAGGTCTAACTGCTATTCTATTTTTAAAGTATATCAATTTAAACAACATTTTAAGATATTCATAACAATGTAAAGTACTAGAAAAATTATCTAAGATTTTTACTTTTAATTATATTCACAGCTACTGTGAAAGCAGTATAACTTGCTGCCTATGATCATAATTTAAGACAATGTTGAGTTTTAGAGCTTAATGTGAATAATTTATTTATTTGCTTGCTTGCCTTGTTTTATTTTCTAATTAAAGATCACAGATCAACTGAATGCTTTACATGGGTCTGTCAATCCCAGATTCAGACCCTACTATTTAAGAGAATTCAGAGTCTTTATTTTTGTTTTTAAAATTGTCTGTTTAGAAAATATAATTACTGACATCAAACTCTGAAAAAGTACACATTATTTATTTTTATGTTACTTAGTTTTTATCTGGCAAAGCTGAATATTAAAATATTAATCTGCATACTCAGTTATTCTAACTTTACTTTCTGTTATATATTTACTTTCTATTGTAACATGAAATAATATGTTATTTTATTATATAACATGAAAGAGTTCTTATAATTTCTCAATGGATACTGAGATAATGACATAAAATTAAGATTGTCTAAATCTATAGGATGCTATACCCCAAACAAATTAAATTTGTTTCCATTATTAATCATCTGATTTTAATAGCACTTCTGAGAATGAAAAATATTATCTTTTGAAAGATGTATTAGCTGAAATTATATCTATCTGTATTATGATTGGTGGGAGTTTTTTCCAAATAATAATGTTAAAAGAAACACAGATATATCATCATAAAATGAAATTGATCTAGATCAATTTAACATTTTAACCACCATTGTGCAGATATAAGTTTAATCTTTTAAATGCCTTGAAATAAAAGCTGATTTCAGAAGTTTGGTTTGCTTACATGTGGACTTTGGCATAAATTAGCAAGGCAGATTTTATAATTCTATTAGGATAAATTCACGTTTATTGAAATGCAAATTTATTAGGAGATAAATTATAAAATGTTCTCCCATGGAGATTGATAGCATACTTTTTTCAAGTTAAAGCTAAGAAAAACAAAATGTTCTCTAGATAGGTTAACATTTTTTTTCTCTTGTGTCTTTGAGGTATTTATTAAAATGTCACAATCTTAGTGAGGTGTTTTTAGGCCAGCATTTTTACAATTGCAACCTTATGCTACTCTTTCCCTACTTTTTTTTCCTGTGCACTTAAATTTGTAAAGGGTATCATACATTTTCTTTTTCCTTTTTTCTCTTATTTATTCTCTGGCCTGATATCTAAAATACAAGCTCCATGGGTGGGAATAAGCAAGACAGAATGGGGGGTGGGGGGGGAAACAGGTCTTTGTGTTTTCGCAGCTCAGACTCTGTAACTTGCCTGACATAGACGAAGCACTATATAAACCTACATTGATAGAGTTCAGATAGTGATTATAACTGCACTAGTTTGTCCAAACCTCATGAGCTTCTCTTCTTAACTACCTATGTCTCAGCCTGGCCTCTGTTAACAATGGTAGCACCTATTTAACTACCCAGCAACCCCAGAAATGATTCTCATATTGCAACCAAGCATATAGGTACTCCGGCATTATTACAAAAATTTTTAATCAAAAGATTTCTATTATGTCCAAACCTAGTGCTCTAGGGACTATTCTTAAAGGCCTTAATTGTGATAGTAAAGATATCTGAGTTCTGGAATTCTGGAATAGTTTCAAAGACCTCGAAGCTCTACCTTCCCAAATTTAATTTAATGCCTTCACTCTATAGGTATGCTAATTCATAAAACTTGTTCTAACTACCATGTCAAAAACAGATGGATATTTCATTCATTCCAGCATAGGAAATTGGGGCTCAATACCAAATGAATCACAGATGTCCATGGGATTTGGACTCTCAAAGTGATTTGGATTCAGATCAGTGGTTTTTATGAATGGCTTCACATTAAGTATCACTTGGGGGAACTTTTAAACTCCAGTTACCCCAGTCCTCAATGTTCAATAGTTTCATCAAACACAAATAATGTTTAAAACTTCCCAGGTTACTCTACTGTGCAATTTCTGGGCCAATGTTCTAGCTCTGTTGCATCACTAAGAGTTCAGGCATTCTTAATCAAGGTCTGAACACTCCTTAAATAATCAATATATTCAATTTGATCCCTACTAAAATTTGCCATAGGCATTTCTACTGTACTTAGTTGCCACACATCACAGAACAAAATTTGCGGGTTGCAAGGGAATCTAATAAGAAAGATAGAAGGTTGTCTTGTTTCCTTATCAATCCAGACAATCTGAGCTAAGATTGTGTCTTCTTTTTATTACAGGTTACAAAATATTAAAAACTACAATTCAAGCTGGGCACAGTGGCTCACGCCTGTAATCCCAGCACTTTGGGAGGCCGAGGTGGGCGGATCACCTGAGGTCAGGAGTTCGAGACCAGCCTGACCAATATGGTGAAACCCATCTTTATAAAAAAGAAAAAAAAAAAAAAAAAACTACTGTTCAACCCCACTATGACTTATTTTCTCTACTTATTTCTCTATTTTAGTGGCCACAAAAATGCCTATCTGGCCTTTAGTAGGTACTGTAATTTGAGGCTCAAAAAGAATAAGCTCCAGCAGAGCAGAGTCTGTGTCTGACATTCCCCAGTTCGTAGACCAAGGCCTGGCACATAACATGCTATGGTGATAGAAACCTGGTAAAGCCTTAAATGGCAGATTAATAGCATTATCTAATAGTACTCCATCTCAGGATTTGTACGAGAGTATCATATACTTGCATACAATCACAACACTCAAAAAAATTCAAAATACTTTATATTTGTGGGTGGGTACAGGCAAATCCTTTCTACAATCAGTTAGTTGTTGGGTCATAATTTGACTCCACGTAATTAGGTATATGTTGTAAGGCTTATGGCTAACAAAGGAAAAAAAAATACATCTCAGCATCCAGGCTATCACTCCCCAGTGGAAACTGTTCTCAACATTGGCTGTGCATTACAGTAATGTGGGTAGCTTTAAAAACTTTCTGTACTCAGTATATTTGGAATATACAAAGGTGTATTCCCAATCAATTTCATCTAATGTTCTGAGTTCATGGACTCAGTTTGTCAATTTGTAAAAGGATCCTATACATGTGATTCCAACATGTGGGCAGGATTTACAATTATTAAGGTAGGAAAAGCCAAATTTTCTTTCATAAATAATTATAACCACAGACACTAAGTCACTTAAGCAAAGAAGATCACTTATCAAATAAAACAGCACTAAGAAACTCAGAAGGAGATATTTCCCAATATTTGTCCTGTGCTTTCCCATTTAGATGACCCCCTATTCTCTCTTGCTATCTGTTTTTCTTTATGGTCTTACTGAACCTCCTGTTCCCAAGTGGCTTATTCATGTTTGACTCCATATTTTTCAAATGTTAACATGTGCCTATCTGAATCACCTGAAAGCCTTCTTGGCCCTATCCCCAGTGTTTCCATTTCAGAATGTTTGAGATTGGGCCCAAAAAAGTAAATTTTTATTTTCTTCAGGATTCAAAGGTATATTCCAAGAGTTGTAAAACAATCATGACCATCTATGTCAGATTGTTTTCATATTCTCAAAAAGAAAAAGAAGTCCTCATCCATTAGCAGTCATGTCAATGATCTATTCCAGACATTTTATATAAAGGAAATAATAAAATATGTGCTTTTCATGACTGGCTTTTTTATCTTAGCAAAATGTTTTCAAGATCAATTGATGTTGTAGCCTACGTTAATATATTATTCAGTTGCATTGCTAATATTAATTTGTATGACTATATATTTTATTTATTAATTCACTAGTTGCTGGGTACTTGTGTTATTTCCACTGGTAGAACAATGTTTCTAAAACATTCATGTTTTTATGTGAATCATGTTTCATTTCCCTTGAATATATAAGTAGAAATGAAATGAAGGGGTCATATGGTAATTCTATGATTAAACTCTGTGGAACTTCTAGACTCTTTTTCAGAGTCTCTGCACCATTTTACACTCCCACCAATGACTCCCATGTCAAACGTCTAAATTAAAATGTTTAAGTTGAAACATCTTCTTTACATCTTAACCATTTCTAAGAATTTAATGTTTTTATCACATTCAATTATTTTCCTGGAAAAAATAGTTACTGTGCTTATTCAATAATGATGCCAATAGTTTTAAGTATGTAGGAAATTTTCCAGTACATTGTGTACTCTATTTTTAAGACCTTTGTTTCATATTAACATGTGTGTTTATACATGTTTATTTAGGAATTTAAAAGTGAAATTATGTAATCATCTCAGTTTTTGCCTTTTTAATAATTGTTGTGTTTATGTCACACTTTTATTAAATAGTTGGAATTTTATGGAGTCGGGTATCAAGTTTTTTTTGGCATTTCTTATTTGATGTAATTTTTATGCCTAATTTTCTTCCAAATATATAAACATAGATAGGGACATACATATACACATAAAATTTTATTATTATTGTAAAATTTAAATTCTAAATCAACATGAGATTTGTTTTGGTGTTTTGTATTCTATATAGAGCCAACATTGTAATTTCTAAAAATAGTATTATTTGCAAATATTTGTGTTCCCCTATTTTGGATACAGTCTTAATTATATCAAAAGATTTCTTAAAAAAAATTCTTCTTCATTTCATGAAACATTGCAAACCTTGGAAAGACAAATCTATTTGAAAAAATAATATTAAATAATAAATAATAAACTAAAAATAAAATTATTACCCCATTCAAGCTTTCCTTCCTTATATCAAATTTTACCCATTCAATCAATATGTTGGAAGGACAGACACATGTCTAATGCATATTTGGATATATTAGACAATTAAAAAGTGAAACATATGTAGAATTTACAAAAATATACCTATGAATGATTTTGTTTAGAACTTAAATGTGAAGATTTAATGAAAAAGGTAGAATTTATTGATTCACAATTGATATGTTGTTTCTGCTAAGGAAACTCAAATTTACAATTGTACATTATTTTAAAAATTAGTAGAAAATTATTTGAATTAATTTTTTTCTATGGAACATTATCAATAGTATATCATTTTATGCAGAGATTTTAAGTCCAAAAAAATTAGTTTATTCTGTACCAAGTATCTGTTCAATATAAGAATAATTAAAATATATGGACTTTGCTACTTTAGGTTTCTTCTGCTCTGTTTTGTTTTCAGCCTCTCAGTTTTTTTATAACTGACGGTAAAATTAGTCATCATCTTATAGTCTAATAAATGCTCCATAGAAATCTCCTTGGGAATTATATTGTTTTTAATGCTAAGTTCAAAATAAAATAAATAAAATGCCAACTAACAAAGGATATGAAGGACCTCTTCAAGAAGAACTACAAACCACTGCTTAAGGAAATAAGAGAGGACACAAACAGATGGAAAAACATTATTTGCTCATGGTTGGGAAGAATCAATATCATGAAAATGGCCTTATTGCCTAAGTAATTTATAGATTCAATGCTATCCCCATCAAGTTACCGCTGACCTTCTTCACAGAACTGGAAAAATCCCCTTTAAACTTCACATGGAACCAAAAACGAGCCCGCATAGCCAAGACAATCCTAAGCAAAAAGAACAAAGCTGGAGGCATCATGCTACCTGACTTCTAACTCTACTGCAAAGCTACAGTAATTAAAACAGCATGGTACTGGTACGAAAACAAAAATATAGACCAATGGAACAGAACAGAGGCCTCAGAAGTAATGCCACACATCTACAACCATCTGATCTTTGACAAATCTCACAAAAACAAGCAATGGGGAAAGGATTCATTGCTTAATAAATTGTGGTGGAAAAACTGGCTAGCCATGTGCAGAAAGCTAAAACTGGACCTCTTCCTTACATCTTACACTAAAATTAACTCCAGATGGATTAAATATTTAAACATAAGACCTCACACCACCCAGAACTTAAAGTATAATATATATATACACATATATATGTGTGTGTGTATATATATATATATATATATATATACGCACACACACACACATAAAGAAAACTCTGACTATCATAAAAGTAGATGTTCTTATTACCATTTCATTGAAATAAATATTGGAATTAAGACATATTCCTACAATGAAGCAGAAATATTTTAATCATAAATTTGCTCTCAAGCCTTTACTCATAGTTACTGCCTTCAGTTTGGATGTACTTTAAAGTATCTGTACCTTGCTTTTCTGGTATATACCCTTTAAAAAGTAACAAAGTAAATTTTATGTATAGCTTCTTAAAATCAAGAACATTCCTAATAAAGAGTTGTCTAGGCAACAAAATGAAATTTATTTGACCCAACAGGGAATTTATAATAGGAGAATATTATAGCTCAGAAAGCAAAAAGAGGTGAAAACCATTTAATTTTATTTTAATATTTTCTAAATAAACACTGTATGTTAGCAGAAGAAATTAGTAGCAATGCATCCTAATAGAAAAAATGATTATAATTAACAATACTGAGTGAGAACACAAAATTGTAATATATTTAATCTCATATATTAAAGTTGTTAGCATTAATGGGACAAATATGATTTCACAGTAATTTCACTTAAATAGAACTTCCAATTTCTCTGATATGACATAGATCTAGCATTTATTTCACACAAAAAATGTATAACTGAATGTGTGTATATCTGTTTGCAGACTACAATTCATCTGTAGATTGGATTTCAAAACCTATTAGGAAATTTGTTGGTTCAAATTTGGAGCAGAATTTCCCTGATGCTATTGTCTGAATGTTTGTGTTCCCCAAAAATTTATATATTGAAATTTAATCTCCCTATTATAATATTAGGAGATGGAGACTTTACATTGTGATTAGGTCATGAAAGCAAGCAGAGTCCTCATGACTGGGATTAGTTCAGACAAAGGCCTATGGAGCTTGTTTGCCCATTTGACCATGTGAGGACATAGCACAAAGCTCATTATCTATGAAGTAGAGTGCACGCCCTTACCAGACAACATACCTGTTGGCACCTTGATCTTGTGTTTACCATACTCTAGGACTATGAGAAATAAATTTCTGTTGTCAGCCACCCAGTTGATGGTATACTGTTACAGCCGCTTAAACACACTAAGGACCTTGATAATGAAAATAAAATAAAATGGTTGCAGGACTACAAAATTTTACTATGTGCAAAAAGAGAATTAGACTCTTATAAGAAATAGCTTTACTAGAAAGTTTTCAAAATAACGTTTAGTATTGTCATCATGTTATCTTTATTGTGAGAATGTTTTCCTTGTCATTTATCTGTTGTTCATTACTACATTTATAATTTCAGAATCACTTTAACACAATTACTACAAATCATTGTGTGGATCTTACAACAATCTAGTAACTACTGTTTTGTTTAATGACTTCAGAATTCATTTTATTCAATAAACTTTATTATCTGTGAGGAAAGAAACTTTACATATTTGCAAATTTTAAATGTGCTTATTTTACCATAAATATGTAAATTACCTCCAAACGATTTAGTACACCAATATGGACATATTAATTATTGCTTCCTTGATTAGAAGAATTTCTTTGACATTAATTGTATAGTATTTATCTCTCTTAATGCCTGTGTACAGACCTACACAGACATCCGCAATCGAAATGTAAACTACTGCTTATCTGGCAGTACCTAATTTTGAAACAATAAAAAGTAATGTCAATTGCTCAAAAGTTATTCTTTTATCTAAAGAAAGTTAAAAACATTACTATCTCAATATTTTTGTTCCTGCTGTATGGCACACAGTTGCCTGCAGCATCCATCCCCCAACGATTTTGTTGGTGTGCACACATATGTGGACCTAACCACCCTACCAGCCTGCTGCCTCTGCTATGTGCAAGAACTCTGGCAATGCAAAAAGTCAAAGTATCTTCTTACCTCCAAATGACCACACTAGCTCCCCAGAAATGGTTCTTAACCAGACTTAAATGTCTGGAATAACAGACATAGAGTTTAGAATCTGAGTGCCAATTAAGATTATTAAAATCCAGGAGAAAGTTGAAACATAATCTGAGGAAAATAAGAAATCCAATAAAATTATACAAAAGCTGAAAGATGAAATAGTCATTTTAAGAAGGAATCAAACTGATGTGATAAAGTTAGTTTAGCTCTTAGTGCATGATCTGAAAAACTTAGTACAAGAATTTCATATCTATAATAGTTTCATAATATAATAAAAACTATTCACAGCAAAAGTGATCAAGCAGAGGAGAGTATCTCAGAAACTCAGAGCTTAAAGACTGGTTCCTCAAATCAAATCAGTCAGAAAATAAATAAAGAAAAAGAACATAAAAGAATAAATGAAACATCTGATAAATATGTGATTATGTAAAGAGAACGAATCTATGACACACTGGCTTCCTTGAGAGGGAGAGAGAACAAGCAAAACGGAAAATGTATTTGAGAGTATTTTCCATAAAAAAATTCCTGAAACTTGTTACAGAGGTCAACATGCAAATTCAAAATATTTGAAGAACACATATGAGATAGGAGGTAAGACAATAATCTCCAGAAAACAAATTCATCACATTCTCCAAGGTCAAGGTAAAAGAAAAAATATTATAGGCAGCTAGTGAGAGGGGGTAGGTCATCTTTTACAAAGATAACTCCATTAGGCTAACAGCAGAGCTTTCAGCAGAAATCCTACCAGACAGAAGTTATTAGGGGTTTATATTAAGCATTCTTAAAGAAAATACATTCTGTGAAAGAATTTTATATATAGACAAACTAAGCTTCATACACAAAGAAGAAATAAAATCCTTTGTACATGAGCAGACATTAAGGGGATTTATTACCACCAGGCACACCTTGTAAGAGGTCTTTAAGGAATCGCTGAACATGGAAATGAAAGACCATTACCAGACACCAAAAAAAAAAAACACGCAATTACATAGATTTACACAATAAAGCAACAATACAATCAAGTCTACATAATAACCATCCAACAACACAATGACAAGATCAAACTACACATATCAATATTAACCTTGACTATAAATGGGCTTAATATCCCACATACAAGACACAGTGACAAGCTGAATAAAGAAACAACACCCAACTATCTGTTGTTTGTCAGAGATCATTCTCATATGCAATGACATCCATAGGTTCAAAGTAAAGGGATGGAGAAAAATCTACCAACCAAATGGAAAATAAAAAAGAGCAAGGATTGCTATTCTTATTTTAGATAAAACAGACTTTAAATGAATAATAGCCAAAAAGGACAAAGAAGGATATTACATAATGAAAAGAATTCAACAAGAAGACAACTATCATAAATATATATGCACTCAAGACTAGAGCACCCAGATTCAAAAAAGAAGTTCCTAAGGAGCTGTGAAGAGATTGAGGTAATCACACATTATCAGTGACAGACTTCAGTACTCCACTGATGTTATCTGATGGATCGAGGCAGAAAACTAACAAAGATATTTGGAAACTAAACTCAAAACTTGACCAAATAGGCCTAACAGACATCTATAGAACTTTCCAACCAACAACAACAGAATATACATTCTCATCTGCAAATGGCATATACACTAAAATTGAGTACCTTCTCAGCCATAAATCCATTCTTTCAACAAAATCAAGAACACCAAAATTATACCAACCACACTCACAGACCACAGAACAATACAAATTGAAATCAATACAAAGATATCTTAAAATGATAAAATTACATGGAAATTAAACAGCCTGCTCCTGAATAAATCCTGAGTAAACAACGAAATTAAGGCAGAAATCAAGAAATTCTTTGAAACTAATGAAAACAAAGATAAAACATACCAGANAAAGCAATGTTAAGCAGAGAGATTATTATGCTAATCACTTACATCAAAAAGTTAGAAAATCTTGAATGAACAGCCTGACATCACACTAAGAGGAACTCGAATAAACAGCACAAATCAATTCCAAAGCTAGCAGAAGAAAAAAAAAAAACAAAATTAGAGCCAAACTGAATGAAATTGAGATGCCAAAAAATGCAAAAGATAAATGAAAACAAAAGTTGTTTCTTTTAAAGCATTTATTTAGGTTTAAGGGTTCATGTGCAGGTTTGTTATATAGCTAAATTGCATGTCATGGAGGTTTGGTGTACAAATAATTTTGCCACTTAGGCAGTAAGCATAGTTCCTGATAGGTAGCTTTTTCATCCTTGCCCCCCTTCCATCCTTCCCACCCAAGTAAGTCCTGGTGGCAACTGTTTCCTTCTTTGTGTCCATGCGTACTCAATGTTTTGCTTCCTTATAAGTGAAAACATTCAGTATTTGGTTTTCTGTTCCTGGCTTAGTTTGCTTAGGATGATGGCTTCCAGCTTTATCCATGTTGCTGCAATGGACATGATCTCATTCTTTTTAATAGCTGTGTAGTATTCCAGGGTGAATATGTACATTTTCTTTATTCATCCTACTCTTGATGGGCATCTAAGTTGATTTTGTGTCTTTGTTATTGTGAATAATGCTGTCATGAACACACAAATGCATGTCTTAAAATAGAATGATTTATGTTCCTTTAGCTATATACCCAATAGTGGGATTCCTGAGTCAAATGGTAATTCTGTGTTAAATTCTTTAAGGAATCGCCAAACTGCTTTCTGCAATGGCTACACTAATTTTCCCTTTCCACCTGCAGTGTATAAGCATTTCCTTTAATCCATATCCTTGCCAGCATCTGTTATTTTTTTACTTTATAATAGTCATTCTGAGGGGTATAAAATGATATTTCATTGTGGTTTTCATTTGCATTTCCCTAATAATTAGTGATGTTGAGCATTTTTTCATATGATTCTTGACTGCATGTCTGTCTTCTTTTGAAAAGTGTCTATTTATGTCCTTTGCCCATCTTTTAATAAGGTTATTTGTTCTTTGCTTATTAATTTGTTTAAATATCTTATATATGCTGGATATTAGCCCTTTGTTAGATGCATTGTGTGGAAAAATTTTCTTCCATTCTGTAGGTTGTCTGTTTACTCTGCTTACAGTTTCTTTTGCTGTGCAGAAGCTCTTTAGTTTGATGAGATTCCATTTGTCTATTTTTGCTTTTGTTGTAATTGCTTTTGGCACCTTTGTCATGAAATCTTTGCCCAGAGCTATGTCCAGAATGGTATTGCTTAGATTGTCTTCCACAGCTTTTATAGTTTAGGGTTTTACATTAAAGCCTTTAATCCATCTTGAGTTGATTTTTTATGTGGTGTAAGAAAGGGGCCCAGTTTCAATCTTCTGCATATGGCTAGCCAGTTATCCTAGCACCATTTACTGAGTAAGGTGCCCTTTATTGCTTTTTTTGTCAGCTGTGTCAAAGATCAGATGGTTGTAGTTGTGCAGCCTTATTTCTGTGTTTTCTAATTTGTTCCATTGGTCTATGCATCTGTTTTTGTACCAGTGCCATGCTGTTTTGATTACTGTAGCCCTGTAGGATAAAGTCAGGTAGTGTGATACCTTTTGCTTTGTTCTTTTTGCTTAGAATTGTCTTGGCTATTCTATCTCTTTTTGGTTACATATGAATTTAAAAATAGATTATTCTAGTTCTGTGATATATGCTGTGGAAAGCAATGCAGTGAGTCCTCAAAGACTTAAAAACATACCCACCATTTGACCCAGCAACCCCATTACTGGGTATATATCCAAAGGATTAAAGACATAAAGACATATGCACATGTATGTTCACTGCAGGACCATTCACAATACCAAAGACATGGCATCAACCTAAATCCCTGTCAATGGTAGACCTAATAAAGAATATGTGATACATATATAACATGGAATACTTTGTAACAAAGGAGATCATGCTCTTTGCAGGAAGATGAATGAAGCTGGAGGTCATCATTCTTTGTGAACTAAGCCAGGAACAGAAAACCAAATGCTGCATGTTTTCACTTATAAATGAGTACTAAATGATAAGAACACATGGAAACATAGAGGGGAACAACAGACAGTGGGGCCTACTGAGGAGTGCAGGGTGTGAGGAAGGAGAGGATTACCAAAAATAACTAATGGGTACTAGGCTGAATATCTATGTAGTGAAATAATCTGTACAACAAACCCCTACGACATGAGTTTATCTGTATAACAAACATGAACATGTGCCCCTGAACTTCAAATAAAAATTATTTAAAAATGGAACATTCACACAAGATTTTGTGTGCAATTTCACAGTATTAACACATTTTCCTAAAATTCAACACTAGATTCCCTCCAAGAGCTTGGTACACCTTCATAGGTCTCAGTTAGAACCCTGACTTAATTTTAGTTTACACTTTTTAATGTAAATTGTTTTCTTTAGAGAAAAACTTGGATGTCTACCCTACATGATTATATGTGCCTTGGCAATAGCAAATCCTTTCTTCTTTCCTGGTAAGTGAAAAATATTTCAAGATATAAAGGACACTGGAATGGGTTGTCTTATTTATTGGTATTAATCACATCTTCTTTAGAAACTGTTTTGTGAATCAAATATATGTACCGAAAATATATCCGCTTCCTTTTGTAAGTCAATACAACAAACAAATACATGTTGTTTAAATGCTGATATTATATCCTCAACTCATCTGCTTATTTTGAAATATTACAATACCACGAATATGTTTAAGAAACAAGTAATACATCAATGTAGGTAATTTTCGTTAAGTTTAGGTTTATAAATAATCTTGAGAAATTGTGAGAACCAAAAAATAAAATATTAATGCATTAAAATATAATGGAATTTCATTTTACTGAATTTTGATGGTATGATTATATTCATTTTATAATGTTAGAGCTTGCAACATAATTAGTAAAACAGATAAAAATGTCTGCACAGGTCAGAGTTATACATACATGAGGGATTCAGTCATTCTTGCTCATTACATTTTCTTTCACTGAGAATTTTAATAAAATAATATATTTAAAACATATTTAAATATGAATATTTACATTATATTTGTATTTTTAAACTCAAGATGGCTCAGCCAAACATTAATATTTTATAATGCTAAAAAATTTCTGCCCCCAAGAGAAAATATGGTGTAATTTTACAAATTATTCATTTTATAATTTAAAAGCTTATTATCATCTTATGTCTCCCAGAGTATGTGTGTATATATGCACACATACATGCATAGAAAAATGTTTATATATGTAATTTGGGGCTGATAACATTTGAAACTTTTTGGAAAGATGAAGGAAAACTACTAAGAAATTCAAATGTGCATATACATACACATTTGGTTTTTTAATATATGTACATCAGAGTATAACATATTTATATTTATATATATATATATCAGAGTCTAATCAGAGTATAACTCTGATTTCTTTGAATCTTGTTGACTTTATAGACCATACTTTTAAAGTCTGAATCATGACTTTAAAAACTTACAGGATGAATTCCTACATGCAGCTGATTTTTGATGATTTCACAAGGACAAACTTTAGTTATTTGAAATTCATCACTAGCAGTTTCCCAAAGATACATAAATAGTATGGTGCAGCACTGAATTCACTTAAAATGAACTAATCACAAAATCATATCATCATGAAATACGTGTCACAAAATGACATACCATGTTTACCTTAAACCAAGCATAGTCAGCCACAGTCACTAAAGGTGGTCATTTTGTGAAATAGAAATGAGATTTAAGGGTAAATATTCTTATTTATTCCAGTGGTTCAAAAAGAATAGCAAGAATGTGAGTCTGTAAATATATAAACTTTTGTAAGTTAAAGAGACAAGTTAAGAAAAAAAGAATATAATTATATTTTTTAAAATAAGGCAAAAAATTGTTTCTATAAGATAGTTAGAATTGAGATTATGCTATGCTACAACATTGGCAAAATAGTAGACAAAATAAAGAGAATAAAAATATGAAACTAAGTGATTTAAAATGGTGAAACTCCTATTTGTTAGAGAAATATTACAACTCCATGGTATATCAATTCAATAAATGTTACTAAAAATTTAGCTCTCCATAAGAAGAAAAACAAGGTATAATCCCATCATATCACATGAGACAAAATTCTCAAATAGGTTTACCATATTATTCCACCCTCATGCTATAAATAAAGACATACTGAAGGCTGGGTAATTTATAAAGAAAGATGTTTAATTGATTCATAGTTCAGCAAGGTTGAAGAGGACTCAGGAAACTTACAATCATGGGCAAAGAGGAAACAAACACATCCTTTTTCGCGTGGCAACATGAAGAAGAAATGCTGAGCAAAGGGGTAAAAGCCCCTTATAAAACCACCAGACCTTATGAGAACTCACTCACTATCACAAGAACAGCATAGAGGTAACAGCACCCATAATTAATTTATCTCCCACCAGGTCCTTCCCACAACACGCTTGGATTAATTATGGGAAATACAAGTCAAGATGAGGTTTGGGTGAGGACACAAAGCCAAATCATATCATTCCACCCCTGACTCCTCCCATATCTTATGTTCTCATATTTCAAACCACAATCATGTCTTTCAAACAGTCCTCAAAATCTCAGTTCATTTCATCATTAACCCAAACGTCCAACTCCAAAGCCCAACCAGAGATAAGACAAGTCCCTTCTGTCTATAAGGCTGTAAGGCAAAACCAAGTTGTTCTTCCTAGATACAATGGGGGTACAGGCATTGGGTAAATACATCCATTCCAAATGTGGGAAGTTGACCAGAACAAAGGGGCTACAAGTCCCATACAAGTCCAAAATCCAGCAGGGCAGTCAAATCTTAAAGCTCTGAAATAATCTCCTTTGACTCCATGTCTCACATCCAGGTCACACTGATATAAGAAGTGGGCTTGTATAGCCTTGGGCAGCTCCATCCTTGTAGCCTTGCAGCGTACAGCTTCCCTCCTGGCTACCTTCATGGACGGGTGTTGAGTACCTGTGGGTTTTCCAGGTGCACAGTGCAAGCTGTGATGGTGAATCTACCATTCTGGGGTCTGGAGAACAGTGGTCCTCTTCTCATAGCTCCACTAAACAGTGCCCCAGTGGGGACTCATATTGGGGTGCCCACCACACATTTCCCTTCCACACTGCCCTAGTAGAACTTCTCCATGATGGCTCCACCCCTGAAGCAAACTTCTGCCTGGACATTCAGGTGTTCCCATACATCCTCTGAAACCTAGGTGGAGGTTCCCAAACTTCAATTCTTGACTTCTGTGCACCACCAGGCTCAATGCCACATGGAAGCTTCCAAGAGGTTTGTATCCTCTGAAGTCATAGGCTGAGCTGAACCTTGGCTCCTTTTAGCCACAGCTAAAGCAGGTGGGATCCAGGGCTCCAAGTCTCGAGGCTGCACATAGCTAGCAGGCCCTGGGCCTGGTCCATGAAACCATTTTTTCCTTCTATGACTCTAGGCATGTGATGGAAGGGGCTGCCATTAAGACTTCTGACATGCCCTGGAGACATTTTTCCCAATTGTCTTGGTGACTAAAACTTGACTCCTCATTACTTATGCCAATTTCTGCAGCCAGCTTGAATTACTTCCCAGAAAAATTGGTTTTCCTTATCTGTTGCATTGTCAGCCTGCAAATTGTCCAAACTTTTACGCTCTGCCTTCTCTTGAATGCCTTGCCACTAAGAAATTGCTTCTACCAGATATCATAAATCATCTCTCTCAAGTTCAAAGTTTCACAGATCTCTAGGGCAGTGGCAAAATTCCACCAGTCTCTTCATTAAAACATAGCAAGAGTCACCTTTATTCCAGTTTCTAACAAGTTCCTCATCTCCATCTGAGACCACCTCAGCCTGGACTTCATTGTCCATATCACTATCAGCATTTTGGTCAAAGCCATTCAAAAAGTCTTTTGGAAAGTTCAAACTTTTCCACATCTTCCTGTCTTTTTCTGGGTCTTCCAAACTTTTCATGCCCAGTTAAAGTTCCAAAGTTGCTTTTATATTTTTGGGTATCTCTACAAGAGTGTCCCACTACCCAGTATCAATTTACTGTATTTGTTCATTCTTATGCTGCTAACAAAGACATACCTGAGACTGGGTAATTTATAAAGGAAAGAGATTTAATTGACTCACAGTTCAGCATGGCTGGTGAGGCCTCAAGAAACTTACAATCATGGTGGGAGGGGAAGCAAACACGTCCTCTTCACGTGGCAGTAGGAAGGAGGAGTACTGAGCACAAGGGAGAAAAGCCCCTTATAAAACTATCAGATCTCATGAGAACTCACTGACTATAATGAGAACAGCATGGAGGTAACCATCCCCTAGTTTCAATTACCTCCCACCAGGTTCCTCCCATGACCTATAGGGACAACGGGAACTACAGTTCAATATGAGTATTGGTGGGGATACAGCCAAAACATCAATTTAGGACATAAATGTTTAAAGAAAAACTCTCAAATAACATCTAGCAAATAGGATACTATTTTTGTGATATTAAGTAGAATAGAAGTTGTTAATAAAATGAAAGTACAAGGATTAAAATGAATATTAAAATGTTATATACACTTTAAATATTTTTTTCTGAACAAGAAAAATAAAAATATTAAAATATAAGCAAACAATTAAGGGAAGATATTTCAAAGCATGTAACTAACCAAGAATTTTTAAACAAAATATATTGTAGAATTTCTTCAAGGCAACAAGGTTGAAAGAAAAACACAAACAAACATGGATATATAGATGGAGAATATAATCAAACACAAAATAAAGAATTCAAAATGCCCACTAATTATGTGAAAAGAGGTTGAATTTTACATACAATCCAGACAATACATAATGAAACAGTAGTGAGATATCATTTCACTCACATAATATTAATACATTGGTTCTTTAAAAAATAAGCTTTATTTTTTACAGTATGTTGCATTTTTGCAAAATACAGTTTATTTTGTATTTTGACTACATTTTTTAGTTATGTGCTGCATTAATATTTTGGTCAGTGGCAGTCTACATATATCACAGTGGTCCCATAAGATTATAAATTGAGCTGAAATATTTTATCACATACTGACATAGCTGTTGCAATCTTATAGCACAATGTATTACCTTTTCTATGTTTAGATAAGCTTAGATATACAAATACTATTGTGTTACAATTGCCAACAGTATTCAGTATAAGAAGATAGTATACAGTTTTTGTAGCACAGGAGCAATAGGTTATACTTGTATAGCATAGTAGACTATGACATCTAGGTTTGTGTAAGTACATTCTATGATATTCTCATGACAAACTTGCTTAATGGCATATATCTGAGAACATATTTCCTTTATAAAGCAATACATGACTACATTTTAGATTTACTGAAAATCTGCAAATCGTTCAGAGTTTCTTTATAGACCACACCCAGGTTCTTCTTTTATTAATCTCTTCCATTAGAATTGTACTTTTATTGCAATGAATAAATCAATGTTTATACATTATTACCAACTAAAATCTGTACCCTATTTAGATTGCCCTAGTTATTTATGTAGTTATTTAGCTTCCTTTTTTTTTTTTTTTTATTCCAAGATCTCATCCAAGATGCTTTTCTTATGATTAGACTAAGGTTATTGGTTTGTGGGAGGAAGGCAACAGAGAATAAGTGAATTTTTATCAAAAGGTGTCAAAGATATATACTATTTATGTCAAATCACTGTTAATGTTGACACGTTGACCTTGATTACCTATATATCGTAGTATATGTCAAGTTTCTCTACCCCAAAGGTAATATGTCCCCCTTTACATACATACTGTTTGGAGAAATTTACTATGTTCAGCTAACGCATAAAAAGTACAGTAAATTTTCACTTTTTTGAGGATGAAATATCTAAACAAATTATTTGGAATTCTTGTACATGCAATATTTGTCTCTTTTTCTTATTTATATTTTCAATCATTTACATCATTACAGATTCATGAATATTTGTGTTATATTCTGGTTACATTCAATAAACATTTGTGGGTTTTTTTCAAATTGTTCTGATTTACTGTGGCTATCAAAAGCTATTTCTTTTGGTTGCTGTGTCCCTGCTTATGGCAAGGTTTTGACATATTATCTTGCAGTATTTTTTTTTAACAAGTCCTCACTCTCTGGTACTATAAGATACTCCAAAATAATCTTGTGTATTTCCTACCCCGGTCTTACAAACAGCCATTGCTTCAAGGAGCCCTTGAACCTTTTATTGTAGAATTGTATTACAAATAAAGATCTGGGTGCTATCTTATGTATGACAACTGGAGGGCCCTTGCTTCCAGGTCCTTTCTGATGAAATAATTATTAAATATATGTGTATACTCTGAAATGTATAAATGTAAATATGTGCATAAATATGTAACCATCTGTAGCTGTAGTTAACTACACATGAACTTACACTAATGTCTCCCACTCTAATCCTATGCCACATGGATTTGCCTCATCACCCCTCTTACTTTTTTTAAAGAGTGTCACTCCATCAATGAGACATCTGACTCCCACTCTCCATCAAATATTTGATTTATTGCTTATTTACAGTATACATATATAGCAGTGTCAAAAATGTTAATAACCTTGCAGGATACAATTTTATCAACTAGATTATGGTGCTTATTGGAATTTTCTTTTCCATTTAGTCTTATAAATTTCAACCATTTTCAGAATTACTAGATCAACAACTTTCTCCCCCAATGTCCTTTAATAAAGTTATTTTATACATCTGATATGCAGTTAAATCACTTTGTCACATTCTACATTTCATTCTATAATCCCTGTAATCATTAATGTTTCTTAAATTTGCATACATAAACGTCCCCTTTTTGTGTTGTGGAATGCAATTGATTTTGGCATGCATAGTGTCATGTTTCCACAATTACATTTTTATAAATAGACGCAACAACAGAATACAGAAGAATCCCTGAATGTGCAGGAAGTAATGATACATTTAAAAAACAAATCTAAAGGGAAATTAAAAATCATACACATATATATATTAAATAGCAAGCAATAAATCACAGGTTAAATTGGAATATATTCTTTTGCTTAAAGAGAATAAAATTACTATCTAATAAGATTTGTGAATGCAGCTGAAACAGAAAATTCATCCCACAAAGAAATGTTCTGTTTCGCCTATTTAACTCTTCCCCTACTCCCCAAACTCTGGCAACCACTGACTTTTCTGTCATTGTAGCTTCATCATTCCAGAATGCCATATAATTGTAATCATACGCTATATGGCTTTTGCATACAACTTTTTATCACTTACAAATATGCATTCTAAGTTTCCTCCATGATTTTTTATGTCTTGATAGCTCCTTATTCTTTATAGCTAAATAGAAACCCATTGTAAGTGTGAAATATGTCCAACAGTTTATTTATCTATTGAAGGGCATCTTGGGTGCATTCTTTACACACAACTTGCTTCTAATTTGGGGCAGTTATGAATAAACTTTCTATAAACATTTGTTAACAAAACATGTTGACTTTTTAAATGTCCGTCTATTTCTGTATTTTTAGTTATGTTTTATTGATCTATGAATCTATTCTTTAGCAAACACTATGCTGTCTTGATTAGCATACATCTATAACAAGTCTTAAAATTGGGTAGTATTAATTTTCCAACTTTCTTATTTTGATTATTATGTTGTATATTGTATGACTTTGACCTTTCCAAATTAATCTTAGAATCCATGTACTGATACTTAAATAATTTTTTGATGGAATTTTGATTGGGGATACATTGAATCTGTAGAACAAACCGGGAAGAACTGGCAGCTTAACAACACCGAGTCTTCTAATGTATGAACAGGGACTACATCTCCATTTATTAACTCTTTGATTTAACTTCAATAGAATTTTATAGTTTTCTGCATATTGACCTCATATATATTTAGAAAGATTTCTATATTTCTTAACATTTTTAATATTATAAATAAAATTATTTCTTTCACTTTTATAATCAGGAGGTACATATGCAAGTTTGCTACAAAAGTATATTGTTTGATGCTTAAGTTTGGAGTATATGATTTGATCAATTACCCAGATGATGAGTATAGTACTCAATAGGTAGTTTTTCAGCATTTGCCCCACTTCCTCTTTTGCACCTCCAGTAGTCTCCAATGTCTGATGTTTTCACATTTATGTCAATGTGTACCCAATGTTTAGCTCCTACTTATACATAAGAACATATGGTATTTAGTTTTCTGTTTCTGGATTAGTTTATTTATAATAATGGCCTCCAGCTGCATCCATGTTGCTGTAAAGAATATAATTTCATTCTTTATTATGGCTGCATAGTATTTCATGGTGTATATCTAACACATTTTCTTTATTTAATCTACCATTGATAAACATCTAGGTTGATTCTATGCTTTTGCTACCGTGAGTAGCGCTGCAATGAACATATGGGTGCAAATGTCCTTTGGTAGAACAATTTATTTTACTTTGAAAACCCAGTAATTGGATTTCTGGGTCAAATGATTTGAAAAATATCTATAAAACCTACAGAATAGAAGATAATATTCTCAAATTCTGTATCCAACGAAGGTCTAATATCCAGAATCTGAGGGGAACTTAAATCAAGCGTAAAACAAATCACCTCATGATAAAACAAGAAGACTTGAATATATACTTCTTGAAAGCAGGTGTACAAGCAACCAATAAACATAGAAAACATTGCTCATCATCACTAATAATCAGATACATGCAAATTAAATCCACAATGAGATACTATCTCACCCAAGTTAGAATGACTTATTAAAAAGTCAGAAAATAACAGGTGTTGGCGAAGTTATAGACCAAAAGGGGCACTTATACACTGTCAATGAGTTTAAATTCACGGTGTAAATTAGTCCAGCCACTTTGAAAATATTTTTAAATTTTAAACTTCATTTTTTTAGTAAGATATAAAATGTGAAATGATTTTTACAAATTAGCCTTGTGTCCTGCGACCTTCTACATTACATATTAGTATACTGGTGAATGTTCTATATGAGTTTGAGATGAAAAAATATTCTGTTGATGTTGAGGATATTCTATCAACATCAGTTAAACAAAATTTGTTGATAATGCTATTCACTATCTCTACTTATTGATTTTCTGCCTGTTTGGTTTATCAATTATTGAAAGAGGAAAGTTAATTTTTTTTCTGTAAGTTACTGCCTCTTGTATGTTGACACTGTGTTGTTAGATGCATACAAGTTTAGGATTTCTTATATCTTCTTGAAGAATGACCCCTTTATCATTATGTGGTATGCATTTATTAGTCCTGAAAATATTTTTATTTGAAATTCCAATTTGTTTGAAATTAAAGTAGTAACTGCAGAATTTTTTTTTCACTGATGTTAGCACGGTATACCTGTTCCACCTTTCCTTCAAACTACTTGGTTCCATTTTAAAGATACATTTCTTGAAGACAACATATAGTTGGGATGTGTTTTCATAAACATTCTGACAGTCTCTCCCCTAGAATAAGTGTATTGCTACTGTTTCCATTTACAGTTACTTTTAATACAGTTGAGTTAAACATTTCTTAGCCCTTGTTTGTAATCATGTTTTACTTTTTGCACTTCTCTTTGTTTCTTTTTACTTCATCCCCTTTGTTCATCCTCTTTGTTGTTGTTTTTATTTACCATTTTAGGTTATTGAATTTTTCTCTCATCTCTTGGCATATTAACTATATCTCTCTCTATTGTCTTTAAATGTTTGTCCTACAGTCTTTAATACACATTTTTAACTAACGTACTCTAACTTCAAATATCACTACACCATTTCACATATAATGTAGGTATCTTTGAGTGTTATAAATTTTTCATCTTATATCTTATAACACTATTTTAATTCATTTCACTTATTCATAGGTTATAATTACCCAGTACACTGTTATCCTTATTACTTTGAACAAAGTTATTTGTTAGATCAATTAAAATAAAGATTAAAATATATTTTATTTCTATTTATTCCCTCTCTGATGCTCTTTATGTAGATCTAAGTTTCTGACCTATGTTATTTTTCTCCTTTCTGAAGATTTTAAAACATCTTTAAAAGAAATTTCTGCTGATAACGTATTTTCTCTGTTCTGAAGAAATATTTTTTTCTCCTCACTTTTGAAGGATATTACTGGCTATAAAATTCTATGTTGCTGGTTATTTTCTTTGAATACTTTACTCCGTGGTTTTTGTATTTGTATAATTTCACACAAAAAGTCAACTGTCATTATTTCCTGGCTTATCTAAAATGAGCATAATGAGGCATATATACATAGTTAAAAGGTATTTATAAATAATAAAGCATATAGTTTAATTAAAACAAAACAAAAAACCTTTGGAACAAAGGGTATTCTATTGACTCCACTTTTCAGAATTGATGTCATCTACAACATACTCTCATCTACTCTTTCTCACAGGGGCATGGTTTTGTCAACTTATTCCATTTGACATCTGGTTTTCAATAAGGTTTGGTGAATGAAAGTTACTGATGAGGGATTGGAATTCAGTAGCTAAAAAGAGAAAGGCATATTTACAATATTTTATTCATAAGAGATTTAAACAAATAAAATAGATAATTATAAGTTATTGTGTTATATATATCAGTGAATTTCTGATTAAACATGAAAAATCATTTTAATCATATTATTGTTACCACTCTTCTTTCATTTTTCTCCTTCCCCTCCTCTACTTTCTCTTCTTCTCCACTTCTCTATTCCTTTTTCTTCCTTGATTTCTTTTTTTACCTCTGTAATTTATTTCCTTCTTTTCCCATTGTTGTCCCTAGTCTATAAGAGTGAGTTGATTTCCTTGCTGGTCTTCCTTCAAGTTGAGAATGAAAGACCAGAAGGAGTCAGAATTTGGTAAATTATTTTTTAGCATTGCCTATACCAAAATAGTATACAATTAAACTATTTCTAGAAGCTATTATAACTACAAATTTTATTCCATTGTCATCATCTCTGCACCTTTATCTTTAGTGATATCAAAGACAATAATCTAATGTATACAAGAAAATATAGATAAAAGCAACTATAACTTGCAATTAAACAGTTAGTAGTATTCTACTTCCATTGTAGCATAGTAAAAAAAATTACTACTCAAATACACATTTTTAAGAAGATATGCAGAAATGTAGGGAAGAATAGAATCAAAATAACGTTGATTATGATAGAACATCCCATATTATCTAAATATTGAATCTAAAGTATTTTTTTCTTATTTAAATAATTGAGGAAGAAAGTCTTAGAGAAACTATGCTTATAAATTGCATAAGTTCTTGAATTCTGAGAAAATATTTTTGACTTTTTAACACAGGTATATTCTAAAAACTGATAAATTGATTTCTAATATAATTGTTTGTGTGCATGTACAATTCTTATAGTATCTTCATGAAAAACTGTGCATATGGGAAGTCATATTGTATAGAAATAAAGGATACTGTCTCTGAGGTCAAACTGCCTGAATTTAAAGCCTTTCTAAGTTAGTGACAGTGTGATCATGTATAAGGAACTTAGTCTCTAAGTTCTTAGGTAAGACCATAAACCTAAAATAATAACACTAACATCAAATATGTTTATGAGCCTTAACTTATATGCATTAAAAATTATTTAACATATTGAATTTATTAAGTATTAAATATATGTTTGTTATTATATGATGGCAAAAAATAATTTATGCAATTTCAGCATATATGATCCATACCTACCATAATATATCTTAATATCAAATAAATGTATATTTGTGTTTATTCATTTGCTTTTTATCTTTCCTAAAAATAATTGGAATTCGATATTAATAAATAACATATGAAATAAAACTGAAAATCAAGATAAAATATTTGGATCCTTACCACTAAGTTATTTAAATAATTAGAGATAATAGAATGCTAATGATCACAATCACATAATCATGATCACAGAAACTGACTAGAATTTAATTTCTAAATGGTTCATAGAAAGTTTCCATTAATTTTAATATGCTTTAACTCTTGGGATTCTATTGTAAATCAATATTTTTCATAGCTGTTTAGTATTTTTATTGGTATGGTCAGTAAGATTCGGATATATAAGTCAACATTTCAAGAGAAGAAAGAACAGATAAATGTTTTCAAGTTTTGCCCTTAGCACTCTACTCTTTTCTTTCTACAATGTTTCTGTTGAAAACCTAATTGACTGCTGTTATTTTAACTTTCTCAGTTTTGAGTACGCCTGAGTTCTGCATTAAATTTTCTCTTTAACTGGACTCAGCATTTTCAACAGTTGCTGGTTTATTTCTACATGTAAAATACTTCCATTTAAAATACTATCTATAAAAAGAGAACTAAATCATAAATATATTCTATGATTAGTTATAGATAAAGAAAATTGAGTCTCTTAGAATTTATGTGATATACCTTAAGGCACAGATTCAGTAACTAGAAAGGCAAAGGCTAAAACATATATTTGCAATATAAAACCACTGCCCTTTGTATATGGTATTCTTATACATAAATGTATTCTAATGCATAACACTGCTATAATAATTCAGCTTTATTATGTCACTGCACTTATATCAATATGCATAACATGCACAATTGGTGTTCTGTTCAGATTTAATTTATTTTATTTGCTCTTTCCAACATTGTATATATGGAGAAAGCCCCTTACACTAAGTTATCAGAATGAACTGCTCTACATTATGCTTTGATGAAAGCATTATTGCTTTGTATCTCTTTAGGGTATTGCAGATTCGAAAATATAAACCTTATTAACATGAAACAGCTCCCTGAAAAAATGTCTTATGTGGAATCCAATGTTTATAAACATTTATAGCCCTATCCATCTAAAAGCTGCCAATTAGTTAGCAATAAATCAACATGATTTGCATTGATATACACTATTTTTCTTTAGTGGTCATGCCGCATTACATGCATGTGCACGCGCACACGCACGTGCGCGCGCGCATGCGCACACACACAGACCCCACACATAAATACACACACATCTATATGTAATATACATAGGATGTGGAATAATACTATTCTGCAATGCCTTTTTCTAAGTTAAAAAAATCCACTAACACGCTTAAAGAGAGATACGTTGTATATTTATTTTCATATTCAATTGATGACAATTTCTATAGTGGTCCATACCTAAGATTTATTTTATCTTAACTTTTAAGTATTACCTTGAATTTTGAAAAAAAGACTTACTATGATAATTTCAATCCTGAATAGCGATACTTCGTATCTTCTAACTAGGCTGAATGTTTCAGTTATAACATAAAAAGAAACATCAGGACTTTATATTAACATATGTCTTTATTAATTTATTAAATATATGTGAAAATATATACAATATGATCTAGTTTCACTAGTTTATCCATTTATCTACCAAATATTAATTAAGCTCACTAATATCATATTTCTAACTCTTTACAGAAGAGACAGTTTGAAAGAAAAAAACTGAATTAAAGGAGGACAAGAAATAAAAAGTAAGTCAAAACTTAGTAAACAGATACAGAGGCCATCCTTGCATAAGAAAAGACTAGCGTCACACAAGAACTGTAACAGGTAAGGTGATAAGTTAGTATCTCAACAACTTTTCTTCACAACACAAACATTAAGGCACTGCTTTTAGAAAATACTGTTCGCCTATGTAAAGAGGAATGTAATGGAAAGAAAAGGGAGCTCTAGACTTCTGATAGAGGCTGGTTGGGGATGGGAGCCCTTATAGTGATAATCTTGATTTAGCAAATAAGGTCAAACTTAAGAAAATCAAGGGCGAGCTTGTTATATGCTTTGCACATAGACAATCATAAATATATCAGAAGCAATTAACTAAATGAGTAAAAATACAGTGTTCTGTGATTGGGAAATTGTCCAGTGCAAATGCTTAATTTTTCTCAAATAATTTTATATATGAAATCATATTTACATTAAAATTCCAATAAAATTACTAAGCACCATTTTATTTGAAAGCACAGGGTCTTTGAGATTATATAAACTTAGTTTAAAATATCAGTTCACTTGTTAGTTGAGCTATGTACCCCTGCACATTTTGACTGATTTTTCTGATCCAATGTCTTACATTGGGATAATAATATTATCTCTTTTAATGATAAAGGTGAGTAAATGACAGCACACATATGAAACAGCCACTGTAGTGTTTGCTTTCTGAATGCTTATTTTGCCTGTTTCTTTATATACTCAATGACTGAGAGACCTATTGGATGAGCAAAATCTGTGCTCTTTCTTAAGAATTGTCACTGGTAAGTATTTGCCCAAATAGATACTATGTTCTCCAGACCAATCTGAATGTACATAAGTCCATGTTAATAGTTCTTGCACATTAAATATGAATAATGTGATGTGTTTCTTCAGAATAGGATAGTGTGCTGAATTTCAAGTTACATTACCAACATGTAATGAGATTGGAAGTCATCACTTCCATTTTTATAACACACACAAAAAAACTAAAAAAGTAATACAAAACAAAAACAAAAACAAAATCTATGGGACTCATCAGAAAGTTGACCTGCAGGGCAGACCACAATCCTGAAATCTGGAGAGAAAGGTGAATATAAAAGTTACGCTAAGATCTATTTACTTCAAACAGAAGCTGGTGGAGTCATAAACAGTAAAATATATTTAAATGCTAATAGTGTAAAAACACTGAGGCTGAACATAGACCAACAATTAGAGAAACTCTAGTGGGGCATAGCCTTGTGGGTGAGTGGGAAAATATTTCTTTTGGTTTTACCTCAAGCTACCCCACCAGCATACCAGCATAGTACCAGGAAGAGTAAAAATGATTGTGTGTGTGTATGTATATGTCTGTGTGTGTGTGTGTGTGTGTGTAGTATACAGTGGGAGAAGAAGCAGGATTATAAAATATTTCCAGAGGTCTTTTCTCCAACAGAAAACCACTTTACCAGAACTTAATTTTACCTACAGGGAAGAACATGTAATACACTTATGTGCCATTTAGCTTTCCAATCTCATATATGGTAAAAACAGTTGTATCATGCTAATATTTATAAAAGACAGCTTGAGAAGCTATATTATTTACAGAAAAAGCAGACTTCAGAAAAAGGACAAAAGGAGCATTGCATAATTATTAACAGGTAAATTCTTCAAAAAGATATAACCATCTTTATTATGTATATACTTAATAATAGGGCATCAAGGAATGTAAAGCAAAACCTGATAGAACTTAAAAAAAATAGACAAATCACACTGCCACTTGTGTACCTATGCAACAATTTTGCATGTTCTTCACATGTACCCCAAAACCTAAAATGCAATAAAATAAATAAATGGGAAAAAAAAGAAAGTAAAAAAAAATAGACAAATATATTACTATATTTGGAGGCATGAACACTCTTCTAACAGTAACTGACAATTCAGCAGCAGAAACTGTATGAAAATAGGTAAACTGAACAGCAGGAGCAGTCAACTGAATCTAATTGACATTTATAAAATACTTTATCCAAAATAGTAGAACACATTCTTTGCAACATAAGACATTCACTAAGATAGACCAAATTCTGGGCCATGTAAAACATTCAGACAAATTTAAATAATAAAAATCACACAAAGCATGGTCACAGACAATTCAGGACAATTTTCTAGGTGGCCTGATACTGACATATTTCTATCTTTTCCTATTCTTATTTGTAGTTCTCAAGAATAAACTGAGGAATAATGCTAACAATGCAATATCCTGAGATAAGAAAGAACTAGCCAGAATAGGCCAAGCTCTGTTCCAGTCCCTTTTAGAAAGAACATATTCTTCAGTGTTTTAGCCCAGGGTGTCCAGTGCCCGCCAGGTTACAAAACCCAGGGTACACAGCTTTCTAGGTTCCTTCAGCTGTAGTGCAGGTGAAACATATGCAGACACAATTCCACCTGCCCTGAGCAGCTTTCCTGAAACTTGAGGGAATGGCTTCTCCTGAATGCTAGACTTCTGTTGTCTCTTATTCTCTATGTGTAAATAATAAACTCATGTTCTACAATTTCTGTCTTACTGGACTCGGGCAAGTAGGAAAAGTGCAATTCAAGATGAGATGAAGTGGGTTAAAATAGTAACCTGTGCACAGTGAATCTACTAACAGACCATAGTGCAATTAAACCAGAGCTCAATCATAGAAAGATAGCAGGAGAACCTCATGATATTGGATTAAACAACACACTTCTAAATAACACATGGATCATAGAAGTCTCATGAAAAATTAAAAACAATATTTTGGTCCATCTCTACTGCTCTGTCTCACCAGCTTTAGGAGTTCTGACATAGCTCTGTCAGATTCTCTGTCATCCTGTGTGCTACAGGTATACTGGGATTTCTGTAGGAAGGATGCTGAGTTACCCTGCAATCCAGGAAATGTCTTGTCCCATTTGAACTTTTAAAAATGAGTATTGAAAAATTAGGGCAAAGATAGCTAACTAGATGCAGCCAGGAAATGCTGCTTCCACTGAAAAATAACAAAATATTGAGTAAACAAGCATACTTTAAGCATATCTCTGGAGATAAAACACCAAGTGTCAATAGTGAGGCAGCACAGAGACTGAGGCTGAAGAGAGAGGAAGCTGGAAGCCCTGCACAGATATGCCAAATGCTAGGAATATTTCCTGGTCCTGAATGGCTCCTAGGGAAAGGAGGATGGTTGTGAACATGTGGAAATACAAAAACAGGTGTGTGGCTTAGTAAGACACAATGCCAGCCACTACTCTTAAGGAGCATCTACTGTATTGAAATCCAAATTAATATATATCTCTAGGAAACGAAGGGCAACAGATTAGTCAAAAATAAAGATCTTGTACATAGCCTTGGCCATATGAAAGCGTCTAACAATGAAGTCAATTGACTACATTTTATTTACACCATCTGTAAAGACAAACAAGCCCTCTCAGATGAGAAAACAATCAGTGCAAAAACTGGGAATTCAAAGAACCAGAGTGTCCCTCAGCCTCTAAACAAGCCCACTAGCTCCTCAGCAACGGTTCTTAATCAGAGTGAAATTAATGAAATGACAGATATAGAACGCAGAATCTGGATGGCAAGGAAGATCATCAAGATTCAGGAAGCGGTTAAAATCCAATCTAAGAAATATAAATAATTCTGTAAAATATTGCAGGAGCTGAAGGATGACATAGCCATTTTAAAAAAGAACAAAACTGAAATTCTAGTATTGAAATATGCACTACAAGAACTTCATAAAAGAATTGAAAGAGTTAATATCAGAATAGACCAAGCTGAAAAAAACAAAATATTAGCACTTAAAGATCAATCCTTCAAGTCAACTCAATCATATAAAAATAAAGAAAAAAATACTTTTTAAATTGATAAAATCTCCAAGAAGTAGAGATTATGTAAAGAGATCAAACCTATGATTTACTGATGTTCCTGAGGGAGGAGAGTAATAAATTTTAAAAATGATATTTTAGGATATAATCCATAAAAATTTTTCTAATATCATTAGAGAGGCTGACATGCAAATTGAAAGAAATAGAGAGAACTCTGGCAAGACTTTATACAAGAAAACCATCCCTGAAAAACGTAGTCATCAGATGTACCAAATTCAATGCTAAAAACAAATCTTAAATACAGCTAGGAAGAAAGGTCAAATAATGTACAAAAGAAACCTGATCAGGCTAGCAATGGACCTCTCAGCAGAAACCTTACAAGCCAGAAGAGACTGGGGTCCTATTTTCTGAATCATTAAATAAAAAAAAAAATTTCAACAAAGATTTTGATACCTCATTAATCTAAGCTTCATACGTGAAAAAGAAATATTTTTTTTTTCTCAGAGAAGCAAATTCTGATGGGATTTGTTACAACTAGGTCAGTCTTACAAGAGGTCCTTAAAGGAGTACTAAACATAAAAACCAAAGAAAATGACACCTGCTACCATAAAAACACTGTTAAGCACATAGAAGGCAGGCACCATAAGCAAGCAAGTCTACATAACAACCTGGTAATGACAAATGATGAAATCAAAATCAACATACCAATACTAATCTTGAATGTAAATGGGCTGAATATCTCACTTAGAATTGACATATATATATACCCAAGATTAGAACAACCAGGTTCATAAAATCTGTCCTCCTTGACCTACAAAGTGATTTAACTTTGCAATAATAGTGGGAGACTATTTGCAGACAGACATTATAATCAAACAAGTCTACATAACAACAAAGTTAACAACACAATGACAGAATCAAAATCACACATACCAATACTAACCTTGAATGTAAATGGGCTAAACACCCCACTCAAAAGGCATAGAGTGTCACAATGGATAAAAACACAAGAGCCATTTGTTCACTGTCTTTAAGAGACCCATCTTACACATAACAACACCCACAGCCTCAAAATAAAAAGATGGAGAATAATTTAAATGCAAACGAAAATAAAAAAGATCAGGTGCCACTATTTTTATATCAGATACAACAGAATTTAAACCAACAACAATTAAGAAGGAGAAGAAGGGAATTACTAATAATAAAGGGTTCAATTACAAAAGAATACTTAATTATCCTAAATATATATGTACTCAATATTGAAACAACCAGATTCATAAAATAAGTCCCTATTAACCTACAAACAGATATAGCCTCACAATACTAGTGGAAGACTTAAAACCTTCCATACAGTATTAGACAGATTATCAATGGTAAAAACTAACAAAGAAATTATGGACTAAATTTGACACTCAACCAATTGGACCTAATAGACATGTACAGAATACTATATCTGAGAACCACAAAATATACTTTCTTCTCATATTCACATGGAACATAGTCTGCTATCATGTTTTGTCATAAAAGTAAGTCTCAGTAAACTAAAAAAAATAAAATCATGCCCAGCATCTTCTTGGACCACACTGCCTTAAAAATAAAAGTCAGTATCAAGAAGATCTCTTTAAAATATACAAATATATGGAAATTTTAAAACTTGCTCTAAATAACTCCTGGATGAACTATAAAATTAGGGCAGAATCAAAAAATTCTTAGAAATTAATAAAAATAGGAACATAGCTTACCAAAATGTTTCAGATACAGCTAAAGCTATTAAAAGTTTATAGTGCTAATTGCCTTCATGAGAAAGTTAGAAAGATGTCAAATTAACAATCTAACACTGCACCTAGAGGAACTACAGAAAAAGAAACAACTCCACCCCAAAGCTATCAGAAGGAAAGAAATAACTAAAATTAGATGAGAACTGAAGAAAATTGTAATGTAAAAATTCATAAAAAATATCAACAAAACCAAGAGTTGGGTGTTCAAAAGATTAAACAAGATTGATAAACCTCTAGCTAACAAAGAAAAAGAAAAACAGAAGGTCCAAGTAAGTACAATCAGAAAAGACAAAGATGACATTATAATCAGTCCACCAAATACAAAGAACCCTAAGAGACTATTATGAAAAACTCTATGCAAAGAAGTTAGAAAATCTAGAGGAAATATATAAATTCTTGGACACAAACATCCTCTCAGGATTAAATCAAGAAGAAAGTAAAAACCCAGATGGACTAATAAGTTCCAAAATTGAATTGGTAATTTAAAAAAACCCTACCAACCACAAAAATCCCCGAGCCAGGTGAATTCACTATCAACTTCTACCGACATAAAAAGAATGAATATTAATCTTACTGAAACTATTCCACAAATTCTAGGAGGAGGGACTGCTCCCTAACCCATTCTATGAAGCCAGTGTCAGCCTGATACCAAATCTGGCAGAAACATAATGAAAAAATGAAATTTTAGGCAAATAATCCTGATAAACATAGACATAAAACTCATCAGTGAATATCACACTGACTGTAGCAGCATATCAGAAAGTTAGTACACCATGATCAAGTAAGTAGATTTTATTACTAGGATGCAAAGCTGGTTCAATATATGTAAATCACTAAATGTGATTTACTCCATAAACAGAATTAAAAGCAAAAACAATATGAACATCTCAACAGACAAAGAAAAATGTTTTAATAAATCCACTATCCCTTCATGATAAAAACCTTCAACAGACTAGGCATCAGAAGAATATATATATAAATACTAAAGGCCATCTATGACAAACCCACAGCCAACATCACACTGAATGGGCAAATTCTGGAACCATTCTGCTTGAGAACTGGAACAAGATAAGGATGCCCACTCTCACAACTGATATTCAACAAAGTGCTGAAAGGCCTATCCCAAGCAATTACATCTCTCTCCTGTTCCAGCCATGCAGGGCGTGTCTCCTCCCTCTTCATCATCTGCCATGATTGTAAGTTTCCTGAGGCCTCCCCATCCTTACTTTCTGTACAGCCTGCCAAACTGTGAATCAATTATAGCAATGTGAAAACAGACTAACATGCACTTATAACTCTCTGATCTTCGACAAAACTGACAAAATAAAGCAATGGGAAAAGAACTCCCTATTCAAATGGCTCCCTAGGAATAGCTGGTTAGCCATATGTAGAAGAATGAAACCGGACCCCTAGCTTTCACTATATACAAAAATTAACTCAATAAGAATTCAAGGTTTAAATATAAGGCATCAAACTACAAAAAATCCTATAAGAAAACTTAGACAGCATCCTTCTTAACATTGGCCTCAGCAAATAATTTTTGGATAAGTCTTCAAAAGCAATTACAGCAAAAACAAAAATTGAGAAGCTTCTGCACAGCAAAAGAAGCCATCAAAAGAGTAAACAGACAACCTACAGATTTGAAGAACATATTCACAAACTATGAATTCAAGAAAGGTCTAATACACAGAATCTAAGAAACTTAATTCAGCATGCAAGAAACAACCAACTTAAAAAATGAGTAAATGACATCAACAGAAACTTCCATAAGGAAGACATACAAATGGCTAACCAAAAAAGTCCTCACCAAATATATGAAAAAATGTTCAGCAGTTCAGCATAACTAATCATCAGAGAAATGCAAATCAAAACCACAATGAGATGTCATCTAACACCAGTCAGAATGGCTATTGTTAAAAAGTCAAAAAATAACGGACAAAAATATTTTTAAAAAGATGAAAAATAATAATCTGCTGGCAAGGTTGCAGAGAAAAAGGAATGCATATACACCGTTGGTAGAAATGTAAATTAGTTCATCCACTGTGGAAGTCAGTTTGGAGAGTTCTCATAAGAATTTTAAAAAGGGCTATGATTTGACCCACCAATTCCATTTCCAGAGAAATATAATTCTTTCTATGGAAAAGACACATTCTCTCTTATGTTCATCTCAGCATTCTTTAAAATAACATAATATGGAATTAACATGAGTGCCTATTAAACATGGATTGGTGTGGTAAATATAGACAATGGAATACCATTTAGCCATAAAAAAAAAAGAAAAAATAATAATGCTTTTTGCAGGAATACGGACGCAGCTGGAGGCCATTATTCTAAGTGAATTAACGCACCACAGATAACCAAATACCTCCTGTCCTTACTTATATGTGGGAGCTGAAGTCTGAGTATGCATAGACATAATAACAGACACTGAGGATTACTAGTAGAGATAAGTAAGGAGGAGACCACTGCATTGTAAAACTATATTTTGAGTGTTATAGTCACTACCTGGGTGATATTATCTGTACCCCAAACCTTAGCATTATACAATATACCCATGTAACATATTTGCATATGAACCAATTGAATCTAAAATAAAAGATGAAACTATTTTTAAAAAAACAAAAAAACAAAATTTTGAACTAAATGAAGATAAAAATGCAACTTGTCAAAATTTGTGGGATGCAGTTAAACCAATACTGAGAAGAAAATTTATAGCATTAAATGCATGTATGAAATAAAAGATCTAAAATAAATAATCTAAGCTTCTACATTAACAAGAGAAAGAACAGAAATATAAGTCTACAGCCAGCAGAAGAAAATAAACAAATATAGCAGTAGTAATCAATGAATTTGAAAAGAGATCCATAGATGAAGTCAACAAAACAAAAAGCTGATTATTAGAAAAGAGAAAAAATTTTGGTATCTTTGCTAACCAAGTGAAAAAAAGCACAAATTACTAATAATATCACAATTTAAAAAGCAATTAGTATTTTGATACAACGACATAAAAAGCACAATGAAGAATATTATGAACAATTTTATGCCCTTACACTTGATAACTAAAAGAGACTGATATTTTGCAAGACACAAAGTACCAAAACTCATACAAAGATACATAATCTTACAAAGGATAAATACACAGAATGATAATCTGAATAAGAATGTATCTATTCATTAAATCAAATCAATTAATAGTAAACTTGTACAAAATAGAGCTCCAGACCCAAATAATTTTACTTGTGAATTCAAACAAGCATTTAAAAATAAATCATTCTGCCTTGTGTGGTGGCTCATACCTGTTATGGCAGCACTTCAGAAGGCCAGGGCAGGAGGATCCCTTGAACTCAGGAGTTCAAGTCAAGGCTGGGCAACAAAGCATGACCTCATCTCTAAAATAAAATAAAATAAATCATCCCAATTATCTTCACACTTTATCAGAAAATAAAAAGAGGGGAAACATATTGTCACTCATCCTATGAAGATATCATCAGCCCAATGCCCAAACCAGACAAAGACATTACAGAAATGGAAAATTATAGAGCAACATTTCTCATTAACACAGATGCAACAATTCTTAAAAATATTTGCAAATAGAATCCAGCAACGTATAAAAATGGTCATACACTACAACCAAGCAGGATATAATTCATGTATGCAAAGCTATTGCCATCAGTCAAAAATCAATTAATGTTATCAATCATATCAGCAAGGTAAATATGAAAAAAATATGATAATATCAACACAGAAACAGCAATTAAAAAACTCTAAGCCCATTTATAAGAAAAGAAATCCTCAGCCAATTAGGAATAAAGAGAACTTCTAATACTAGATTATAAACATCTACAAAAACAAAACAAAACAAACTACTGCTACGGTCATACTTAATGGTTAGAAACTAGGTGCCTTTCCCTTGAGAATGGGAGCAAAAAGGATGTTCTCTCTAACCACTCCATTCAATGGCCTTCTGGAAATTCTAGCTAATGTGATGAGACAAATAAAGAAAATAAAAGTTATACATATTGGGAAATAAAAAAATATAAAGCTGCCAGTGTTCATAGATGATATGTTTACCTATGTAGAAAATCCCAATAAATCACAAACAAAAGCAATGACAAATGTGGCACTAATGAGAATTTATAGCAGGATTCCAGAATACAAGGTTGATATAAAAAATAAAGTTGTTTTCTTATATATAAGAATTGAAGATTAGATATTGATATGGTTTGGCTGTATCCCCACCCAAATCTCAAATCTCATCTTTAACTGTAGCTCCCATAATTCCCACACGTTGTGGAGAGACCCAGTGGGAGATAATTGAATCATGGGGCAGTTTCTCCCACACAGTTATGGTAGTAAGTCTTATACAAGATCTGATGTTTTTATTAGGGGTTTCCCCTTTCACTTGGCTCTCATTTTCTCTTTGCCTGCTGCCATGTCAAACACTCCTTTTGCCTTCCACCATGATTGTGAGGTCAACACAGCCACGTGGAACTGTGAGTTCATTACACCTCTTTTTCTTTATAAATTACCCAGTCTTGGATATGTCTTTATCAGCAGCATGAGAATGGACTAATACAGATATCAAAGTTAAAACACATGATAATTTAAATTATCACCAACAAAGAGTGAAATATGTAGGTAATTCTAATAAGATATATATATATATAGGATCTATATGAGAAAAATGAAAAACTGAATAAATAAATGAACAATAAATAAATGGAGAAACATGTCATGCTCATGTATAGGCAGGCTCAATATTGCTGAAATGTCAGTTTCTCCTAATTTGATCTGTATGTTCATTGCAATCTGATTTAAAATCTTTGCAGGTTACTTCGTAAACATTGATAAACTGATTCTAAAGTTTTCATAGAAAGACAAAAGACCCAAAATAACCAATACAACAACAAAGAAGAAGTGCAAAGACCAAAACTATTCAACTTGAAGACTTAATATATTGCTGCAGTATAAACATATAATAACAAAGACTGCAGAATCTTAGCAAAATAGTAGAAAAGTAGACTAATAGAAGAGAATAGAGCCAAAAATGGATGCACTACAAATATGGTCAACTGATCTTTGGCAAAGGAGCAAAGGCAAGTCAATGAAGAAAGGATAGTTCTTTGAATAAAGTGCTGGAATAAACTAAGCATCCATGTGCAAAAAGAAAACAGAAAAAAATTATTTAGACTCAGATCACACAACTTTCACAAAACTTAACTGAAAGCAAATCACAGGCCTAAATGTAAAAATACAAACTTATTATAGATTTACAAAAGATTACATAGTAGAAAATCTCAGATTTCTGTTTATAACTTTTTAGATACAATACTATAGGCATCATCCATAAAAGATAAAAATGATCAGTTGAACTTTTATTAAAATTATTAAAATTAAACATTTCTGTTCTGTTAAAGACACTGTTAAGAGAGTGTAGATATGACCCACAAACATAGAGGAAATGTTTGTGACACACATGCTGAAAAATACTTATTTTTAAATATACAAAATTTCCTTGAAATTTAATCATAAAACACAAATGACCCAATAAAAAATGGGAAAAAAATCTGAACAGACTCTTTACCAAAGAAGACATGCACATGACAAATGAATATATATTTATAAAAGTTCAACAACATGTGTAACTAGGAAATTACAAGTTAATGCACAAATCAGATGTTACGAAACATCTCTAAGAAGCCTAAAATTAAAGACAGAACAAAACTGACAATGCCAATTGTAGGGGAATATGCAGACCAACAGGAGCTCTAGTTCCTTTCTAGTGGGTATGTAAAATGGTGCAGACAATTTGAAATATTTGGTAAGAAATGTCTTTAAAAGTAAGCATAGTCTTACCACGCAATACAGCAATGCTTGGCATTTACTCAACTGATTTTAAAACATATGTCCACACGAAAATGTTCACTTTAATATTTACAGCAGATTTATCTCTAACAGCCCAAAATTAGAAACAACAAATATAACTTTCAGTGAGTGAATGGGTAAACGCATTGTGCTACAGTCAATGAAATATTATTCGGCAATTAAAAAAACAAAAGAACTATCAATCCCCCCAAAATATGAAGGAAACATAAATTCATATCGCTAGTGAAAGAAGCCAGTTTGAAAAGGCTACCTAGTGTATTAAGAGTGTGACATCATGGAAAAGACAAAATTATGGCAATGAAGAAAATATAAGTGGATTTCAGGGATCTGGAAAAAGTGGGGGTAGGAAGACTGAATTAAGCACAGGGGATGTCTGGGTGGTGAAACTATTCTGTATAATACTAAAATTATGGATATATAACATTATGCACTTGTTAAAACCATAGAACTATTTCATAAGAGTGTGAACTTCAATGTAAACTATGAATTTTTATTAGCAATAATGCATCAGTATTTTGTCATAATCTGAAGATATTAATAGTAGAAACATGCGTGTGTGTGTGTGCACACGTGCATGTTTGAGGGAGAAGTGTGAAAAAACTGTTTTCTCTGCTCTAATTTTTTTTATGAGAATTATTTAACAAACTAAAAAAGAAGTATACAATGATTACAGGCTGTTAAAAATTGTACCAACCCTCCTTTTCTTGGCAGGGACTGGGCTTGTGGTTCCACTCCCTGTAATGTACAGAGGAAGAGGGAAAGGGTTCTGCCCTCCTCGGCATCCTGTCTTCGGTGCCAGTAGTTTCCCATCCTCTGGTTCTATCCTCAAGCAACAAGACACAGGGAAAGAAGGACAGAAAAAAAAAGAAAAGAAAAAAAATTGTACCAAAGTAGAAATGGATTTTATATCATGGAGAATAAAATGATGATGATTTACTCTATATAACAGCCTCTAATCACTGTATATAGGATATCTGGGGTCGATTTTTAGGATATTAGATTTTTCCAATAGTTAAGGAGCGATTCATATGCATAGGACAGAATGTGTAACTTGTCAGATCAACAGGGTATCAGATTTTTCCATGGAAGATGCAGTGGTTAGTAGGTGAGTAGAATGTAAATGTACTGGGCCAAGATTTTAAAAGTGGATAAATAATCCAAATTAATGTAAAGGAAATAAATGTTAAAACTTCAAGAAATGAATATTCACTGAAGATTTTAATAACAGTTGAACTTACGGTGTTGTTATTTGAAGTGCGAGAAGATGTAAGCTATGGAAAAGGTAAGGCCAAATGTCATATGCTTTGCTAAAGATTTGTGACTTTATCCTGTACTGGGAGACAAGTCTGTGTGCATCTTTTGTATTCCATTACATCTTACAAGGGAAATTGCTCGTCGTTTTTGTTCCACATTGTGTTCCAAGTATGTATACCGAAGAATAGTGGCTACCAAAAAGACAGAAGAAACAGTCAGAGAGGGGTGAAATACAGGAGATATGGTAGGAAAAGCAACAAAGAAAAAAAATATTAAAAGTTTTTCAAAGTAGATTATTAACAGTGACAAATGCTTTATAGGTCAAGTAGCTTGAAAACTAAGTGAGCCAATCCATTTCAGTAATTAGGAAATTACTAGCGGTCAGAGTCATTTCAGTGTTAACTGGATTGAAGTAGGTTAGAGTGAAAAAGGAGGCAAGCTGAGGGAATGTATTCTCTTCCTGGGTCCACAAGGGGGCGTAGTTTCCAGAGCAGGAACTTCGCAGCGACATGCCCTACTTGCCTTCTCCCACATCTCCATCCAGGAGACTTAAGGGTCTTTGTTTAACTTTGGCGCGCTCAGGAAAGGATCAAAGATCAATCACTCCAGAGGCAGTTTAAAGGAACTCCTTTCATAGGCCCGGGGCTTGGAGAAGGTGGGAATTCCTCCCAGGTTAAAAGTTCCCTTCTTGAACACCCTTTTGCATGCCATACTTGGGTCCCCTTCCACTACTTTTGTGGAAGCTTTTTCTTTCTCATCTTTTTCTCTCTCCTTTTTCTGTTTCTCTGCCTAAATAAATCACTTTCTGCAAAAAGTTTTTGGAGTCAGATATTTACTTATAAGCACACGGCACCTGGCGTGGTCCCCTCTCCCATTCTTGGGTGAGTGAGAGACCAAGAGCCTGGAGTCCACTGGAGGGGGCAAGGTAAACCTCCCCTGCACGCCGAAACCCAGAAACAAAACAATTAGAGCAATGCTTAAATAAAATTGGATAGGCTAGTCATTAAAGAAGTACCCATGTTGGAGGCAAATTTGTTTTAAGATGGAAAAAAAACTGGATCATGACTTTATGCTACAGCAAGAAAACCTTGAGAAATTTGGAAATATATGACAGGAGATAATCAATGGGTCAATACTTTGCAGAGATAGAGTTTTCTGAAGTTGGAAGGAAGAAAAAGTGGACATAAGTACAGAGTACAAGATATGTGGGTGTTTTCACATGAAATTGACGAATTCTAGATGTAGAAACCGAGCTCAGCTAACAGGAGAACTAGGATAGTATTGGATGGGAAACTTGAGGACTATGTTGTGAAAAGATGTCTTGTGGTTTTGTGGTAAAGCTAAGTCACAATGATCCACGGCAATGATTAAAAACATTTTGTCCTCTGTATTCCAAAGACTCCCTGAATAGGCAATCATATTAGGGTAGTGGAGGAATAATATAAAATATTCATTAAGGCTATTAAAGAATTATTCTTACCCAGAAAGAAAAGAGAAATCAACATTAAGACTACTTCCTTAATCTGTTTTCTAACCCTAATATTTTATAAATACATAAAAACCCTGTAGAAGAGTAAGAAAGGGTAACCATTTCTGAGAAAGTAGGCCCTGAAGGCACACATTTTTGATAAGTCCAGTTAATTGCCTAGAAGCTCCTCCAGGCCAGGAGCAATCAATCAGTGAACATTTGTGTTGAGATGGCAGTGCCAATTCCCTTTGGCTATAAAAGGTTTATTGGAATTGATTTAAATCTCTTTTCAGCTAAAAGCATGTATGATTTATCTAGATTACTCTTTATATTATAGTTCTGTGTACTTTTCAGGTCTGTGTTCACTACTGAATTGTATCTACCTTAAGGCAAAGAGTAAGTGTTACTCATTCTTTCCTTTAGGCCAGAGCCATTCTCTCTCTATATATAAAATGCATGCTCAGTGCCTAAAATTATATACACATTAGTTTTAAAAAGTGTTTGCTAAAGAAAAAAAAAAAGCATTACACAAGGAAAAAGCACTCAATATTAAATAGTCATTATTTCTGCTTCATAACAGAAAAGACAAAATTCCATTGAAGTGTGAGATTTAGTATAGGCCCTCTGGTAATCTACTTTCCACTTTCTAAAATAATTGAGATGAATCTAAGAGAAAGATCTTAAAGTGGCCCTGAAGGAGTTACATCTGTGCCCTCTTTACAATGAGATACTGCAGTTTTTAGCCAATATGGCATATACTAAATGGATTGTATATAGAATTAAACATTCCTATAGTTGTCCTACAAGTACATCATCATCTGAAACAAACAATAAAATAGCTGAAATACAGTTCTTATGAGATATCAATGATCCTGACTTTTACAAGTAAGTAATGACATTATCTCTTCAATGCTTTTTGTAGTTTCTCACAATTCTGGAGGCTGGACATTCAAAAGCGATGCACAGTGCTGGTAGTTTTGTTTTTCCTGAGGCTTCTCTCCCTGGCTTGCAAATGGCTGCCTTCTCCCTGTGTCTTCAAATGTGTGTGTGTGTGTGTGTGTGTGTGTGTGTGTGTGTGTGTGTGTATGTATTCCTTGTGTCTCTCTCTATCTTCTTATGAGGGCACTGTGATTTAGGACCCCAACCTAAGGTCCACAGAGTAATTTAATCATTTCTTTGATGACCTTATCTCTAAATAGTCACATAGATTAGTGCTCACCCTTATGACCTCATTTAGTCTTAATTACCTCTTTAAAGGTCTTATCTCCAAATATAGTTACAATTCTAGGTACCAGGAGTTGACACTTCACTTTATGGATTTCAGAGGACTATGTCCCTCCAAATTCCATATATTGAAGTGTCAGCTTCAATATTAAATATTAAAATAATAATGTTAGTAAATATAACTATTAATATTAAAAATAACGTTATTTTTATAAGATTAAATTATATATTATTAAAATATAATAATAAAATAATAAAATAATAATTTTATTATTAGTCAAATAGCTGAGCAAAATTAGCATTCTTTTTTTATAGTCAGGTGATAAACTTCTACAGTTTTCTTTAAATAGCAAGTTATTTATTTTGATTGTATATTCTTTTGTAAGAAATTACCTTGAAACTTAATGATTTGAAATCAAACTTGTTTTCTTCACAATTTTGCATTTCAGGAACGTGAGAACAGTTTGGCTGAGCAGATACTCTTTGGTCCACGTTGACGCCGTTGTTATTGGCCTGGCCTGAAGAGTTAACTTCTAGGACAGCTGTTGCGGCCGGGCGCGGTGGCTCACGCCTGTAATCCAGCACCTCGGGAGGCCGAGGCGAGCGGATCAGAGGTCAAGAAATCGAGACCATCCTGGCCAACATGGTGAAACCCCGTCTCTATTAAAAAAATACAAAAATTAGCTGGGCGTGGTGGCGCGTGCCTGTAGTCCCAGCTACTACGGAGGCTGAGGCAGGACAATTGCTTGAACCCGGGAGGCGGAGGTTGCAGTGAGCCGAGATCGCGCCACTGCACTCCAGCCTGGCGACAGAGCGAGACTGTCTCGAAAAAAAAAAAAAAAATAGAGCTGTTGAATACATAACCAGTCCCTTTGACCACTCTCTCTCTCTCTCTTTTTTTTTTTTTTTTTTTTTTTTTTTTCAAGATAGCGTTTCACTATAATGGCCAGGCCGGTCTTGAACTCCTGACCTCAGGTGATCCACCCAGCTCGGCTTCCCAAAGTGCTGGGATTACAGGCGTGAGCCACCGCGCCCAGCCGACCACTCTTTCTAAACCTCTCCAAGGATGTTTCGACCTCCAGGGTCTTTTCACGTGACCTGATTTTTTTTTTCGGTTCAGCAGCAGCGTTGGAAGCAGCCAGTGCAGGCACCTAGAGATGCCGGGCCCACTGCAGCAGCCCTGGTTCCTAGCTGTGCTCAGTGGGCGACTCCACGATTGCTCGCCCACACTCCCCTCGCCGCTCTGCGCCTGGCTCGTCCTCAGCAGGTATGGGATCCAGGCCAGCAGCAGGAGCCGAGCACAGCCTGCCGGGCCAGCCGAGTGGGTGGAACAAACCCAGTGGGTGAGAGCAATACTCAGACAGAAGGTGCCGCCAGTCACGTAGGTTTCGGCTGTGAAGCAACACCCCAAGGATCCTGTTACATTATCAAACATTATTTACTTATCGGCAAAATTTAATTGTAAATCCATGTCCACAGAATATCCTATATGATGTCACACAAAATAACTTAAACAGCCACAGCCCCTGCCTTCTGGAATTTTACAATATAGAGCAGAAAACAGACTGCTACAAAGGCCTTAAATAAAAACCAAAGCACTGAATGATTATATTCAGTGCCAGAAAATGAAATCATGCATGACTTGCATGTCTTAATTACATTTTTATCAAACTTTAACTGACAAGTAGTAATAACGGTTAATCATAAGTATAAATTTAACATATATTTTATTTATCACTGTAGTACAAAGGTTAGCAATCTACAAAATGCTCATACTCCACAAAGCATGAGAGAAACCACAGGCTAGATATTAATTGAAATTATAGATTGGCTTTGTATGAGTAGCTTGTTTTTTGTTGTTTTTTGTTTTTTGGGGTGTGTGTGTGTGTGTGTGTGTGTGTGTGAGTGTGTGTGTGACAGAGTCTTGCTCTGTCACCAGGCTGGGGTGCAGTGCCGCAATCTCGGCTCACTGCAACCTCCGCCTCCTGGGTTCAAGCGATTCTTCCACCTTAGCCTCCGGAGTAGCTGGGACCACAGGCGCCCGCCACCATATCCGGATAATTTTTTTTTTTTTGGTAGAGGCGGGGTTTCACCGTGTTGGCCAAGATGGTCTCGATCTCTTGACCTCGTGATCCGCCCGCCTCTGCCTCCCAAAGTGCTGGGATTACAGGCGTGAGCCACCGCGCCCTGCCCTGTATGAGTAATATTTTTATGTATCATTTTCTTAGAGATTAAAATATAGAAATGTTGATGCAGGCATTGAAAACTTGGTAACACTTCATTTTGCATACTGCAACTTGATAAAGTGTGGAATAAATATATTTTGGAGGGAATAAATATATATATCAGCCCTGTATCAGAGATGTGTTTTGCAGATATTCTCCCAGTCTTTTCATTTTCTTAAATATTGTTTTTATTTCAATGTAATCATGGAAGAACTTTTTTTTTTTTAAGGTAAGATAATGATTTCCATAATTAATAATCTTTTATAATTTAGAGACAGCTAGCTTAACTGTCAAGCAAAGTTAACTTTAGAAAGGCCAAACAATTCTTATTTTAGCATATATTCAAAATAACAGAATGAAAATATTCCTATTTATTAGTGTCATATACAAAGCAGAAAATTTCTAAATCTCATTTCCATAATAAATGCACATACACAAATAGTTCTGTCACATAAGACTGTTTAGAATTCTTCTACCCTATGCCAGAGATCAGTTTTAAAATATTTTTTCTCATATGATGTGCTCATATAATAATAGAATATCTGAAACTTTTTAAAGAGCCTACCATACATATGTGAGTTTTGTCTTCTAAAGGGAAAAACAATTGAATAACTGTCTGGATTGCTTGTTTTGACATCATGTAGACAAATTTCTCTATTTTGATCTGACGATTTTAAATTGATTAAAATTGTTTTTCTGTAGAGAAGTATACCCCTTTTGTCATTAATTCTCTGCCTGAGTATTGCAATTTTGTTTTAGTTTGTTATAGTGACATTTGGTATATAGAAATGGGTTACTCAGTACTAAAATTGCTTTTAAATAAAGTAGATATACAATAACAGTATGGAAAAGATTTTTTTATCTGTAATAGAAAAAGTTCCATTGATTTAATTACATATTTCAAGTACAAATGTATATTTTTCATAAAGATATATTGTAAAGCTCTTGTATATAATACAATATTAGTCAACAAGAAATGATAGCTAAATATGATACAGATAATCATTCATGTATATAACCTAGTCTACAAACTGCCAGTCACAAGCCAACTAGTGTGGTAGGATTTTTCCTTTTTTTCTTCCTTTTTAAATGTTATATTTGAACTGCTGTAGTCATATAGAAAAGAAAACAAATGGCATGATGAAACTTCATGTACACAAGTGTTATCAACTCACTGCCAAACTTCTCCAGGTGCCATCCAACCATTTCCCACCATCCCCATTTTAGCACCAGATATTTTAACACAAAGTCTCAATAACATATCTTATATTAAAGGCAATATCAGATCCGCTTTAAAACGTACGCGCATTGCTTTTAAATCCTTAATATTATTAAATAGCCAGTGTTTGTATTTACTTGATGTAATTTTTCAGTGCCTGATTTTTTAGTTTCACAAAGTCATAAAGATATGAATTTTTACTTTCTGAGATCTTCCTACTTTTATCAGAATCTGGCTTTGTCATTGGGTTTATTGTCCCTGTTTTGTTCCGTTTGCATTTCACTTTCAGCAGTTTCTCTTTAGTGCAAAGTTTTATCCTCCAATGGTGCTTAGGTTAGTTATTTAGATTCTGACACAGCTCAATTCCTGAAGACTTCCTATAGTCCCCGGACACTCAATGCATATTTTAGCCTATGATACTATTGTTTAATTCCTGATGATGTTCTTAGATTTTTCTGCAGTATGTGTTCGTAATATGTGGGCTTCCTGGATCCAAAGATTATGACATGTTTCTTTCCTCATTGTCTTTAGTGCAAACTCCTATATCAAGAGATTCTTAAGACTGTGGTGGCTGCTTCTTACTCATTCATATTTTGAGGTTTATGCAAATATATTATTTTGCAATGTATTAGTTTCATATGGTCACCTTAGTAAGTCTCCATCACAAATTAATCTCTTCTAGTCTGGAGCTCAGAAATCCAAAATCATTTCAGCTGGGCTAAAATGTAAAGATGTCACCTGGGATGTGTCCTCCTGGAGGCTTGGAGGAAGAACTTGTTTCCTTTCCCTCTGTTGTTTTCCTTGCCCTTCTGGAGGCTGCCTGCATTTCTTAAACTCATGATCTGTTTCTCACAAAACTGCAATATTTGGTCTCTTTGGCACATTTCCCATTTCTCAAATCTCCCCTGCTGAATTGTTATAAAGTCACATATGATTACACTTAGGACCTGTGATTGTTAATATGGAATATCAACTTGATTTGATTGAAGGATGCAAGGTATTGGTCTTGGGTATGTCTGTGAGGGTGTTGCCAAAGATTAACATTTGAGTCAGTGGGCTGCGGAAGGCAGACCCACCCTTGATCTGGAGGGTGCAATCTAGTCAGATGCCAGCGAATATAAAGCAGGCAGAAAAACGTGAAAAGGCGACAGTGGCCTAGCTTCCAGCCTACATCTGTCTCCTGTGCTGGATCTTTCCTGCTCTCAAGTATCAGACTACAATTTCTTCAGTGTTGAGACTTCGATGGGCTCTCCTTGCTTCTCAAGCTTGCAGACAGCCTATTGTGGGACCTTGCGATTGTGTATAATTGTGTAAGTTAATGCTTAATAGGATATATATATATCCTATTTAGGATATATAAGTTCTGACCCTATATAAGTTCTGTCCCTCCAGGGAACCCTGACTAATACAGATTTTGGTACCAGGAATACTTCCAGAGGTACAGAATATTAAGGATGGAGTTCTTTCATTGGTTTTGGCATTTCTGGAATTGGCTGCTTAATATGACTAGACCCCCAAATGCTAAGCACTGTACTTCTAATAGTATAGGGAACACTGATAGTCCTTGGCATGAACTGTTCAGAGAGTTATGCAAAATAAATGCATTTGACACTCTGGATTCACTGCTTGTGAATGGCAAGGAGTTTAGTGACTCCCTACATAATAACTCTGAACACATTTGGAGAACCAAGGAAGCTGGTTTGTTGCTCCTAATTTCAGTGGACAAAGTGTTGAAAGAAAATGATGAACTCAGGAATTCTGTCTCCAGAAATATATACACCATTTTATCAGTAGAACAGGTAACCCATAAAATAATTTCTTGGATTTTGAAATCAGTATTAGGCTCAGGATCCCATATCTTGAAAAAAATTTAATTAATATGTCTGAAGCATATTTATAAATATGAAGATGGATCCAAAGTATTATGCAACAGCAAATAATAATAGTAATTATAAAAATAATTATTTACTTTCCATATTCTCAATATCAGTAACATTTTAGCTTCAGATTAGTATTATCTCAGCAATTTTTCCTAGCAAGCCTTATTTTCACATTGTTAATAGTAATAAGTATTTTATTAACCTAGAAAATATCATTGGTTCAAAAGCCAAAAATTAGCATCTATATTCTTATTTATTAAAAGTTAGTATCTATATTCTTATTTATTTTTCAGTTTAAGTATTTTCTCCATTACAAATTAGCCACAAAATTATAGCAAGTTAAGCATTTTTTACACTGCACAATAGACCCGAAAAGATTTTTTTTAGATAGTTTAAGGGAACTTGTTTGAAACGGGGTCACAGAGATTCAAGCCTATGTTTCGTTTGAGAAATGTAATTATTTAACCTCTTACATGTAGATCAGTAATGCATTTTGAGTTAATTTTTGCATACGGTTTGAGGTAAGGGTCCAGCATCATTCTTTTGCTTATTGATACCTGTTTTTCCCAGCACCATTTTTTTCTGAAGACAGTTCTTCCTACATTAAATTGTCATGTCTCTCTTGCAGAATATCAAGCTATAAATATAAGGATTAATTTCTGGACCCTCAATTTTATTTCACTGATTTTTGTTTCTTATTCTTATGCCAGTACAACACTAACTTAAATACACTAGCTTTGTATTAAGTTTTGAAATCATGACGCGTGCTTCCTCTTATGTTATTCTTTTTCACCAGTGGTTTGGCATTTTTTATGTGAAACTAAGCCCAGTTTATGAATTTCTGCAAAATCTTTGATATAAAGTGACAGATATACTACTCTGCCTTTCACTTGAACACTTACATGCAATTATAGTTTAAATCACTGGCCAACTTTCAGTATTTTTTATTTCAAGAAATAAAGAGGCCCCAGGAGAGGAAGACAGACTGGGACGATGTGGTGGGTGATGGGGGAGTTCGTGGAGGCCAATGAACAGGAGTCAACACACACATTTGTCCATAAAATTCTCCCTCTTATATGGGTATAGTTTTCGGTACCCCAAAATGATTACAGTTGAAGCATTAAAGATCATTGATTACAGTTCGTAATGACAGAGAAAACAATGATTCTAAATGTTTGAAGTGTTATGAGAATCACCAAAATCTGAAACAGAGACATGAATTGAGCACATGCTGTTGAAAAAAAAAAAAATGGCCTTAATATACTTGTTCAATACAAGGTTGCTACAGACCTTCAATATGTAAAAAATGCAATATCTACACAGTGCAATAAAGTGAAGTAAGCCTGTACAAGATTATATTATCTGTAATTAGATATAGTTTTACTTCATTTCCACAATGTATGTTTTGATTTATTTTATTTTCTTACCTAAGTGCCACTGCTAGAACCTCCAGTGTAAGATGAGATAAAGATGGTGAGAGCAAATATCACAATCCTAGTGGAAATCATTCAATTTTCACAATTAAATATGTTAGCCTTTGTTTTTTAATAGACGATCTTTATCAAATTGAGAAAAATCCTTCGTCTTTCTAGTTTGGTGAGAGTTTTAATTATGTGTAGATTCTGGATTTTGTCAAATGCTTTCACCACATCTATTGAGATAACCATGTAATTTTGTCCTTTATTGTATTTATACTGTATATTATATTTATCGATTTTTCTGTTTATAAAACAATTTTACATTCCTGGTATAACTTCACATGGTTATAGTATATAATCCTTTCTGTATGCTGCTGGATTTGTTTTGCTAGAATTTGTTGAGAATTTTGGTCTGTAGTCATAGGTTATATTTGTTTGTAGTTTTCTTGCAAAGGTTTTATTTTGTTTTAATCACAGAGTAACAATGGCTTCATGGAATTAGTTTGGTATTCCCTTCTCTTATATTTTCTAGAGGAATTTTTGAAGAATTGGTGTTAATTCCTCCTTAAACATTTGAGAGAATTCATAAATGAAGATATCAAGACACGGACTTCTCTTTATGGGAAGTTTTTAAATTGATATGTATTTTAACTATTTATAGATTTGTTCAGATTTTTAATTTCTTTTTAAGTCAATTTTGGTTTTGTAATTTTGTAGTCTGCTTCTTGATGCAACTTCCTTTTTGAAGTGAGTTCTGATATTAGACAGTGGTAATGCTTGTATAATTGTGTGGATGTAATTATTAAATAAACATTGAATTATATACTTTAAAGGAGGAAATGTGGTATGTAAGTTGTATCTTAATGAAACTCCTATAAATATGTTAAATAATAACACATTTTACATGAATTTAAAGTTAAAAACATTCCTTTATAAACTATATTAACAGAGTATCTAGCATTACTAGGTTTACAATTATTGATCTAATTTTTGGAGATGTGAAATTACAAACAATAAAAGTTTTAAGATGGATTTAAATGTCTCAAGACTCTTTTTGCAAATTTGTAGTTTATGAATGTACCTTTGAAATGTACATTATGCATCTGCTTTTACTTCTTAACAACTGCAGAGGTCTTGGCAGTGAATCATGTTTAAGAAGATCTAAGATGTCTTCCCAAACCGTGAATGATTTACTTGTAAAAGAATGACTTTTAACTATGCACCTTTCAAAGGTCCTCAGTGTAAAATGAAACATAGTGTTCTTTGTTGATCTTACGTGATACCCCTGTGGAGATTAGTAAAAATTTATTATCTTTCTTGACTTAAAGAGGTATTTCTTATGTTAATGGTAAAGTGGAAGTAACATACTTCATATGAGTTATAAAAAATGTTAACCTTTTTTATCCTTAAGGAATTATAGTCAGTCATAAACTCTGTAAAAAGGATGAGATCATTACTTAGATTGGGACCATTTCAAGATGAGAGAAGATATGAAAACATGAATGTCAAGATTTTTTGAAAAGTTAACATTTAATTGCATACTTTTAAAAAGTATATAGTAAGAAGTCAATATAAGTTTAATCAAGTAAAAGCTAAAGAAATTTTTCACATTTTTCTTGGAAAAAGGAAATGGAGGAATTATAAAATAATTTTTGTGGTTATAATACCATGATATATAAAGGCACAAACATATACAAGATTTGGCCACTAATGAAGTTAAATAAAGTTATAAATTATGAGTGTCTATGTCAGTTTTACACTTAAAAGCATTTCAGTCCATATAGGATCTAATTTCATTTTATTTTATCAAATGGTAATATAGTGCCATAAATTAATAATATGCTAGTCTTTTATTTTTTAATTTAAAAAGCCATTCAGCTTTATTAAGATAAAATTGGTGAATCAAATTATATATATTTAAAATGCAAAAAATGATATTTCCCTATATGTATACATTGTGAAATGATTATCATAATCAAGCTAATTAACATATCCCACAATTTGCATATCTACCATTTTTTTGTGTGTGGTGAGACAATTAAAAATCTACCCTCTCAGCAATTTCAAGTATATAATACAAAAATATGAAGGACAGTCATGGCTGGATGTGTTGGTTCATGCCTATAATCTCAGAATTTTGGGAGGCCAGGGTGGGAGGATTCCTTGAGCCAAGAAGTTTCAGACCAGCCTGGCAACATTGCCCTGTCTCTACAAAAAGAAAAACAAAATTTTCACTGTAGTCATTTTGCTGTTCATTAGATCTCCATAGCTCATTTATCTTGCACAACTGAAACTGGTAACCTTCAACCAACATTTCCCCATTTCCTTCATCTCCAGCTCCTGGAAGCCCCCTTCTACTCTGCTTGTTTCAGTTTGACTTTTTGGGCTGTACACACAGGTGAGATTATGCAGTATCGTCGTTTTTGCCTGGCTTATTTCATTTGGTTTAAAGTTCTACAGGTTTATCCATGTCTCGGCAACAACAATCTACCACTCTTTTATTAATAACAATTGTAATAATTGTTAACAGGATCACTGTTATCATTATCAACAGAAGTATCTCTAATGTTTATTATACCTTCTATTCTAGCTCAATTATACATGTTTTGCTGTAGTAACATCTGATATTATAGGCCATAGTTTTATAAAGAAAGAAGACTAAAAACAAAGTTTGACTTTTTTTCTTTTATAAGAAAGAAAACTGGCCCTAGTTTTAGAGATGAGAAAAAGCAATGAAAAGAAAGTATAAGTAATTGATATAATTCCTCTCAGATAGCACATGTTGAAATTAGCATTGAGCATTCAAATACACAGGCTCTCATGTCGTAATTTGTCTTTTCACCATTTAACTTCTTTTAAAGCAAGTTTATGTCTTATAAACACATTGGACTGGAAAGAAAAATCAGAAATTCTGGATTTAATCTCAGCTCTTATTTCCTCTAGCTTTATGGCATGGGATAATCAGTTCTTATTCTATAAATGCATGTATAGCACTATTACTTTATAAATATGTTCAGTTCATAAATTCAGGCTATGTCTCTCATTTTCTACAAAAACAATCCCAACATTTTTACTTCTACAGTCCTGTTGACTTGTAACATAACATATTTCATAAGCATCTATAGCTTCATAGACAAAACTAAATCTGAGACAAAATTAACAAACACTATGCATTCATAAAATTGCAGCAAGAGAACACATCTGCATCACTTTTGTTTCAGTGGAGTTTAATGGTGTTAGTAAGGAGAGTCAATTTTGTAGAGTAAAGAGAGGAAATACCTAGACAGTCTCTCATTGGTAAGCACTCTCGTAGTGCTTGGAAGCAAAAGCATATTCAAACTGGTCTTCGGATATATTTGGCAATCCTTGGTTAACTGTAAAGGTCAAGCAAGCAGTTTTGAGGAATTTCAAAAGAGAAAGAATTGCTCAGTATTAATGCAGAATGTGTACTGTGACTGTTCATTTCTTAGAATAAGTAGGGATCAATAGAATGCTTTTCTGTGGTCAAACTGAAATAACGGTCCTTAATTAGGGGAGAGGAGACCACCATGCCAGGCAGTTGCTTATTAGAAAGATTTCGACTGTCACCAGGTGTGGTGGCTCATGCCTGTAATCCAAGCACTTTGGGAGGAGAAAGCAGGCTGATCACTTGAAGTCAGGAGTTCAAGACAGCCTGGCCAACATGGTAAAACCCTGTCTCTACCAAAAAATATAAAAATTTGCTGGGCATGGTGATGTACACCTGTAATCTCAGCTACTTTGAAGGCTGGGCGAGGAGAATTGCTTGAAACCTGGAGGTGGAGGTTGCATTGAGCCCAGATTGCACCACTGCATTCTATCCAGAAACACTGTCCCTCACCCAGCAAAAAAAAAAGATTTTGATTGCAAATTTATAGAAATAGAATCATGAAAAGGGCACTCATTTTAATAGCACATATTTAAAGTGAAAATTAAAATTAAATTGGGAGATAGTTTTTAAATAAAAACTTTTTTTAAAAACTGAATTATTTAAATCAAAATTTCTAAAAGTTATGGTAAATTATATTTTAGAAACAGAAGGTTTATTTTTTTCCATCTATGAATCTATACAAAACATATATTTAATATTTACCTACAAAACATATTCTTGCTGATATCATCATATATTTCTAATATCATTTGCTGTAAGGTTTAGACAAAAATAAGTGAACTGTTTATTCACTGGTTAATTTGGCTTGTTTTTCCTTGCTGTAACAATTTGTATTATTCAAGTTTTTTCTCTGGTCTTTAAACATGTTAAGTAAATTTACTGTATAAGATATTACACAGTGGCACCCGCCTGTAATCCAGCACTTGGGAGGCTGAGGTAGGTGGATCACAAGGTCGAGAGATCGAGACAATCCTGGCCAATATGGCGAAACATGGTCTCTACTAAAAATACAAACATTAGCTGGGCGTGGTGGTGCATGCCTGTAGCCCCAGCTGCTCAGGAGGCAGAGGCAGGAGAATGGCTTGAACCCAGGAGGCGGAAGTTGCAGTGAGCTGAGATGGTTCTACTGCACTCCAGCCTGGTGACAGAGCGAGACTCTTCAAAAAAAAAAAAAAAAGATATTTTTGCTAGGTTTTAATAATGGAACACAAATTAATGATATTTCTTAGTTGTGTTGTTACTGCCTTACAACTATTGTCATAGTCTAATGTTTGCGTATGTGCATGCATGAATACTTGGACCTACAACTATGTCCATGAACTGAACCAGTTATGTTCTGGAGTACCAACACTGAATAACAATTTCACTTTTATCCCCTGACTTTCTTACGTTCTCATTTCTGTCATATCGGCTATAGAGATGAAAAGCTCTTTCGTGGATAGCTATTTTAAAAATATAATATTTGTGCCCTCATTTGTACTTTTCAAAAATAAAATTTGCAAATGCAAGTATGTAGAAAAATAGTTATTTTCTGCTTTTTAATTTTTTTGGTATTTTAAGTGTAGTGAAGATTTATCTTGCCTAATTTAGTTTCTTGCTGTGTAATTTTCACCTTCAAGAAAATACACATTCAAGAGATTACTGTTGGATTAAATCCTAGAAATTTTGATGAAGCAGTTAATTGCAGAAATGGAATGGTATCAACTCTCCATGCTGTCTAATAGCTATATTGGAACTTTCCTACTTTACAATAAGAAATCAATAAAAAGGCAAGTACAATAAAAAGGGAAGTAATTCTTCGTACCAATTAAGCTTACTTTCTAATTTTCAGCATTCTAGATGATTATGGATGCAATTTTAGAAAATGAATTAGTAAGGAATTTCATATCTTTGCAAAATCATGATCAAAATTAGAACAAAATCTACTACATGTGATTATTTAAATCCAAATATACTCCAGGGACTTGAATATCATATTGTGCTGATTATGCATTTATTCTATCATTGTGCAAATTTGTATAATGCTCTAATATTGGAAATTTTAATGAAAATAAAAATTAAAGAATATTTTCAATAACACATATTTATGTTCACTCAAAGGAGTTTATATTGAAATACTTTTTAACTATTCTGATTATTATATATTTATATCATAACATTTCTATATTCGAATTAAAATTTTATTTAAATACTACTGAAGAATTGAAATGTATGGGCTGCTATATGGTTTTCAACATAATTTTGCTGCCAACTACTTTTATCTTAAAATAAAATGAGACATACAATTTAGAGAATTGCATGAGACATACAAAGATTGTATTAATATAAGACATACAATTCGAGAATGTGAGATACAATTACTGTTTTTCTTGAGACTAATACACACAATATATATATATTTCTCTTATAACTTGACAGGCAAATTTGATAAATTAATACATTTAACATAGAGTATAATGGTAATAAATATGAGACGCATATTTATGTAAAAAAATATACATTCAGATATAATATTTAAGGTTAAAAAATTGAACTATGAAAAATCGAAATTATAAACTAGAACAAAAATTCTAGATGAGATTGTAAGGTGACACAAAGCAGCAAATGAAAAGTGATTTTCTTTTAGCATAATGCAGTTTACAGGCAGTTACGTAAGTTAAATTAAAATTATTAAAACGTATGTGGCTTCCATATCTTAGATAATAGTTCTTATAATTACCTATATGATAAGGCACAGAGAAACTGAGTCACTTGCCAAAATTCACATGGTTAGTTAGTGGAAGAGCAGATAATTAATGTTTGTAGGCTGCCTTTAAGGCCAACTCCTAAACAAAGCTAGATGAGCCTTTTCCAAAATTTGGATTTAACGTGTTATACTTTGCCTGCATTTATTATTCTGAGTTTGTAGAATGATATTTTAGGAGGTGTTCTGATATTATTGGAAAACTTTTTATTTGAAAATTCATAAGACCATGTGTAGAATAAAGACTCTGATGCATTGAGTTTAGGCAATTGTTTATGTCAGCAAGTCCTAAATTTATTTCAACACGGAACGTTATATCCATAGAGTGAATGAAATAATGGTCCTTGGGGAAATAACACTAAAAATTACTTTTAAACTATTTGCACTTGTTTTACCTTGCAAAAATGAAGAAGTAAAATATACAGAAAAAGTGAGTTTGTACAAGAAAATGTAAATATTATAGCAATGTTAGTGTTGAGAAGAGAGCTCTCATAGAATCTAATGGATGGATGGATGATAGATTCACAGTATTGAAAATTATGAATAAATAAGACTGAAAGAAGCAGAATGGTACAGTGCTTAATGTTACAGACAAAGTGTCCAAACTGTTTCTACAAATACAAGCAGGTGATATCTAACTTTTAATTCCCAATTTGCTCAACAGGAATCTTTTTTTGTTTTTTTTGAGACAGCCTCATTCAATCACCCAGGCTGGAGTGCAGTGGCCCAGTCACAGCTCACTGCAGCCTCTGCCTCCCAGGCTCAAGTGATCCTTTCACCTCAGCCTCCCAAGTAGGTGGGACTACATGCATGCACCACTATGCCTGGCTAATTTTTCATTTTATGTATGTATGTATTTATTTATTTATTTTTGTGAGGGTGTCATTTCCCCATGTTGCACAGGCTGGTCTGGAACTGCTGGGCTCAAGTGATCCACTCACTTAGGCCTCCCAAAGTTGTGGAATTACAAGCATTAGCCACTGCATCCAGACAGAAGGAGTCTGTTTATATTCAATTCATAAAGTAAATTACTATATTTTTGTTTTCATGATATTTCCCTTAATTTAGGCAGTATACTCATACTTAATCACATTAATCTTAGACTTAAGTGATATTTATATCTTCCCCATCACAACAAAAGTGTTTTGAGAGTTTACCATGTTTTTGTGGACTTCTTGTCTACCCTCATCATGTTGCTATATGCAAAACGTAAACTCTAGCTTTTGGAGGGTGTACTTTCCCTTTTTCATAAATAATTGTGACAATCACATTTGAAATAAAATTTGCTTGGATATAAACTTGTGGGTTCAATGGCAACTTGTTTTAAGAAATAAATTATTTCTCAATTTTTTTTTTCTTGCATTGGGAAATCTGATGTCAATCAGGAGATGATCTGCTTTTAGTGTCTGGAAACATCCAGAGATTTCTCAGTGTTTTTATTGTTAGTCTTAAAGTTCATTGTGTTTACAGTTACAGATATTTCCCTTATCTTCCCTGTCAGGTGATCCTGAGTCTTTCCATATAAAGATGTCCTTCACCTTTCTTTAAGTTTGGAAATCCAATGTATACACTTCCCTCTTGCTGGAAATTCTAGCATTCAGATTTTGGCATTTAAACTTCTAGCCATTGTAGAACTTAGGTTTCATTTTATACTTTGTTCTTTTTTTATGTTCTGTTGCTTTTTGAAAGAATACCTCAATATGTTTCTTTAACTAACTGATGAATATTTTTTTCAAATGGATCCAGTCAACACTTTATCCTATTCACTGTACTGTTTTTCACATGCACTGTTTCCATTTTATTATTCCTAGTGTTTTTTTCTAATACTGATAGTGATATGGTTTGGCTGTGTCCACACCCTAATCTAATCTCAAAATGTAATCCCCACGTTTCTTATGTTGATTGTGATATGGTTTGGCTCTGTGTCCACACCCTGATCTAATTTCAAAATGAAATCCCGGCATGAGGGAGTGTCCTGTTGGGAGGCAATTGGATCATGGAGGAGGACTTTCCTCAGGCTATTCTCATGATAGTGAGTGAGTTCTCATGAGATCTTATGGTCTAAAGGTGTTTGACAGTTACCCCCTCACTTTCTCTCTCCTGCTGCCATGTGAGACATGCCTTGCTTATCCTTCACCTTCCATCATGATTGTAAGATTGCTGAGGCCTGCCAGCCATGTAGAACTGTAAGTTTAACCTTTTATTGTTTATAAATTACCCAGTCTCAGGCAGATTTATTATACAGTGCAAAAAAACCAGACTAATACAGATGATTGGTAGCTTGGAGGCTAGGGCATTGCTATAAAGATACCTAAAACTGTGGAAGCAGCACTGGAACTGGGTAACAGCAGAAGATGGAACACTTTGGAAGATGCAGAAGACAGACAGATGTGAGAAATTTTGGAACTTTTTAGAGACTTGTTGAATGATTTTAACCAACATCCTAGTAGTGATACAGACAATGAAGTTAAGGTTGAAGTGGACTCAGACAGAGATGGGGAACTTCCTGGGAACTGGAATAAAGCTCATTCTTGCTATGCTTTAGCAGAGACTGATGGCATTTTGCCCTTATCCTAGATATCTGTGAAACTTTGAACTCAAGAGAGATAATTTAGGGTATCTGGTATAAGAAATTTCCAAGCAGGAAAGTGTTCAAGAGCTGACTATGCTTTATCTAAAAGGATACTCACATATAGATGAACAAAGAGTTCATGTGAAACTGAAACTTATGTTTAAAAGAGAAGCAGAGAATAAAAGTTCAGAAAGCTTGCAGTCTGAGCATGCGGTAGAAAAAAAAAAAACATTTTCTGGGGAGAAATTCAAGCACATCTCAGAATTGTTCATAAGAAAGAGAAGCTGAATGTTAATAGCCAAGACATGGAGAAAATATCTCCAGTGCATGTCAAAGATTTTTGCATCAGCCCCTCCCATCATAGTCCAGGAGACCTAAATAATTTCATGGGCCAAACCAGGGGTCCTGTTGCTGCTCCATGCAGACTTGGGACTTGGTTCCTGCATCCCAGCTGCTCCAGCTGAAGACATGGCTAGAAGGAGCCAAGGTACAGCTCAGTTCATTGCTTCAGAGTATACAAGCCCCAACCCTTGGCAGCTTTCACATGATGTTGGGCCTGTGAGTGTACCATAGGCAAGAACTAATGTTTGGGAACCTCCCCCTAGATTTCAAAGAATGTATGGAAACACTGGATGTCCAGGCAGAAGTCTGCTGCAGGGGCAGAGCCCACATGAAGACCCTCTGCTAGGGCAGTGTAGAAGGGAAATGTGGGGTTAAAGCCCCCACATACAGTCCCTACTAGGACACTGCCCAGTGGATCTGTGAGAAGAAGGTCATCATTCTCCAGGCTCCAGAACGGTAGATCCACCAACAGCTTGCACCATGCAAAGCCTCAGGCATTCAACACCAGCCCTTGAAGGCAGCCATGGGGTCTGTACCCTGCAAAGCCACAGAAGTGGAGCTGCCCAAGGCCTTTGAAGCTCACCCCTTGCATCAAAATCCCCTGAATATGAGACATGGAGTCTAAGGAGATTATTTTGGAACTTTAAGATTTAATGATTGCCCTGCCAGGTTTCAGACTTGTATAGGGCATGTAGCCCCATTGTGTTGGCCAATTTCTCCCATGTGGAATGGGAACATTTACCCAATGCACATACTCACATTGTATCTTGAAACTAAATAACTTGCTTTTGATTATACAAGCTCATATGTGGAAGGGGTGTGCCTTGTCTCAGATGAGACTTTGAACTTAGCCTTGGGGTTAATGCTGGAATGAGTTAAGACTTTGAGGGACTATTGGGAAGGCATGATTGTGCTTTCAAATGTGAGAAGGACATGAGATTTGGGAGGGGCCCATGGCAGAATGGCATGATTTGGCTCTATGTCCCCACATAAGCTTCATCTTGAATTTTAATCCTCATGTTTCGAGGGAGGGACCCAGTAGGAGGTGATTGGATTGTGAGGGCAGATCCCCCATACAGTTCTCATGATAGATAGTGAGTTCTCATGAGACTTGATGGTTTAAAAGTATCTGGCAGTTCCCCCCTTGCTGTCTTGCTCTCCTGCCATGATGTAAGGTGTGCCTCGCTTCCCCTTTACTTTACACTATGATTGTAAGTTTCCTGAGGCTATCCCAGTCCTGTGGAACTGTGACTAAATTAAATATTTTTTTAAATAAATTATAAAGTCTCAGGGAGTTTTCACAGCCATGTGAAAACAAACTAATACAGTTAGGTATTTTTATTTCTTTATTTTTCAATAGATCTGATCTTGTCCCAAAATGTTTGTCTTTTTAAGTAACTATGCTACTCCATGGGTGTGTATTTATTTAGATTAACTCATGGTCCACTGAGGTTATTGATTATTCCATTAATACTAGCTCTTGATATGTATTGGTAATGTCTAGTCACAATGTGTGCATACCAAGTGTGTGCACTTTGGTGAATAAGTTAAAAGAAGTGATGCACTTCAGTGTGAAAAGTTCCAGCAAAGTTCCTCTTGTTGCAACTCGACAGACAATTACTCTGGTCAGGGAGTCACCTTTATCCCTGAAAGGAGAAATATCAGTAGGATATGTCAATTTTGTTAGCTTTTAATCCACAAAATCCAAAAATTGAGAGAAGGAATTGATAGAAGATTGAAGATCCAAAGGAGGCAATGGTTACTGGAGGCAACACTGGGGGAAAGTAAATGTTAGACACTGTACACCTCAAACATCTTCAATCTTTATTTGTCAATTAAATTTTAATTTTTTTAAAGCTTGCCTCTTATCTTCATGGGCAATGTTATTTTGCCTGTAGTTACTCACCTCCTCCACACCCATAACAATTCAAGAGATTCTTCTGTCTTCCTGGAAAGTTTTCTGAGTTTGTTGGTGTTATCGGTGGAAATAGTAGCTTTGATAGTGGTTTCTGAAATCACGTTTCCATTTCTTTCTACATCTTTTTCATATCCTTTCAGAGCTGATTGTGGAGGAAGTAATCAGCCTTTGCTTTTGAATATATTGCAAGAAAGCTAAATCTTAATTTATTTTTATATTTGTAGCCTTGTGTAAATAGAGAAGATGTGTAGGTACTCAATATATTCTAAATTAACTAAAGAAATTTGTGAATATTAAGTTATTGTTTATTTCATGGTTAAGTATGAAAATAACTTTGTGTTTCCTTAATAATATAAAACATTGGATGTAAAACAAACAAAACTTCTTATTAATGAAAATGCTTTGATGACCTTTAAAACACATATTGCTATAAAAAAATTATGAAATGGTCAACCAGTTATCTATAGAAACTTTTAAGAGTCAACTTTTAAGAACATTTTTTAACTCTAATGGACATTTCTTCAGTGATATAAAAAAATTTAAGAAGACTTTTTTTCTTCAGGTATAGTAAAAATGTAATACATATATATAATTTACAGGATTACCTGGAAATAAGAGAATGTGTTCTATAAGTAAATACACACAACACACACACACACACACACACACACACGTATATGTATGCATGAATATGTCTATATATTTGTGTATATATGCATGTATGTATACATTATGTGCATGTATATATGTATATATATATATATATAGTGTATATATATAATACATATACATACACACGCACACACATATATATATAATACGTATATATACACACACACATATATCATGGGACATGATTTTGCTTTTTACCCAACTTGAAAATACAAACTCTACAATTATATTAAGTTGAACTATTTATTGCTTCATTAAAAAAAAGTATATATTATTTAATTTTTATGATTAAAAAATTTTAAAAAACTCTGATTATAAATTTAAAATAGGTAATGAATACAGAATATAGTTAAAAGATGGAAGTACTTTTTAAATCTATGATACAAAATAGCAAGACTTGAGTTTCACTATTGTATTAAGAGCAAAGTAATATTTCAAATGTAGAAATATATTCAATGGCAATTTAGCTTATTTAAACATTTTTGTCTTTTCCCATTATATTAGAAATTCAGGTCATATTACATTACATAAAACAAGCACTTCATACATTCACTATAATTATTATAATATATTTATAAAACACTTTATTTTCTATGATAACTTTCACCTTAACAACATAAGATGATATTATAGGGTATGTAACTATATAAAATATTTTTTCATTTTGGACTTTAAGAACAACTGCTGTGAAATCCCCAGTGTAGTGGCAAACAGTACTTATGAACATTGTAGAACTCTGCTTATCAACGGGAATAGGTGAGTCAGAGAAGTAAAAGCTTGTGCTTCATTTTCACACAACACAAACGTGAATTTTCAGAATTGCTTAACTAAATGAACATGTGAGTAAATAATTTCTAATGTCTATAACTTATGTTTGTTAACATTTGGCTGTATCAATAGAATATAATAGAGCTAAATGACCTTGGAAAAATATGGAAATGTGTGTAAGTCCTAAAAGCAAACCACTGTATGCCTCATATCTGATTTGTTAGAAATTCCTCACTGTACCTTTCGGGTTTTGTATTGTTAGTGTTAAGCTCTTTTGGTGAAGGTTTTCTTTCATAGATAACAAATAAAACTCTAGGCCTTTGGCTTTAGAAAGCCAAAGGGGGAAAAAAAGAGAGAAAGAGAAATCTAAAAAGGGAGAAAATGTTTCCTTCTCTCTTACGGCTATGGAAATGCAGGCACCATTCTAAGGAACCAGTTTTGATGAAGTGGTGAATTGAGAATAGTAACAAAAGCATAAATCTTATTTGCCTTCTAAATGTGAAGAAATGAAAATGTATAATCCCGTTCAAGTTAGTTTTTAATGAACACGGATTTTAAGGCAAATGCTCTACAAAGATTGTTGCTGTGTTCTCTAAAATATAATCTTTAATCCCTAAAAGTGTTTCCATCTGTTATTTTTCCTAAGTAAATAGTTGCCATGTTAACATTTAAAATATCTACTATAATTTTATAAACATTTAATAACACCTATAAAGTTTTTTGTTGAGCCAGAGAAGAAAGTAGAGTTACCATTCTCTCCCTTCATGCATAAAAGTATGACTTTGGGCCGGGCGCGGTGGCTCACGCCTGTAATCCCAGCATTTTGGGAGGCCGAGGCGGGAGGATCACGAGGTCAAGATATTGGGACCATCCTGGCCAACATGATGAAAACCCGTCTCTACTAAAAATACAAAAAATAGCCGGGCATGGTGGCACGTGCCTGTGGTCCCAGCTACTCTGGAGGCTGAGGCGGAAGAATCGCTTGAACCCAGGAGGCGGAGGTTACAGTGAGCCGAGATTGCGCCACTGCACTCCAGCCTGACGATGGAGCAAGACTCTGTCTCAAAAAAAAAAAAAGTATGACTTTGATGAATTCCTTGTTAAAAAATAATTTAAGTCTTTCATATTTAAAAAAATAAAGGCTTTTTATAAATGTTGGTCCCGCCCCCCCGACCCGAGCTGGACAAAGTCAATGAACTGCACATTAGTTCTTGACTATTTGTAACCAGAAATATCTCTCCTTTTACTATAGTATTCAGAGTTTATTGAGGCATTCGTGTTACCACTGCGATTAAAATACACACTCTATAAAGGAAGAAACATAGAAACTTGCCTATTTAGCCCACCACTTTGTCCCCAACCTCCTAATACGCTCCTGACACACAGAAATCATTCACTAAATATTTATTAAATAAAATAGTGAATTATGAAATGGATAGATGTTTGTTTCATTGAGGATTTGGAATTTGAGCAAATCATATTATTGAAAGATACCATAGTGAGGGGCAGGGCAAGAAGATGATGCTGTGCTGTGTATATCGAAAACATAAAAGTTTTTTAAATGCATGATTATAGTATTTATTAGGATTATATTAGCACCTAATATATAAAGTTAAGTTAGAGAAAGTATTTTGGAGAACTGATTTTCAAACTAAGACAGTTTTGGAAGTCTGGTATATATGAGTAAAAGGTTTCAGTTTCTCTTTTAAAAAACAGCAATATTAAATAATATAAATGATATTGTATAAGAAATATCTTCCAGATATGAAAAGACTAGAAAAATGGAACTTTATTAAAATGCTAATTAAAATTAAAATGTATCCTGTAAGTTAATTTCTAAAAGCTAAACATGATTTTTCAAATATATTTCTATAGCATAGACTACAGAAATAGTTTGATACAATATAAACAAAAGTCTCACAGAGTAAGAATAAGAAAAAATTGTATCATTAAGAAATTTCTTTCCCATAACTAAAATTTCAAGACAGCCATCTTTGTCTTAAAATTCAGAATATAAAGCCAGGAAACAGTAGAATTTGCCTTCAGAAATGACTTATCTGTAGTATTTCTAAATGTGGAGCCATTATTTATTGAATGAGTAAACATTACTGCAGACTTTAAATATTTATTACTTGTTTACAGGGGTTTCCAGTGAGCTTTGTTATTGAAAAATCAAACTTCCTAATTTACCAGAAAAATATGTACAATCTGCAAGATCCCGAATGACATTCTTCAAGATCTCATTCTAAACTCATTAATAAGTCATACACATTAAAAAGAGTTAACATCTTTATAAATGCAGAATATCTTGCTTTTATTAATTTAATCTATTTTGTGTTAGGCAAACAGGCCCAGGTTGGTCAGCACTAATTTTTCTCTCTATTCCTTTGGGTATAGATCTCTTCAAATCCTTTTAAAAATGTCTCAGGGTTTCTGGTGGAAGACAAAGCTATTATCTTAAATAATGTTTAAAAGGTAGTTTAGGTAGCCAGGCACGGTGGCTCATGCCTATAATCCCAGCAGTTTGGGAGGCCAAGGCAGGTGGATCACCTGAGGTCAGTTCGTGACCAGCCTGGCCAACAAGGTGAAACCCTATCTCTATTAAAAATATAAAAACAAGCCAGGCATGGGGATAGGTGCCTGTAGTCCCAGCTACTTGGGAGGCTGGGACAGGAGAATTGCTTCAACCAGAGAGAGGAGGTGGCAGTGAGCTGACATCATGTCACTGCACTCCAGCCTGGGTGACAGAGCGAGATTGTCTCAAAAAAAAAAAAAAGGTAGTTTAGGCTTTGTAGACATTCTCATGTGGATGAGTGTCAGATGCTAACACCAACAATATATGGAAAATATATGCCCATGAGGGAAAGAAATAGGTACAGATATCGATAAGCTAAGAAATGGGCTGTTTTGGGTGTGTTCACTTTCTCAACTTTGCTGATAAAAAAACAGAAAAAATAAATATTGCCTATGCAGAGAAGCTGAGTTCTAAAACTGATTAGTATCTGTGGTGCAGAGATTCAGCCAGTGCTACCAGGAGCCAATAAGAACTGATGATGGCAACCACAACTTAATGACTAACTTATTGTCAGGAAACCCTAAGAGGTCAGTGACCAGCCTGAGCCCACAGAGGCATTTGCCCCCTTAGTGTCTCAGCAGACAGAATTTCCCTGTCCAAGAAAACTTCCTGACCCAGCCTGAAAACCACAAGTCACTCACTGAATTTAAAAGATTATATAAGAAGAAGACAAAAAAAATGTTTAAGTAATTACGTTACACAATGTTTCTCATAAATTCGTTTTTGTTTCTATTTTTTAACATAGAGCTTCTTCCCAGACTGAAGCAAATAAAAATTTTGTGAAGATAATGACTAAACTCCCTGGAAATGGCCTTTATAAAAGTACAGTAAAATTCAGTTAAAAGCAAAGGGTCCAGCTAGGAAGATACATACAAATTAGTTTAGAATATCTATAAGTTGAGTAAAGCAGTAAAAAATCAGGAATTCAATATCTGTAAATCTAGGGGCAGGGCAAAGCAGAGAGGTGAGTAACCAGACAAAAAAGCTTAGTGCAGTGTTTCTCAAACTTGACACTGTCGTCATTTGGGATCAGATAATTCTGTGATTATGAAGAGTTGTCCTGTGTAATCAATAGTATCTCAAGATGTTGTCAAATGTTTCCTTGGTTTCAAAATTGTCTCTATTTGAGAACCAATGGTTTAGAGATAGTAGTTGAGCAGTGGATCAAAATTTAATCCTATCTTATGCAAACTAGTAAGAAATGAATCAAAATCAAGTTGAGCTATAGCTACAGATAACTAGTGAGTCCATATTCTGTCTCAGTAATTAATAATAGCACAAAGTAATTACAAAATGACACACATTGTTAAGCCCCTCATTAGTTATCTTTTATTTTAACTTCACAAGATATGACACAGAAAAAAAAAATGAGGTTTATAGATAGTAACATCATAGGAAGTAAATATATTATTATTCATGTAGGCCTGTATTCAAAATCTATGAATAAGAATTAGAGTATTCTGCCTTACATTTTTTGTGTTTCCTGCTTGGAAAGGAAGCAGTGTTTGAACACCCTTGGATCTAAGAGTTAAGAGTTGGTAAGTATCAGTGGACTCTAGGAATTGCACAAATAATAAACAGGGTTCTTTTCATGTGCTAGTTTGTTTCTTCAATCTATAAATGCTACCCGTCACCTACATTAGCATAGTAATACACAGACACAAAGTTGAAGAGAAAATGCTAGGAATTCATTTCATGTGCTCACATTAACTCTGGATTCATTGTGTAGTCATATCATAGTTTTTATTTTTCTGTATTGCCACAGTTTTATTTTATTGTATGTACTTTTATATGTGTTTCTGTAAGCATTGGAATCCTTTGAAAGGACATGATTTATTTGTAAATATTAATAACTCATAAGTTCAACAGCATGAATGATAGAGTCACATAAACCCATGTAAAATTCAGAATTTAATGTAAATTATAGTATTTTAAATTTCTGTTTAAATAATTTGAAAGAAAGTTAAATAGGTTTTCTCATTTACAACATAAATGTAACCTTTGCTATGTTTTTGGTAGATTTAATATTAGAATATATTTAATATGCAGAGCTTAGTTCTGGCTATGTAGATATTCAAAAGTTTTTTGATTCACATCCATTTATTGTATGACTGTCAGAATAAAAGAAAAATTCATAAAGTATATCTTCAGTGCTTAGATGCAAATCAAATAGAATATGTATGGTGAGGCCATTTTTGTTTGAATTTGTTTCTGTTGATAGGTACTGTGCTTTGTGGCTGTCTGATAGACATCACAAAAGCTCGAAACATTTTTTTCTTTATTTCTTTTCCTTTTCCCAAAGTGAGATGACTATCACTGTGACTCATTCTTTTAAGTTGCTTCTGTGTGATGACTAATGTGTTCACTCAAACACCTGGTCAATCCACTACATGATATCCAGCTGTTCGCTTAATAGAAATAGTGCCTGCAAGCACACACCAGTTTGGTGTGCAAAAAAGAAACGCATATTTGAAAAGTTATTTTAGTCTCAAATTACTAACCAGTTACCTCCCTCAGAGCACTTTAAATATATGGGGGGAAATTGGCCTGGAGGAGAATAGTCTCTTAATATATTTATTACAAAATTGAAACTGTTTTGTTGTTGAAATAAACATAGAAGTCTGAGGTGTGTATCGTGTTTTAAGTAGCTTTCAAACACTAATATTACTAAAACATGTAATAATCACATACCTGGGGCTGAAATATATTCCCAATAAATGGTTAAAAAAATGTAAGTATTACAGGCTCTCTAATTAAAATACTCTCAAGGATATGAAGTTTTACTTGGATTTGAAAAATTGATGTATATATAGGCTGAGAGAATTGAAAAGATATTTATATACTAATATGTGTAGAATGAAGTGTAGAAAAAAAGACAGGAAAGTGGAGGACAAATATCTAGGAAAACAGATGAAAAAAGAATAATCTGGTGGTATTATGCAAGATGAATATTTGTCTATCTTGTAATGGGGGAGCAAGTTTAGCAGCAAGAACAATATAAAATCTATTTCAATTATTCAAACATGAAATAAAAAGAGGCTGAACTCACCAAATTGCAGTAGAATAGAAATGACAGATGTATGAGATATTGTACATGATGAATCAGGTCTCTTTTCAATCTCCAAAATAGCCCCATAGTTAAATATGCTGATAATACAAATTTATGGGCGTGGTAAACAAGAAGCAATGTAAATGAGAATTTGAAAGGATCTGGAATGTTTTGATAAACAAGCTAGTTGGCAAGCACATTTAAATGACAGCTCCTGCGAAGAAAAATATGTTTGATAATAATTAAACACCATCAGGAACTAATGGTTTGATTCATGAAGGAGTAGTGCTTATCTTTTAGTCAATAGAACCCATAGCTACATTTATCATCCACACAAAATAATATTTATCACACTTTAAAGCTTATAAAACATTTTTACATACATTAAAAGGCCACCATCAGGAAGACATATCTTATATCTAATGTGCATTTTATAAGTGCAGGCACTCGTTGATTTCATTGTGTAACCATCCCATGGAGTAGGAGTACATTCCAGGCTGTATAGCAGGGATAGTACATTGGGCAGAGACATATTTGCAGTTGTAAGCTTAAGAAAGTGTATCAGTCACTGTCCTGGAAGGAAAAAATGCCCTGAGGAACAGTTAAAATGTTTAAATGTTTGCGGTACCCAAAGGTGAATGAAAGCAGGAAGCTTTTGTCTCTATGGTAAGAAGAAGGTGAAGTTGCATGAGCTCAACAAGAACTACCATTTGGTAGAGAAATGTGATCAACACTTGGAAGCTTGGAAGGGGATCAGCAGGGAAATAAACATTTCCACCTTGAGACCTACTCCCTGCTGCCTATAATTCTGATCTCTTACTGCTTCTCAGTAGCCAAACCCATCCATGAGCCAGTGGCAAGGGAATCTGTTGAGCTAGTCTGCATGGAGAAGCCTCCCTAGAGCTAGAGAAGAGTAGAGTTATATGGCCAGTGGCTCAGGAAGAAAAAAGAAATCCAGCAATAAATCTGTGGTGTGTTTTTAAGAAAAGAGGTCAAAATAATGACAGTAAATTATAGGATTACATGCATCGTTCTTACCCGGAGACTCATCCTTGGCAAATGGTCAAAAGCAATTTTTTCCACAGAATATTACTCAGATTTGTCAGGTGAAAATGTCCTGGTCTAACTTAATTGGACTAGGAAAATTACCTGAAATATACATGGGATTGGGCATAAGTAAAACTGATCATTTTTGAGAGGACTATATGTTCAATATGCCCCAGATAGATCCATAATAAAAACACTATGTGCACAAACATAAGTCGATTTCCTCAAGCTCTGGATTAGCCATATATAAGAGGGATTTCTGGATTCAAGTCTTTTTCTTCATTGTATTGAACAAATTCAGATGCTGCTTCAAGTTCTTTCACGTGCTTTTTAGCAGAGTCCTGTTTCCAGAAGTAATTTACGAATAATTCACTCTTTCACCACTTAGAAAGTTAATTAACACATAGAGTGTCCATAAACTTCCTAATTATTCCTATAACTATTTCATTTATATGTAGTTTAAATTGAATATTCAAATGCTAAGCCCATGATAAAATTATCCAAAAATTATTAAGTGTTGTGGCAGACACTATCAGCTCTCACTAACACATATGGTTTGTCTCTCCTTTGGTGCTCACCACATTAATTTCAAATCTATCATGTGATTGGCATTGGCAATTTACTCATTATAATACTTATATGTTTGGACTTTATCAGACTCTGTCTAGCAGCAGGGGCACAATTCTCTAAGTTCTTCTCCTTCATCATGGTGAATACTGAGGCCCAATACCCCAAGGCTATAGCGAAAGATGTTGGGGACTGCTGCAGCTTTGGTGCCTATTTGATTACAGTGAGCAGAGTTCCTTGATGACCAGCAGTAGAAATGAACAAAGAAAAAGGATGAAGTTTTATTGTTTTGATATCTTGAGATTTTTGAAGATTGTTTCTTACCACAGCATAAACTAGCCAAGATTATAATTTGTAGTATTACATATGAGGACCTTAATGATTGCCCACTTCCTGTTTATCATATTCCACACAAAAATGTGACCATTTATACAAACAGAACACTTGAAGTACATCAAACAATCTTTGTCATGTCTTGAAGAATTTTCACATCCGTACATGATGCATCCATGGAAATTCATTTCTTACTATTCTTGGCCTTACTCTTAGCAACTCTTAGCATTCCCACCAGGTTACCTTATCCACACAAAAGCAATGTTGTGCTCGAGTCAAGTCCATGAGAGCAAATTGTTAAATTTTCAATAATTTTGCAAAACAGTTATTTATTTTTTATTATTTTTATTTTATTTTAAGTTCTAGAATACATGTGCTGAACGTGCAGGTTTGCTGCATAGGTATACATGTGCCATGGTGGTTTGCTGCACCTATCAACCTGTCATCTAGGTTTTAAGCACCGCATGCATTAGGTATTTGTCCTAATGCTATACCTCCTTTTTCCTCACAATGCCCCAACAGGTCCTGGTGTGTGATGTTCCTCTCCCTGTGTCCATGTGTTCTCATTGTTCAACACCCACTTATGAGTAAGGACATGCTGTATTTGGTTTTCTGTTCCTGTGTTAATTTGCTGAAGATAGCAGTTTCCAGTTTCATCCATGTCTCTGCAAAGGACATGAACTCATCCTTTTTTATGGCTTCATAGTATTCCATGATGTATATGTGCCACATTTTCTTTATCCAGTTTATCATTGATGGGCATTTGGGTTGGTTCCAAGTCTTTGCTATTGTAAATAGTGCTGCAATAAACATATGTGTTCATGGGTCTTTATAGTACAATGATTTATAATCTTTTGGATATATACCAAGCAATGAGATTGCTGAGTCAAATGGTATTTCTAGTTCTATATCCTCAAGGAATTGCCACACTGTATTCCATAATGGTTGAACTAATTTATACACCTACCAGCGGTGTAAAAGTATTCCTGTTTCTCTGCAACCTCACAAGCAGCTGTTGTTCCCAGATTTTTAATGAATACCCATCTAACTGGCATGAGATGGTATCTCATTGTGGTATTTATTTGCATTTCTCTAATGACCAGTGATTATGAGCTTTTTCTCATATGTTTGTTGGTCACATAAACATCTTCTTTTGAGAAGTGTCTGTTCATATCCTTTGCCTCCTTTTTGATGGGATTTTGCAGCCAACTTTTAAAGGAGCCTAAGTATTAAATTAGATAAATTATAACTAAACAAATTACTTTAAAACAAAATGTATACTTAAAATGAATGACTTCCTTGTTATTTTCCTCATTTTACTATTATTTAGGTTATTGTATACATATGTTGAAAATAATATGCTATTTTGTACTACTGTGTATCTCTTCTTAACTATAAAAGCAATGATATCCATTTGGTAGTTTGAAATTGGCGATAGTGAGATTATTTCTGTCACAGAAATCAGCAAAAATCAAAGCAGGGTTGGATTAATTCACTTTCTTGACTGTTTAGATTTAGAAAAGCAGAAAGTAAATGTTTACCAAGAAGATTAAACTTAATGGGAAGTGTGTTTGTAGTCATTACATTGCCAATACATACAAAAATATTGAGGAAATAGTCTTCCAATATCCCAAAAATCGATATTTGGTTCAACAAAGCAGTTGCTCACATCATAAATAAGCAAGAGCAGTTCTGACATACATTTTTATTTTTGAGATGGAGTTTCACTCTTGTTGCACAGGCTGGAGTGCAATGGTGCGATCTAGGCTCAGAGCAACCTCCGCCTCCTGGGTTCAGGCAATTCTCCTGCCTCAATATCCCAGGTAACTTGGGTTATAGACATTCATCACTACACCTGGCTAATTTTGATTTTTAGTAGAGACGGGGTTGCATCGTGTTGGTCAGGCTGGTCTAGAACTCCTGACCTCAGGTGATCTGCCTGCCTCAGCCTCCCAAAGTGCTGGAATTACAGGCGTGAGCCACCGTACCGAGCCTAACATACATTTTTATTGTTTTACTTTATTTTACTCATAAGCATAAAGTATGAACCAATATTTATTGTCCCCAAAAGTCAGTTATTAAACATTTATCAACACATGGCTGCGCAAAAGTTACTTCACTCAGAAAGTTTATTTTTATAATCTTCTTTCAGGAAGTTTTATATATTAATCCAACTGTTATGAACATAATGTTTTTTTCCCCAAATTTGTATGTTGAAATGCAAACAGGGTGTAATAAAAGTAAAATGCAGTTATCAGGGTGGGTCCTTAATATGATAGAGCTGATGTCCTTGTAAGATGAAGAAGAGGAAACAGTGATCATATTCTGTTCACCATGTGAGGACACAGAGAGAAGGCAGCTTCTACAAACCATGAAGAAAGTCCTTACTAGAAACTGCATCAACTGTTATTTTGATCTTGGACTTTCCAGCCCCAGAACTGTGAGAAATTCATTTCTGTTCTTTAAGCCACCGATTTTTGGAGTTTTTCTATGATAGCCCATGCAGCCTAAGACACTAACTCCCTCTGAGCAGTGTTCTTCCTAACTGCTTTATTGCTCCCTTAGCATAATATTATCAGATAAATTATTATACTCTAGTATAAGTGGTTCTGTTAGTCACAGCAAATACTAATAGTTATTTATTGTATATTGTGTAGGAAATGCTTTCTAATTGCTATTTTAGCAGCTTTTAACAAGTGAAAAATGTTCTTTGTTCTTTTGGAGATTGTATTCTAGGGTAGGGATACAAAATAAGTAAGAAAGATCAATAATTTGTGGGAGGAATAAAAAAGGAAGGAAAATTAGACAATACTAAAAAAGTGATTGTGAAGAAAGGAAATGTTTTATATTAAGTGGTGATGATTTGTCTTTTAAAATCAGCACATTGATCTGCTCCACAAATTCCTAATTATCTGCTTTGTGTGATGAAGCACTCCTTCCATAACTACTGGCAATGCTAAGGGCTGCCTTTCTGCATTGAAGTCTCCCACCAAACACTGACCTTAGCTGAAGTGAATTGTCTTTCTTCATTTTTGGCAGCATATGTCTAACGGCTGGACAATAAGTGCTTAAAGGGCTCTAGGCTCCTTGCCTCAATTCAAGGCAATTCTGCATGACCATTTCAGGTTCAGAGCTCCCCATGAAACTGTCTGAGGCTTTCATATCCAGGAATCGGCAACCAGCGACTTTTGTATGACTGCATTATCAGCAACCAACTTCTTCCTCTGTCCAATTCTGCTTCCTTAACTCCTATCAACTGTTATGCCTGAAAAACTATTACTGATATTTTTACATTTCTGTTTCAGATTCTGTTTCATGGAGAATTCAGCTATCAATAGCTGGCAACAGAAGTGGTCCAAATAAGCAGAAGTTAAGCAGAATTCCTGAATTACTCACAGACTAATTGACAAAGAGGTTTCTTTCGCTGGGTGGTAGAGAACCATGGATAGTCTTTGACAGGGGCAGTGTTATAAATGTACAATTGTTGAAACCTCCATTGGTGATTAACTAAGATGATACACCAGTGAAAAAAATGCACTGGCATGTGTAAAATGGCATGTCTTGAAGTATAGGAAAAGTGTAATCATGTCAATACAATTAGATAATTAATGCTGGGAATAATCAAAAACTGAAAATAATTGATCGGCAATTAAACACAAAGTGTGAGTATCAGAGGAAGTCTTGGTGGCATACAAACACGCTCTTATTAATCAAGAATGCAGGAAAAAGCCAGGCCTCTAGTCCAAGGCTTAGTTATATTATAAGTATATTCCTAAAGTTAAATTTTTACTCCAATATGTCTGATACCGAGTTCAAGGCATTAATTGGGGCAGTACAGGGAATTAAAAAATCAGATGATAACTTACATGAGAGAGTTTCCTATTACAAAAATAAATTATATATCTCTTCCTTCTGTAGGTGTTACCCAATCCTATAATTTTAAAGCTAGAAAAATAGAGTTTAACTTGTATGAAAACAATGCCTTAGAAGACTATGCTCTCATCGCTCACTGCCTTTTCCTACCTCCTGTCTTATCACAAGAAGAAAGATAGGGTAAAGGTACAACATAACTCTATTATATAGCTCTGTGCCACCACCCAAATCTCATCTCAAATTGTAATCCCCACATGTCAATGGAGGGACCTGGTAGGAGATGATTGGATTATGCAGACTGTTTCCCCCATATTGTTCTTATGAAGATGAGAGAATTCTCTTGAGATCTGATAATTTTAAAAGTGCTCTCTCTCCTGCCAGCTTGTGAAGAAGGTACTTGCTTCTCCTTCCTTCCACCATGATTGTAAGTTTCCTGAGGCCTCTCCAGCCATGCAGAACTATGAGTCACTTAAACCTGTTTTCTTTATAAATTACCCAGTCTCGGGTAGTATCTTGATAGCAGTATGAAACAGACTAATAAACCCTACTTGGAACGAGCCAAGTATTCTAAGAGTAGGTATTATCTTTCCAAATAGGAGCAATAACAAGTCAACATATAACTTTTGGACACAAATAAATATGATTGTGATTATATCCTATATGTATCTGATCAAGGGAACAAAATATAAAGTTGGATATGAAAAAAAAGTTATTTTATGAGCACTGTTCCAAAATGTAGTCGTTAATACTTTGGTTAGTGTTTTGGGATAAAACACTAAATCATTGCTAATATTTGTCTTAATAATTTGGAGACAGCAAGACAAATAAGAATTCCAGAACTGTTATGAAAGATAAGTTAAGTACAATTATAAAGACAGAGAAAGTGAGCATGTAAACATGACATGCTGTGCAAATCCAACAAATCCACAAGAGGAGTATGTTTCATGGGAAAGCTCCAAAGGACGTTCTATTTATCAAAGTCATTCGAAATGTGATTGTGAGTGAGGCAAGAGTATCTCTGAGCAACACATATGCCACCTGCTTTGCAGATTAGGCCTGAGGGTAGAAAATGTTGACGCATAATTTTTTTCCATGATAGAAATGAGAATGATAGAATTCTGATATCTCAATGATCAGATGGCAGCACTTAACCATCAGAAGAAAGGTAGGTGCAATTGTCACAATGAGGAAGGAAGGGTGTATGGGAAAATAAGTGATTCATAGAAAACTACAGAGATAGTTAACAGACCACAAGATCATAGGGGCAAAACATATGGTCTCAGTCAATAATGTAATTGTTCAATCTACCATAATGTTTTATTAAATACAAAATAAAATTGGAAGATTGGGGATTAAAAGCAGTCATTCCAGTGAAAAGTTTTGTTCCCTTGCCCTGTTCTTCAACCATTGTAGACTGAGAGCCTATTAAATGAAAGAGAGGCCAGATCTTCCAGAGAAAGGCTCTTGCACCATCATGACAAGTGTGTGTATATTGTGATGATTACAGTAGTCCTTTCTGAAACAAAAATTATAGATTTTTATTCAGGTAACCAACAATGAGATAAGGGTTATGTCCAAACTTTTTGAGAATTGTTCAATTTAGAATCCAATTGACATTGACATAAAGAGATCCACCTTTAAAAATGCAGCTAATAGGACTTCAAGTATAAATAATGTCCCAGCATAGTCTGGGCTCGCAATGGGTCCACTGGCTCCAAAGACTTATTTTCATTTCCCTTTTCCACAAATGTATAATTGGACAAACATTATTTTCTGTTAGCTGAAAAAGTTGTCCATATTTGTTCCTTGGTTAGTAGGGTGAGATCTGCAGTAGTAAAGAAGGGTAAGTAGAATTATCAATAAGTCCTGCTTCTTACTCAACCTAGTATATCAAAAATAATATAGTATTGTGTGGCAGGGGGAAGTATGAGATTGGATATTCTTGAATAACTGACACAGGTGATATTCTCCCTTTACACCCTCTTTTTGATTTACCAGTCTGACCCTTACAAAGCACTCTGGAGAATAAAAGTAAATGAATGCAAATTCAAGAAAATCATAGATCCAGATTCCAGAAATTTATTGGCTTAAGTAGGTTGGCACTCACTCAGATTCATGACATACAGACATTGATCAGAGAATGGCAATTTTCCCCCACCCCTGTGAGAAAATAAGGGCTTCAACGATTACATTTATGTAAAATAGTAACAATATACATTCATGAATTAGCTTAAGGATTATGTTAACTCTCACCCCATTTGTCTAACATAGCCCAAAGAGTCCTAGATAAACTGTACATGACAAGAATATCACATTGTTTTACTATATTGTTGACATCATGTTAATCAGACCAAATCAGAAAGTAGTAAGTCTGTTGGTCCAGAGTGTATGTGATACAATCTGCCAGGTTTTAGAGGTCATGGAGCATGGCTTCACATCTCTCCAAAACAAATAACAAATGATTGTACCTAGTTTCATCTGCCATAGAAAAGGAGACACCTGAAGCAGAGAAATCAATGTTGTTTTTTTCTTTTTAACAATGTTTTACAGTAAAAAAATTTTTTTTTTTGAGGAGAATATATAGTAACATATCATGGTGGGAATTTAAAGCTCAGTTATTATGAAACTCCATATTGGGGAGGTTTCTATAATGATGCTGATTAAAATTGAGAGAATTAAAGAATGTGTAATAGGTTTTTTTTTTTGAGTCATAGTTTCCCTCTTTGTTACCCAGGCTGTAGTGCAGTGGCACAATCTCAGCTCACTACAACCTTCGCCTCCTGGGTTCAAGCAATTCTCCTGCCTCAGCCTACCAAGTAGCTGGGATTTCAGGTGCCCACCAGCACACCAGGCTAATTTTTGTATTTTTAATAGATATGTGATTTCACCATGTTGGCCAGGCTGGTCTTGAATTCCTGACCTCAAGTGATCTGCAGGCCTCATTGTCTTCTATTTTATTGGATGTAGAAGATCATAGAAAGTAAAAGATCTTTATGTAGGTATCATAAAATTCTTAAAGTAGCCTATTCTGTGGGTAGAGTTGAAACCTAAATAAACATGGAAGACTTTTAAAGAAATATTTAGAACATGTTAAATTGCTTGAGGAACCCCAGTAAGAATAAGAAGGAAATATATATATCTGAATCTGAGCTAGAATATACATATATAAAATCTGAACTCCTAACACATATTTAGTATCAAAATCCAGAGCCTGAAAGAGCTCACTCTAGTTTGACAAAGAGGAATCAAAAATAACTCTTCAATTACTGGAACAGTGTATTTTTAAAGGAGTAGAATGGGCAAAGGATGCTAAGAAGGGACAAACATTCAGTAAGGGAACAGTCAAGAGTGCTGGGTTATAAAAATGAATACAGATATGTGCTTAAAGAAAAATAGACTGGTTACATCCTTCATAGTTTACAGGTGGAGTAAAATAAGAATAAAAACGTGATCATTTGATTTGATATTGAGAATGTCATTTTTGTATTCATTGGAATGGTGGGCAAAAAACAAAAACAAAAACAAAAACAAAAACAAAAACAATGGTCTTTTGCCAAATATGCAGGATGCAGCTTTTGGTAGAAACAAATCAGAGACAGAGAATGGTAATTTGAGTGATGCTTGGATGGAAACAACAGTGTACATTATTTTTTTTCTGTTTTTTTTATGGAGTCTTGCTCTGTCGCCCAGGCTGGAATGCAGTGGTGTGATCTCGGCTCTCTGCAACATCTGCCTCCTGGGTTCAAGAAATTCTCCTGCCTCAGCCTCCTGAGTAGCTAAGTTTATAGGCAGGTGCCACCACGTTCATCTATTTTTTGTATTTTTAGCAGAGACTGGGTTTCAACATGTTGCCCAGGCTAGTCTCAAACTCCTGACCTCAGGTGATCTGCCCACCTTGGCCTCCCAAAGTGCTGAGATTACAGGCATGAGCCACCATGCCCAGCTGCCAAGGACATTATAAAAGGGATATTTTGCTATAAGAGGGGTAGAATATGATATGGGACTAGTTAGGCTGGAGATTATACAAATGTCAGGGCAAAATTAAAAAAAAGAGCTTTGTACATTTTGTTTTTCAAACTTGGAGAACCAAGACATGTTTCCATGATGTTTGAGATTTTTCAGTAAAGTAGGGTAAATGAATAAAGAAAGATAGAGACAGAATAATTATAATATAGAGTCATATCCTTTCAGAACATAAATGAGATAGGAAACTGAGAAGAATGGAAATGGTACACTCCTGTTACAACATTAGCCAGAAATGTCTGTCTCTAGTTACACTTTCTGTAAGCTGTAATGAATCATTTTAATGTAATGTTATATATATTTGGTTGTTTTATTATTCTCTATCCTTCAAATTCACATAGAAGCAATTTAAACATTGGGCATTTATTTGAGACTTCCTTCATGTTTTATTTGAAAAAAAATGGAATCCACCTTCATACTGCATCAACTCATCTCGTGTCCACTAGCAAAACAAAACTGTCTTTTATTCTCAAAAATATATATTGTCTTTTCCCTACTGTCATTTTTCTCTCTATTTTTTGTAATCTTGGATGGCATACAGTTGTTCTTCCACGTATTGGAATTTTTGTGTTTGCTTGTGCCGTATTCCATTTCATATTACCTCTCTGTTCCCATATATAATAAAGTCACTGTAGAAGATTGTCCCATGCAAGTGATTTGTATTGAGCAAAGCCTTCCCATACATGCACAATTTTCTAGATTCTCACTGTCTGATGCCTTTCAATTGTCATTCAATTTTGTGCAAAACATATTGATGTCAAAGAATAATGTTTTCTGAAGAGATAGTCTGTCAAAGTTCTGGGAGTTTCAATCTTCAAAAAGAATAAATAGACAACAGTTTGACTATGTGGCTTAGTCTGAAATGTAATCTTAGAGATTTATACTAAAACTATACTACAATATATAAATATTTGGATTTCTTTATATGTTCTTCCTTAATGTAACTTCATCAGCTCTCACACATCATAAACTCTCCAAAAGATAATTGATTTCATGTTTGTGTACAGTGACAACTGCTTCTTTGTCTCAGCACATTTCTCATCATTCCTAAATAACTTATTGAAAAGTTGATTTTTAAAAAAATTTTAAAAACACAATGCTTCTTCCTTAGTAAGTGTTTTCATAAAAATAAAAAATGTTAGAAATGTATTATATATTTTTATTAAATTTTCTTTATGACTATTCAGGTATTTTTACTTAAATATGATTAAAACTACTTAAATAATATAAATATGTTGAAAATGATAAGTCAGTAGAACTTTCATTTATTTGGAACTATCACAACATATGTGTGGTTAAAATAAAACATTATCTGGAGACTTTATAATTTTATTTCTACATTTGTAGTTGTGTAACATAAATATTAACAATAATTTCAAAGTAAAATGTTGGAATTTCAAAAAAGATCTACAATTTCTAAAATGTTTAAAATTGTAACGCTACATTAATATTAGCTACATTTTGTGACCAATGTCAACTATACCAAATATTATCTAAAATTAAAGATAATTGATTTCATTCTGAAAGATTTACACTTCTTTTGTTTCAGTAGAGATATTTTAATGAAGTAATATAAAATTGGCCATCAAAGACTTGACTTTTGAACACATAGAAAATATTCTGCCTTACTGAATTCTCCTTAATTTTATATCAGGAGATATTTATAGCATACTACATTGTTATTAGATAAATTTATATTACATTTCACATGTTCATTGATATTCTGTTTATTCCTTGATTTTATTTTTTTTCCCATTGGTGATTTTTTATCTTTAGTTACAAAGGTTCAATAAGACCCCTTTACTGTAGTGATGCTGTCATCAGACCAAACCAGAAACATCTGAAAACATTGAAAAAGCACAATGATTTTGAATTTTTGGAAAGCACTGCATTAAGCTTCAGTTTCACAAAAAGAAAATATTCCCTTTTATAAACCTACATTACAAATTAGTACCCAAGCAAGTATCAATAGAAATGTTTGAAAATGAATGGTTATATATTTATAATTTAATTGGTATTGTATGTGGGTGTGTGTTACACTTCACTTCAGACACTAGGAAAACCAGATAAGATACCATCTATGTATGGATGATAAATAAAATATGATTAATGATCACATTGAAAATAGTTCTCATAAAGCCCGTTTAGGGATTTTGTTACAGTACTTGAAACAACTGATTTGCTAGCAGCATAATAAAATCTTAGAAATTTTAAAAAGTGATGTTTTCTGGAATGTCATCACAGCTAAATACATCAGATAGTGTAATATACAAGAGAAAAAGATTTTATATCCTCCTATGCTTGGTGTATTAAATAATGATGGGGTTATTTTACTGCACTATAATATTAAAAGGCATTGACCCTTTAAATGGTATATATTTAAATAATCATTTTTCTCAAATTATTATGCTTAGTGGGTTTTATTTTAATTTAATAATTTATTGACTATTTGAATAAGATTACATAACTGTGGGAACAAAGATTTTTTAACATTTTATTATGTAATTTTCAATAAAGTAGAATTCCAACTGTTATGAGAAATGAAAAAAATCAAATATAATCTTAAGTTATGTGGAAAATTTTTTTGTTAGGTTAAAACAAGAAGTTGGTGCTTTAACACTTCAAACTTAAGCAAAATATAATATTCTGGTCCATAGATACATACAAAGCCTACTTTTGCAGTCCGGTTTCTTTTGAAATTGCATACCTACTTCAATGTAATATTCCTAGAATGCTTCAGGGTAATTTTTACAAATCATGATCTTTTGGAATAATTCATTATTTTAACTAATATCTATCACTGTATCCTAGTCTGAAATCATCCCTGAATACTACCAGTTTTAATTCAGTGTGAAATTCTTCCTCCTTAACTTTAAATTATCTTTCTCTCTTCTTTTCTCTCCCCTCCTTTCTTTGTTCTTCCCTGACTGCCCTCCTTCCTACCCTCCTTCCTTTATTTCTTGTATTTTTGAAAGAGATATTTTGGGATTCTTTGGCAGCCAAGAGGATTGTCAGCCAATCCAAGCATGCATGGAATATAAAGAGAAAACACTGAGATTGAGGTAAATCTTGAACAGCATTGAAAGTCAAGTTGGCATTAAACAGATAAAATGTGACTAGGAGATGGACATATGCAAATAAACACATGGAACGGTGAGGAAACGGCAAAAATCAAATAATGTAATGACACTGAGGGTATATACTTTGCATTTGGAGGAGTGACATAAAGAAGATCATGCAGGAAATGATGGTAGGTTGTTACAAATCCCAGGTGCCATCCTGAGAGCTATTACTTTTAGTATGAAAAAACATGAGGAAAGCACAGGATTATAAAAAAAAAAAAGTCAGAATCAAAATTGCTTTCTAAAACAAGATCTTCACTGCCTCTATTGTTCAGTAAATTGTAAGATAAAGTACTTGTGGGAAGATCTCTGTAAGTTTTTATTTAAACTAGGAATCAGCCCGGCCTGGGAAGGCAAGGCAGGAGGATCACTTGAAGTCAGGAGTTCAAGACCAGCCTGGCCAACATGGCAAAACCCATCTCTACTAAAAACACACAAAAAAATAGCAGGGTGTGGTGGTGCATACCTGCTAAGGCACAAGAATGGCTTGAATCTGGGAAATGGAGGTTGCCGTGAGCCAAGACCACGCTACTGCACTCCACCCTGGGTGACAGAGTGAGACTCCCCATCAAAAAAGCAAACAAACAAAAAAACCCAGAAATCAATCAGCTTTGATGATTAAAATAACACAGACCAATAACAATAATTGAAAAATCATTTAAAAATACTCACCCATAGGTGGGTATTGAACAATGAGAATACGTGGACTCGGAGAGGAGCATCACACACTGGGGGCAGTTACCGGGGTAGAGGAGAGACAGAGGGGAGGGATAACATCATGTGAAAAATCATTTAAAAATAGCACTATGTATGTATTATTACTACATAAACATATGTACATACACATAAACAGCACATAGTCTTGTGTATGTAAATAAAATTTTTACCCTATAATAGGTAAGTTATTTCCATTTTTAATTTTTTTAATTAATAAGGATATTTGTCTCAATTAGTTCAGCTTAAGAAAACTATTCAGTTTGACCATCTATTTGTCCAGCACAAGCTTTCCTGCTAAGCAACAATTTTCCAGCTGCATCTAATTTGTTCTAAACAGGGTTCAGGGTTCACCTTCATGATACTTACAAAAAGTATTTAAAATTATTGTTCAGACTGCTTATTGATATCCTATTAGTCTACAAGCAAGACATTCTACGATCCTCTAATTATTCCCTTCCCTCAATTTGCTCTGACTCAGAAATCTTATTGCATATATGTCACTAATACTTTTAAATCTGATTTCTTTTGTTCACGCACCCTGGTGAATTAGAAAAGATTTGTATCACTAACTTACTATTTTCCATATTTTCTTTAAGTACCTATGAAATTAGGCTAATTTGTTTTTCTGTTTTCAATTCTATCACATTTTCACTCCATCCTCCAATTTGTTGATCTTTTATTTTCAGTCCATTACTCAAAACATAGACTAGAATGCATTTTTCCTACCTATATCCTTAGAGTTATTACCTATTGCCCTCTAAAATAAGATTTCTCGGAATAGGCTAGGAAGTATTATCTTGAGTGCTCTAAAGTCTTCAGATTCATATTGTCACTCCCTTCTCTACTCCTTCCCGTACATATGCTTATGCAATATTCAGCTAATTGCACTTTACCTAATAATTGTTTGTGGCTTTATTCCTTAGCTTATGCTCCCGCTTTGATCAAAATCCCCCTACCCTCTCTTCTTATTCCATCTGGCTACGGTATATCTACCCTCTGAGACTAACTTGTAAATATATTTTCTTGCCAGCATACTTTCCAAATCACTTCAGGTTGCATTAAATATATTTTCTATATGCTCAAATGGAATCTTAATGTTACAGGTAGAGCTGTTCAGTATCTTATTTAATAAATCACAATGCAATTTTAAGTACCATTAGATAATTTTTCTCATAATTTATTGATATTTGTGGACTCACTACTTATTTTCCTTAGCAGTCTACTTTGAATCAGTTACAAGGGCACAAATAACACCCTTTAAAGTACCTTTAAAATACATCTTTTAAAATTCATAAGACAAGCATAAAGCAGTCCTTATGCTTTTCCTCATCCATGTTTTCAAGAGTTGACATTTTCAGAAAGTGTTTCCTGAAAAAGAAAGGTGAGATAGCTTTAATAAGAAAAGCAATTGCAAGCTTATGAAAGATGAGAACTTTGTGTCATTAGATGATAACCTCTTCATTTTTGGCTTTCTATGGTGCACATAGGCAAGCTCTCATGTACATTAATGTATCTTTGAAAGTGTATCTATTTTTTCTAGAAGAAATGCATTCCTTGATAAAATCTAGTCTACTATAATTTCAGCTACTCAGGAGGCTGAGGCAGGTGCATTGCCTGAACCTGGGAGGTGGATGTTGCAGTGAGCCCAGATAGCGCCATTGCACTGCAGCCTGGGCAACAAGAGCAAAACTGTCTCAAAAAAAAAAAAAAAAAATGAATTCAGTCTACTAAAGACAGTCTAATCTGCCTAAAATTTCCTTACATCTAACCCTCAAGCCACCTTAAAATCCTGAGACTGCTATATAAAGTTTTACATATGTATGATCTTACATATGTAAATTAAATTTATATATGTAAGGTTATACATATGTAAAACTATTAAATTTATAGCATAAAAATTTAATTATTAAATGGCAAAGTGCATCGCATCATAAAAAGAAGCATAAGAAATTAAAGTCTTTTGGTTTGTATATCATGCCTTGTTTAGCATAATTTTATGTTAAAAATTTACTAAATTAAAACCATGGCTCATTAAAATTTAGCCAATAACCAAATGATTCTTTAATATGAAAAATTTAACAAGCATTACTTTATCTTAAGGTGGATGAAATATAGGAGCTTTACCGGACAATTTCAGTTGTCAGATAGTTACTGGATCTACATAAATACACTGCAGTATTGGACAGGACTTCTAAGAGTCTGAAATCTGCTCAGCAACCTGTTGCTTAAGGAAGCTTGCATTTCAGTCTTCTAAAGGCCATAGCAGTATTTCATGAGTTTTTCCTACTGAATCACACTAAACCTATGCGAACAAATACAGAGTTTATTAACTTATAACTATTATCCTTCAGTATATCTAGACTATTGCTCTATTAGATTTCTGAAGGACCAACTATCTCAGACAGCACCTTCATGTCTCATACATTTCCTGGTTGACAAATCCACATTTCCAAATTGTATTCAGTCTACAATGGAAAAGACCTGCAATCCATTAGGTACACATGACCACCTGGATTTGACTCTTTTAGAAGATTCAAATGTTATGATGAGTTACTACATAATATCACGAGATATTATTTTTTTTACTAAGTTACTTATTTGTGGCAGTAATGTAATGAATCATGTTAATTTATGACTTTTTTTTGTAATGACATATGAAATTCACATTGAGCTTCTTGCTCACTTAAATGCTTCCATAAAGGTGACTAAATCATAATTTTTAATATCTGAATACCTACAGCTTCTGATGATTAGTTATTATTTTTACATTTATTTAGTGCATTTTAAAATCACTATGGTAGACATGAAAGATTCCAATCATTCATAGTGTCACAAAAGATAAAATAAAAATATTTAATATCCCAAAAGGCTATATGTTGTATATAAACATTAATAAATTACTAGGAAATAATTCTGTTTTATACTAAAATATTTTGAAAACCTGTTGATACCTGTGTTTTCAAAGATCACATTTTCAGTCTGGACTTCTAGAAGTATGATATCCCTTCAACAACCTGATATTCAAGGAGAATTGTGAAAATCAAAGAGTGATTCTCAGGTTGAATATACATAGTTATTTAATCATATATATGTATACCAATTAGTCTTCTATACTGTCAGGAGAATATTACTTTTTTATATAAGGATAAATTATTGAGCCAAAAAAAAATATGTGATCACCCAGTGTTGAGGGTGTGGTCAATAATTTTGTTTTATTGTTTAAAGAACATCTTTCCAAATTATATAGAGTGAAAAATGACATATATATGGCAGCATATGAAAAATACTAAATTAAAAATGAGAAAGTAATATAGGAGAGGTTAGATTTAATAGACCTGGATGAGGATGTTGACTCTTCAGGATGACCTACACATTCTTTCTCACTGTTGCCAGTAGTAGGTGTGTTTGATCATTGATCGTTTAAACAATCTTTTTTTTTTTTTTTTTTGAGACAGAATCTTGCTCTGTCACCCAGGCTGGTGTGCAGTGGCATGATCTCAGCTCCCTGCAACATCTGTCTTCCAAGTTCAAGCGATTCTCCTGCCTCAGCTTCCCTAGTAGCTGGGATTACAGGCATATGCCAACACGTTCGGCTAATTTTTGTATATTTAGTAGAGACAGGGTTTCACTATATTGACCAAGCTGGTCTGGAACTCCTGATCTTGTGATCCACCCATCTCAACCTCCCAAAGTGCTGGGATTACAGATGTGAGCCACTGCGCCTAGCTTCAAACAACCTTTTGTGGTATAACTGACCTTCCAAGCATTTGCCATTTTGTACAACAATCTAAACTTGGTTCTTTTTGCTACAGACGTTACTAAAATTTCATTACTAATTATGTAGAAGAGAATACATGCATCTGTGAAAAAGCCTTTTAAATAAGCTTTCTAGTGTAGTTATTAAAGCCTTAACCACTGAACATGGAGCAATACAGTTGGTGTTCAGTTTCCAGTTTCCTACTCACAATCTATGTGACTTTAGCAAATTATTTTTCTATCCAATGTCACAGATTCCTCATCTGCCATATAAGCTAATACACACCTAACTTACGGATTTTTATAAAGATTCAGTGATTTATTATTTTTTAAGTTTTCCAAACAGTTGTCACGCACATAGAAATGTCAGGGTTTTCATTATTCCTGCTGAAGGTATTTTGTCAAACACACGTTTCTTAACTTGGAATCATGGAATCTGTATGTGTAATTCAGGGATTTTGAAATTTGGCATGGAAACAATACATCTTTGAAATTTCAGATTACTTTCATTTGATATATCTTTTGCAGATACCTCAAAATGCCATTTATAGTTATCTTTACTGCAAAATCACAATAATTATCTTGATATACAAAATATTAGTGATTACCATTTTCCTGTTAACAGATGGCTATGTGATAAAACTGGCCATCTATTGAGCTATATGGGGCCTGGCTATAGTCATTCGGCCACAAAACACTTAAATTTGTAGTTCTCCACTTCTGACCCAGACAAGAAGTTACTTTGCATCATTGTCCATTCTCAGTCATTTGCTGATCAGTGTGTAAAAGGCAGTTAAAACCAGCCTAGAGTTAAATGTTTAGCCATTATAGTCATTTCACTAATCCTTCTTGAAACATAAAATTTAACTTGCCTAGTCTTAAATGCTTTCTTATTTATCGTGTTATGAGAAGCATATATGTTACAATTGTAACTGTAATAAATTTCAATATATTTTATGTTTATTGTAATTCTATGTATTTCTATGTAATTTATGCATTTAAATACATATTTTGACAGGTAGTTTATAGAATTCAACAGATTGTCCTAGTGGGTCACACAATGTGCACACACAGCCTCACATTTAACTTTCAGACTCTACTCACTAAGTTGTTTGTAAAAGCTCAAAGGACACATTTTTCATAAAACTTTCATGGTTTTCCCCAAACATAACAGTAACTACTATATATGAAGTGATTTACTTTATACGAGGCAAGCACTTTATATATACCATTTTAATAAATCCTTACAGAAAATCTGCAGGCTACTTGTTTTAATCCTGAGTTTACAAACACAGTCCATAGAATTTACATAAGTATTTAAGACTAACTGGACTGCTACAGATTGAATTAAAATTACAAATTATAATTTTAAAGGGATTTTAGATATATTCTATTTCTGTCACATTTATCTGTAGCTCTTTTTTTTATTGTTTCTAGTACATTCTAAGTCTCTATGTAATAGGTATCAGCCTTTTTTTGTGGCAACTGGTACAAGGATTTATACCTAGTGGGTACTCACTACATATTTATTTGACAAATCAAAACATGGGTTTTAATTCAGAGAGAGGAAGCAGAGACAAAGGAAAGTAACAAATGTGACAACATCTAAAAAAACTTAAACTCACATATTAAGTATTCAGAGTTTTTAGTCTTTTCCTTTGTTAATTCCTGTAGGCAATACTGACTCTCATTGCAAGTTGATTTTTCTGTCTTCGGTTTTGCTTTTTCAATTTGTATGACCTTAAAGAGTCACTTCAAATATAGTGCTAGGCCTCTATATACTCATTTCTTAATAATATTTCATTTCCTAAAGAAGATCAAGTGTGTTTTATTCACTATGCAAAAATCCATGATAAAACCAACATGCTCTTTGATAAAATGAGTTACTGTATTTGTAGGTTACATTTATTCTCTAAATTGACCTACTTTTCTTTGTAGAACCTCCTTCTAATTCATTTAATCACAATAATGTTAATATTATATTAGCCATTTTTCCTCAAGAAATGATTTCTAAATTGCTCCATGGCACACAAATGCTTATTTTTTCCCCATGTTTTCTTTAAAGAAAACATATCTAAGAGATTAAGTGAGGTTACAAAGTTCACAGAGTCTTACAAACCTTGATGTTAAGAATCAGATGCTTAGTCTTTCTGGCCTTAACAGCATACAATTGTGATATTCATTGATTTCTTTGTTTTGAACCAGTTACTCTACTGAGCTCTTTAACATAAATCACTAAAATTAAGCTTGCAAAAAAAAAAAAAATCTATGCTTCATTATTACTTAAGTTTTTTGTATTAGGGAACTAAAGAATCAATAATTTTAGAAAATTGCTCTAGTTTATTGAGTTTGTAACAGTCTTGATTGGAAACTCTAAGTGATGTCTTTGGTAGGCATAGGTTCTTAACGATTAGTCTTGTGTGTTTTCTCAGAGGTGGGCCAATGTTTACTGTGATCCTGCCCCATGCTGGGCCTCTGTTACATCTTTCATGACAAATCTGTTCACTTATTTCTCATAAAAAATCATGGCATATTTCCTTATCATTTCCTTCTCTATCTCCTGCAGAACTTCTTATAATAATAATTGTTAAGCATTTGTTAATTGCCAGGGTCTCTTTTAGATTCTGGGAACAAAACAATGTGTAAAACTAAACTCTCTTTTCATTGAATTTATACTTCTTTAGAGATTTCCTCTTTAACCAATAGATCATTTAAAAGAGCTTTGCTTTCCTAGAGTACAGTTACTAACTTCTAATTAGGTTTCCTTGCAACTGGATAATACATTCTGTAAACTGTGAATCTATTTAAACTTATCAACATTAGGTTATGTACAGTAAAGGGTCTACCATGGTGAATATACATGAACACTGGAAAACAATATTGACTTTGCAGTTTTCTAGAAATATCAATTAGTCCAAAGTGTTATTTAGATCTGTGTCTTTATTTTCGTTTTCTTATTATTGCCCTAGTTGTTGTATCACTTACTAAGAAGCTGGTGTTAATAATCTTTTTCTATAATTGTGAAATTATTTATTCATTCTTTTAATGCTGTCAGATTTGCTTCAAGTATTTTGAGGCTTTCTTATCAGGTGTATACATTATAATTGATATTATTTTTCTAATAAATTTTTATTTCTATCACTATGCATAATATCTTTTTTGGTTGAAGAAGTACTTTTTTGTTAATATATATTCTCAAAGCTGCATGTCCTCATTTCTTGTTTGAAATGTATTTTTTAGCAATGTAATTATTCCCTATTTTTTATATTCAAAGAGGATTCCTTGTAGGCAGTAAGAAGTTAGATCTGGTTTTAAAAAAATTCACTATGTGAGTCTAATATCTCTTTCTTTAGTCCTTAGAATTTGTTTCTGACTAGCATAATTTCCACCTTGCCTGAGAAACTTCCTTTATAATTTAATGTAGAATATAACTATTGTTCTCTTGATTTTTTTATTCACCTGAATATGTCTACTTCACATTCAGCTGCAGGTTATGTTCCATGGGTATAGAATACTAAAGTGACAGGTATTTTATTATGTCTTCTTTTCTTTTTTTTCTTTTTNTTTTTTTTTTTTTCCTTTCTTTCTCTCTGAAATTTGAAAACATTGCTCGACTGTCTTCTAGTCATGGTTTCTGACAATCTATTCGGGTTAGTATTTCTGTTATGTATAGTGTTTCATTTTTCTCTAGTGCTGTGAAGACTTTTTCTTTATATTTGCTTTTTAACAATTTGATTTAACAGATATAGGCATAGATTTTTTAGACCTATGTTGCAGAATTTTGTCTCTTAGTTCATCTAAAACCTGGGTTCTTGTCACGTGAACAGGAATATTTAGGAATGAAGACACATTGAAAGGTGAGTAGAGCAGGATTTTGCTGGGGGGAAAAATATCTTTCAGCAAAGCAACAGGGGTTCCTGCTAACAGGTCCTCACCTCACAGATTGATTCACCAGGTTACCACAGGAGGTGAAGAGAACAGACTCCTCCCATGCATAAGTGGCTCCACCCACTTTCCCCAGTGCCCATACAGGGCTCCAGTGCACTGTGGGCATGCCCAGACAAGCCCTGGGCAGGTTCCCTCATCTGCACAAAAGCATCTGATGTAAATACTGTGTGGAAGGTTAGAAATTCTCTAGGTACACCCTTTTATCTAGCTAGGCATGTGGCTGTTTCATTACCCCATCTAAAGAAGTACATCTAACTGCCATTAGAATAAGGATAAAGATAAGGATGAAGACCAATTTTAATTGCTTCCTGCTGACAGGGAAGCTATTTTGGGAAAACCACAGTCAGATTTCACTCAGAGACCTATCTAAGGGTTCCCAGCAAAAAAGTCCATCATCCGAGGCTCCAGTTGCAGACCCTTTGGAGTTTGATAGCCTGAAGGTGAGAAGAGACAAACCAGTTTATTAGAAAACATGTATCAGAACCAAACAAGGAGGGGTTAAGGACAACTCGAAAATACGGAGGGCTTTTACGAGTTTGCACAGGAAGAGGGAGGCCAAAAACCCAACTGGTTAAAAAAAAAACCTTTTACCTTTTTGCTGGCATGTCAGGCTTCTGGGTTCCCTTCCCCTGAACCCAGTCCTAAGCCAACTATTCAAAGGTTTGAGAAATTACCTCTTCTCAGTTTGAAGTACGCATCTGAAAAAAGCATCCTGTGGTACAGAGACACCACTACTTACCTACCAGTGAATAGAGGACAGAGGAAGAAAAAGCAGAAAAGAAGGCATTTATTTCAGAAGAGTTCCAGGGGTTTAGGATGTGTTATAAAGGGGTACAGGCTAAAGAGAAATGGCTACTCATCTAGAAAAATAGGTGAGCAGGTGTGTCTGGTTTCTTTCTACAGCAAATAGAGAGAATGTGAGGTGTTCCTCTTTCTTTCCTTGTATTGCTGAATCCTGGCAACTCTGCCACGTGCCACCCATGGGTGTCAAAGTGGCTTACATTCATGGTTACAGGGGGCCTAGGGGGTGGGAATAGCTGCTCTTTCTCACATACTCCATATCTCCCCTCCTGGAAGTAGCCTTTGAATTCTCTAGGCTTCATTTTAGCCATGGGTACTAGCATATCCTTTATCCATGAAATGGGAAACTTGGCTTGATCGAGTCATGCTCACCTGTGCTGTGTCTTTTGACTTTCATTATTGTCTGGCTTCTGGATCCCTAAGATCAAGTTTTTTTAGACCTTTGACACAAAGCTTGGAATTCAGTTTGGGACCAAAAATGTGTCTCAGCATGGGGATTGCATGGACTCATTATCATTAGCCAAATGCTGAAGGGAAGCTGTGGAACTGAGTTCTCCTCCAACAAGGGAAAGAAAAGGATATCTTGCGACACACCCAGATAACTGGTGTTTATAGTTATGCTTGCTAAGAGTAGGGTACGTGGGGCTTTGCTTTGGTTAGCTCCCTTGGTTTTACTTTCCCAAAAAGGAAACCTCTGGATGATGGGCATCCTATTTATTCTCATCAGCTGGCAGGATTTGCAGGATAATTGTTCAGAACTAAAATATTGATCCAAATTTTTACATTATCCATCCCCTTTTGTACTTTCTGATCTGCAGTCAGAGAGTGCTGGTTGGTTCACAGGAACAAGCAGGGTTAGTCTAAAATGTAGGCAAAAACTTAAAAACAAATAATGAGTTTAGGAACTAATGATGATAAGTTTTAAAACATAATTTCTCTCTGTCTAGTTCTCATTTCTGTTAAAAACAAATCATGATAGGGTTGTGTTACTTGCAAAATAGACTTTAGTCTTACACTTGGCTTAATTCTTTGCATAAAGTGCAGCAAGAATAATTACAGGCTCTTCAGATTAGCTTTGATGGAAATCTGTTCCATAAGAAATCTCAGATAAGACCATTTAAAGTTGACCCAAGCCCTAGATTTGTAGCTTCAAACACCTGTGAGTTGGGTAAACTCCTCTCTTCTTGAGGTCCCAAGAGCACATGGTATCTGGGCCTGTTAGAAAGTGATATTCTTTACTCACCACAGATTAAGAACCCTGTATGTGGACTGTGTAGACAAAGGTGTGATGCCAGTTTTCCCAAGGGGCTCTCATCAGCTCTGCAAGTTGATCTTGACTACTTAAAGGGAAGCAAATCTTTCCAATCAAAGCCTGGTAAAACAATCAGTTTCTCCAATTGCATTCTGTTGCAAAAGAAAAAGAATTCTTACTGCACTGATGCAAATGACTATACCGCCATGATTTAAGAATGCTCCCTACTAGTTTCTAAATTCTGAAGAGGCCAGGCAGGGCGAGATAATATGTTCCAAATTTTGTCCACAGGAGGGCATCTTACTCAATTATTAAAGGTCATAAATAACTCAAAATAAGTTTGCTGGACTCTGAAAAACAAAGCAATGATCAGCAATATTCCAAGCAAAAATTAAAAAGATTACCTCAGTTTTCTCTTAATTCATTCAGTTAACTCTTGTTTTGCTTGATATCTGTGAACATTTTAATTTTCATGAGTCCTGTATGTTTTTTCTTTATTCCAATGTCACAATCTCCAATGTTATCAGAAAACTGCATTTGAGAACACCTGTCAAAGTTCCATAGCTTATTGTAAACCGACCATTGAAGAGGATGAAAACAAGACAACAATGGTCTGCGAGTGACAAAATGTCCAGGGTAGTTACAGTCAGAAACATAATTGACAAATAAATTTGGTTATCTCTGTGGTTTACAATAACTTAACATAATAACTATAATTATGATTGATAGCATATACTCAAACATTAGAATTTTAGAAATCCCATAAAATTTTGGAATATATATTAATATTATTCACCAAAATATGACCTAAAAAAAGATTTAACATCATTTTGTCAATCCCATGTACCTAGAACATACGAGACAATCCTGTTCACCTTTTTTTTTGATACTCTAGGGGCACTCTGTAGCATCTAAAAGCCTGGTGTCAAGAAAGACAATTTTAAAACTGAAGTTTGCTTTTGAGAAGTCTGTTAAGTATGTTAGAGATTTTAAATACTTGATGTTATGAAATGGAATTCCAGATTATCATAAATTATTTACTTTGCCAAAATGACTCAGAAATTTAAAAAGCAAAAATCTAACCATTTACAAATTTTGCTAAAGAGTAGCTCAGTGCTTTAAGAGTGCCTTGTTGTACTTCTTTTTTTTTTTCAAAATGAAGTCTTGTTCTGTTGCCCAGGCTGGAGGGCAGTGGCACAATCTCGGCTTACTGCAACCTCTCTCTCACCAGTTCAAGCAAATCTCTGCTTTAGCCTCCCAAATAGCTGGGATTTTAGGCACCTGCCACCACGCCCAGCTAATTTTTGTATTTTCAATAGAGAAGGGGTTTCACCATCTTGGCCAGGCTGGTTTTGAACTCCTGACCTTGTGATCCACCTGCCTCAGCCTCCAAAAGGGCTGAGATTACAGGTGTGTGCCTGGTCCCTTGTTGTGCTTTTATTTCAATACTGAATTTAGAGAAAAATTATATAATATCCATTGAATTTTTTTCGATATGTTCACACACAGAATTTCCTTTGCAAGATTAATTTTACAATTCTTCCAAAACTTGTCTGAACTTACAGAATTACCTTATTTAATTGAAAACAATCTTTTAACCTTAGGCAAATTTACATTTCTATGCCTTCTTATTATCTTTTACTAAGAACACATTTTACTGTTCTTACATACTTCAAATGTAAATATATTTTTAGTAGTGTCAATTACATTATAATGGTAACTCGTAGCAATTTTTACCTTTAATGTAAAACTTGGTAAGTTATTTCAATTATGAGCTAGGTGCAGCCAAGGTTTGACTCCTTCCAGCACAATTAAGGGTATATTTGGTAACATCTCTTCCTAGGCCTTACCAATTGTGAAGCCAGCAAATTGAATCATTCACAAAGAGCAGTTTATAACCTTAAGACATTTAGCAAACCTGCATAATTTACTCCAGCTATTTACATTTTGATGCATATGCATTTCACCAATAACCTATAAGGCAGTTTTTATTTATCAAAGATTAAAGCTACCACAGCTTTTATCTTTCCTCTAAAAAATATTCAAGTGCTTATTTTTAGTTAGGCCAATTAATTAGAGCTGTTTTTATAAACATCTCAAACACAAAACATATATAACTTCACAGACAGGCAGAAGAAAACTCAGCATCCGCAAGATTTTCCATTTCCCAATCTCATAATTGGATTATTGTCCTCCAGGCGGATACCTTTCAGAGACAGGGCTAGGAAAACATGAAGCATCTAGGGCTTAATAAACAGGCATAACTGGGAGGCAAAAACAGATTTTGACAGGGATCTATCTGCTTCTAATTCCTGAGGTTCCATGAGGAAAACAGATTTCTTCCCAAAATAGGGTCAGTAGCGTCTTCTGTTTTTCCCAAGAAGTCCCATGGCCCCCAGAATTATCTTAGGGCCTCTCCTGCATGCATCAAGAACGGCAAGACAAAATGGAGAAAAATCCCTTTTTCCAGCCAAACAAAATCCAAGGAAAAACAATAACAACAACAACATAAATGCCTTTTAAATGTGCTTATAACTTGGATATCCACTTTTAATTCAGCTGAGCGCTCTTTAAGAGTATTATTTTAAATCCCTTGTTATCTGATTTTAGTTGTGTCAAGCAGCCAATATTTCTGGCTTTCAAACTTTATTGAAGGCTCAGGGAAAAAAAATCCAGGCTGTTTGTGAAGGGGAAAAGAGTCAACAAATTGCAAAGGTCACGCAGATATCAAACCAGAAAGCGTTTATTCCCTAGGCCCGGATTGAACACAGCTGCCATTGTAAAATAATGGAGGCTAAACAAAACATTGCCCTGAGGTTACAGGTCACAATTTCAAGGAGGTAAAACAAGATGAGGACCTGCAGCAAAGTTTGCTACTGACCCATACAGAAAATCATGCAAAGCACACTAGATTGGCTACAGATTAAGATCAATCTCAGGAATCCTTTTTAATAATTAAAACTTTACAGAGAATATAAACAGTGATCCTTATAATTCCTGGCCTAGTAAAATGTCTTCTAAAAGGAAAAAATAAAAACTCTCACTTAAAAGTTAACTGCTGGCAGGGTAGGGAAAGGCAGAAAAGTTTGAAGTGCAGGATTGAAAAGATTCCTGTGGGAAGAACATCTTATTCTCATGCAAATGAATCCTCCGACAGGGCAAGAAACTTAAGAAGGGAGCAGAGAGCCTCTGGTTCACGGATCCTTCCCTGAAAAAAAGGAAAAGGCTGACATTCCCGACCCCTGGAAGTGACTGGAGGGAAGGGGAAGGAGGCATAATTTCCTCTACCCTAAGAAAATGTCAGAGGACACAAAGGCTTAGAAGCAAAACAAAAAAAGGGTTTTTTTGGCTCGCACTTACCCTTTCTCAAGCCCCATGTTTGGGTGCCAAAATGTTGCAGAATTATGCTCCTTAGTTCCGCTAAAACCTGGGTTCTTTTCACACGACCAGGAACATTAAGGCACGTGGGCACATTGAAGGATGAGTAGAGCAGGGTTCTGCTGGGCAAAAAGGAAAACAAAAAACAAACAAACCACTAGCAAAGTGAGAGGGGTTTCTGCTTAAAAGCCCCCACCTCACACGTTGATTCCCAGGTCATCACAGGAGCTGAGGAAGGCAGGCTCCTCCCGTGTGCAAGGCATGAATTTCTCGTGGCTCCACACACTTGCCCCAGTGCGCATGTCAGGCTCCAGTGCGCTGTGGGCATGCCCATATAAGCCCTGGGCAGGTTCCCTCATCTGCACAAAAGCATCTGGTCTAAACACTTGTGGGGAAGGCTGGAAATTCTCCAGCGACCCCTTTTTTATCTGCCTAGGCATTTTGCTGTTATACTTATACTAGTTGGAATTTGCTGAGTTTCTTTAATGTGTAAATGTACGTCATTTACTGTATTGCAGCTTTTGAAAGCCTTTGAATATTTGGAAGTATGCCCCAATTTTACCTTTGGGTACTGAAATTACACGTGTGTTAGACATTTTAATATTGTCCTTCAGGTTCTGAGCTTTCTTATTTTTCCATTTCAAAGTTTCTCTTTAGTCTCATTTATTTTTCTATGTTCTTTATGTTGCGTAATTTCTACTGATCTATTAATTTGTACCTTTTTCTTTATATTCAAAGTGGATTCCTTGCAGGCAGTAAGAAGTTAGATCTGGCTTTTTGAACATATTATATGTTTAATATATTTTCCCACTTTCTTTTTTTTTTTTTTTTTTTTTTTTTTTGACTTATTTAATAAATTTTTAATTTCAGATATTTTATTATCCATTAAAAAATTTCTATTTGGCCGGGCGCGGTGGCTCGAGCCTGTAATCCCAGCACTTTGGGAGGCCGAGGCGGGTGGATCACGAGGTCAAGATATCGAGACCATCCTGGTCAGCATGGTGAAACCCCGTCTCTACTAAAAATACAAAAAATTAGCTGGGCATGGTGGCGCTTGCCTGTAATCCCAGCTACTCAGGAGGCTGAGGCAGGAGAATTGCCTGAACCCAGGAGGCGGAGGTTGCGGTGAGTCGAGATCGCGCCATTGCACTCCAGCCTGGGTAACATGAGTGAAACTCCATCTCAAAAAAAAAAAAAATTCTATTTGTTTTCTTTGTCACATTCCTTTGTCTCTGCTGATATTTACTATCTGTAGAGGTGTTCATCCCTTACTGTCCTCCTGAACCTCATTTCTCTCTCGAGCTCCCAGGATGTCCATTAATTTTTTTTTTCCTAGCCAGATAGATAGCCGAGTGTCTAGCAAGACTTTTAGTCACCTATGCTTTTCTACTCTGCTAATGGGGAAAAAAAAAAAAAATTCCCAGAGAAAAAAATAATGAAGAATTCTTTTTCACGTTTTTATTCATCTCATTATTTTTCATTGAGGTGGTATCTCAATGTAGTTTTATGGCATCTGTTGTCTCCAGATTTTTTAATGATTGCCATTCTAACTGGTGTGAGATGGTATCTCAATGTAGTTTTATATGGTATCTCAATGTCACTTTATGACAGTTGCTTTTTCAAATTTTAACTTCTCTTAAAAAATGTAATTTCTTTATTTTCAGAGTTTTCAATTAGGGTATTTTTAACTTACTTTTCTTACTCTAAAAAATGTATCCAAAGTTTATAGTTGCAATGAGTAGGGTGGATGGACTCTAAGGAGCTTTCACTGCCAAAGAGTAACCAGAATTTCAGGGCTATATTGTTGCTTTTGTTTTTATTTTTTGAGATTAACTTTAAAATAAATTTGTTAAGTCTTCTGTCTGATATTCCACTTACTATAAATTAGAATTTTATCCAAACAATAAATTTATTTTTAATAGGTTCAGAATATTTATATTAGTATTTATATAAAGAAAACAATTAGATTTTAATTAGTCTTCTTGTCCTATTAGACACTTATATAAACATATAATTAAAATAAAGTTCTTTAATTATATTCCATTTGATCATACAATTGTCTTACAGAATTTTCTTCCTTCCCTTTTTTTGTTGCAATTATGAAACAGCTTGTTATCTATCATTTACTCTCTAAGTACTTTGCTGGTATAAGGAAAAGTTATAAACTTCATATAAATACTTCTATTTCGTGGTTTCTTAAATTTTATTTTTTTCTCAGGCATAGAATTATATCATTTAAATTATTTTGTATCAAGCTTGTTAATCTTTTACAACTTAGTTGCTTTTATTTTATTTCATATAATTTCATGATCAAGTTAATAAAAATGAGACATTTTATACAATTTTATTTTATCTTTAAATATTATACAGGGCTTTGTATCATCTGTTGAAATAATCAATTACCTTGTCTTAAGAATTTTTGGAAGTAATATTCGTATAATAGATTTCTCCTCACTGATGCACTGTCTCACATGAAAAGAGAATGCTCTATCTCTATTACAGATGCGCACTCTATGTAACACTTTATTATCTATCCACTCCTCGTTTCATTCTATTCACGATGTGTAGACGAGTTAATGTTAACGGCTAAGTTGAGGAAGAAGAATTCTTTACAAAGAATACAACTCTCTGTTTCCTTTTTCTTAGGAACTAAGAGATTCTTGAAGGCCATATGCACTGCTGTTTCCTCTGGCCCATAGTAAAACAGTTTGTTCCTAAGGAAGAATCTCTTCTTTAGACAGAACATCCTTGAACAATTCTGGAATCTAGTATCATAAGCCCCTTTCCCACAAGAAAGCACTAATCAGGTAGAATCTGGTTTAACTTTAACGGTTTCTTATCCAGTTTCTCATTTGATTTAGAACTTGGGCATACAAGAATGGTGTTATTTATCAGCCCCCTTGGTACACCAGCATTTTATTGCTCTTAATTTAATTGAGTATACTATCAATCATATGAATTCTACTTAATCATGTATGTACTATTCTAATATTTGTTAGTAATTGTCAACAAAATTTTATTGTTGTGTTTTCTTATAATCAAAATAGAAATTTTTTGTTACTTTAAATTTCGAAGAATTTTTATTGCCTTTGTTGGTTATTCTTTGAATATTTTCAAATGTAATTGAGTGATTACGTTTTCTTAACTTCGAATCAAATCAGATTTTTTATTAATAACACTGTAAATTTCACAGTTGGCCAATGGTATAATTTTCTATTTTACACATCACATGTGAGTGTGGAAGCCACCTTCTAATTAGTGGTTTCTTAAACTTTATTTTTTTCTCAGGCATAGAATTATGTCGTTTAAATTATTTTGTATCAGACTTTCCAATCTTTTATGACTTAGTAGCTTTTATTTTATTTCATATAAATAAAGCTACCTTTCACACTCACATGGGTTTTGTAAAACAGAAAACTATACCATGCGCCCACTGTGAAAATATACTAGAATAATACATTCAATCTTGTCTGACAAAGAAATTTTAATTAGTATTATAAATATTTGCTATCATGGTGGCTACAGCTTTTTATTTTTGACTCATTACTAACACAAGTATGTTTCACGTGTTAAAATCTGAGTCAATTTGAAAATCACATTAGTTAGAACTTTCATTGATAATAAATGCTATTTTGGTTTGGCATTTTTTCACTCTTTCAAATTAAGGCAATGAAAACTAAAAATCAAAGCATATGATGTGCTGAAATGTCTCCAAAGTATGCATAGTGATTTAAAATCATTGAAAGGCTTTACATTTTATGGGTACTCTACTGTGGAATTTAGAGCACTTCGATAATTTTAAATTACTCTTCGCTACACAAAGCAATTTAAATTTATTGGAAACGAAATCTGGAAGAGTTCAAATTCTGGGCAATGTTGTACATATTGCTTGAAAATTACCAAAAGCACTTAAGTGTTTTTTATATGCACTTCATTTAAAGGTGATCCAAGCTTTTTAGTGTGGAATGATATAGAAACATTTGGAAGTGCTAAAATCACTCCAGCTTCAATTCTAATTCAGAAAATTTAAGTTTTTTGATTAGTAGATTTATCTGATATTATTTAACTCTTCAAATATTCATAACATGATCTTTAAAATATAGAAATATATTTAACAACATTTTTGTAATGGTCTTATTTTCCAGTCTTTTTACAATTCATTTCAGGGAAATCAGTGAAGTTCCACTGATTATAATTTGGAAAGTTCTGACCTAAGTTCAGATGAATTCCGATTCTATTAAAATGGTAGCATCAATGGTTTCATTATATCTATTATATACAATATCATTATATGCTACTACAAGAAAGTACATTATTATGGAAACAATCCAATCTCAATACAATGTGCATCCATTATAATTAAATCCATTGTTTTACTAAGTTAAATAAAAATCTTCAAACATATACAAAATATTTTGCAAATCTGAATGTGTCTTACATTAAGAATTAGTAGCCTCATACATGAATAGAATTTTCAGTGAGAGATACGTCTTCAGATGATGTTTGAAAAAGGGAATATTAAAGGCATTCTGTCTCATGCCTTACAATATTTTTAGCACGGGTTTCTCTCCCTGATATAGCTTCAAGTTTATGTACAAAACAACATGCTGAGAAACAGCAGTAACTAATCCATGGTTTTGTCTGCACATTATAAGAAGTGTCATTTAAAAATAGATCTACCTGTGCACAATATTCTCTTGAACCTTAAAGAATGGAGAATTTTCTCATTTTACCTTAGTAAAGAAGTGAGCCCTTAAGCATTTTGTCAGCATTTCAGGAGTGATGAATAAGCTGGCTTGAAGTACTTCATGCATACATTTTAATGATTAGAAGGGACTATAATTCTCTCTAGCCTACCTACAATTCTGTAGGAACTTAACTCCTGAAACTGAATCTGCATTATCTAGTAGGCATCTTTATAAATGAATTTAGAAATGTTGCACACAGTATTTGCCTCCAGTGACACTCATTCTAATTCAATTGTAAATAAAGCAGTGTGGGTATAAACCAACCTAAAACTTTCTTCACTACTGAAAGGCAGAGAAAATCCTTAAATAGATCCCTTTTCATTGCTAGTGACTCTGAAATGACATTGAGCGTTGTCCATTCACAGCTTCTATTTTTATAAGAGCATCAACTTAAATTGTCTATGCCTTGAAGACATTCACTACAGTGTCCTTGCAACAAGTAACATGAGACTCAAATTCATGTATATCACAAGTGAAAACACTAAAATTATGATCTATTTGTAAAATAGTATTTAATAGCTTATTTGAATATGTTAAAAACAGTAAAAGTGTGATCTCTGTGAAATAATATTCAATAGCTTATTTGAAGATGTTAAACAATAATAGTTTGAATGCTTTGATGAAATTCGGAAGATGCAAGTGTCTCTCATGTTGTTTGGAGACATCAAAATCGATCTTGATTTTGATTTCTAGTGATGGTCTCACTTAAAACTTTGTGAATATGTTAATTGAATAGAGCGCTATTGGAAGACACATAGTTACAATGTGTTTTTAAAAGACACATATACCAAATGTAAGAAACCCAACTCAACATCATAGAATTGTTGTAGGAAAAAAACAAAGAAATACTTTTAGACTTGATTTTTGAGAAATAATTGTGAAGATAGAAGAAGGAGTGATGGAAGTGAAAAATAAGTGGCTTATGGAATTAAATATTTACTTTAGCTTGGAAGGAAAAAAAATCACCATTGTTAAATCTTAATGCAGAGAACACTCAATTTGATTGTCAGTGAGTGCTTAGTTTGAAAAACACTAGAATCTATAGACAATTTCGTCCCAACATAAGAAATTGTTTGAGGAACCTCAAACCTAATTACCAGATTGTGACTATGGCTAGAATTGACTCTTACATTACTATTTACACAGTTTAACCTCTTTTCATTTTATCAAAGTTAGCATTTTGTAAGAATTAAAATAACAAATGGAAATCTATCAAGGGGTGAGAGTTAATAAACCAAATCTCATGGACAACAATATAAAAAGAAGAATGTGGAAAAAAACTATGGAGGCATTAGATTTGGCACTAAGACAAATCAACTGTACTGAAAGAGCTTTTGCTATAATAAAATTATCCCCAGAAAAAAAAAGTACAATATTCACAGCTCGGTATGGTGATTCACACCTGTAATCCCAGCAATTTCTGAAGTTGAGGTGGGTGGACCACCTGAAGTCAGGAGTTCGAGACCAGCCCTACCAACATGGAGAAACCCTATCTCTACTAAAAAAAATTACAATATTAGCCAGACACGATGTCATCTTTTTGATCACTAAAAATAACAAAAATATTCACAAATATGAGAATGAGTATTTTATCATGTAGACCAGTGCACGGTAATGAACCATAGCTACAAGTAGTAACATGAATTAACCTTAATAACACAATGGTGAGTACAAAAAACAAGTTTCAAAGCACTGAATCTACCATAATGCTATTTTGGTACAGAACAACAATAAATTAAACTATATAAACTTTAGAAATGCATGCACTTATGAAAAATATATCTAAACATTTTTAAATAATGATAAAACTAAGCATATAATAGTGCTTACACCTTGTAAGTGAAAGCTAGGGAGGTAGAGAGTCAATATTTAAGAGGGGCACAAGGACAGAACTGTAACTTCAGCTCTTATTGATGGGGTCAGTATTAATTACCATTATGCTCTAGAACTCATAGATTTATTATATTATTCTTTTTGTATGGATCAAATATTATAAAGTGGAACTAAAGAAAATAGTCAAGGAAAAATTTAACTCCCCAGAAACACTTTATTTTGTTAGCTATGTTATTTTTCAAAGATTTATGATTTTTTTTAAATTCTAAATTAAACTCCTTTATTTTGGATTATGAACATTTTGCTCAAAAGCATGTGTTAAATGAATATATGTTTCTTGTAAGGGTAGTTTTTAGTAATTCCAACAGTAAGTTTAATTGAAACCAAAAGGTAATGATAAAATAGCCAAATTATTATCTATCAATAACTTACATGATTTTATTTTAAATGACAACTTTCATCTCATGAATGGTTCATGAGTAAAGTATGTACTCAATACACTGATTATACATTAAGAAATAAAAATAGAGAGTGAAGTTCATTCTATGCAGTCAAGCTATTAAATAATAAAATCAAAATTTAAACATGGATCTTTTTTACATCATACTGCCTGCTTTTATCCACTATGGTATGTATTTAATACTTTCTTTAAATTCTTTAAATTCCCCCTTTCCTGGATGATACAGAGACACAGGTGATTTATTAATTTTTAATCACTATTTTAAATTAAAAAGAAATGTGTATTATGAATGTCAACGACTTTAATGAGGACTATATATAATTAGAAATATTATTTAATTTTTAAGAGACTTTGTATTTATATATACTACTCTTTGGCTCTTGACTTTTACATATCTATGAATATTCTTATCTCCAATTCAATGTGAGATTGTGCAGTACTTACACATTTGCAAAATCAAAATATTTAGGGTTGATGTCTTTACTAATCTTTTTTTTCCAGAAGTTTTAAAATTTCTATATTCATTCTTGTTTTGAAAGTATGTGTAATAACCAAATAGTATTTCTTGTTTTATTTCTATGAATGTCCAGCCTTTTTCACTTACCTGTATATATTCATTAAAATTAGTTGTTTATTTAGGAAAATTCTTTCTATTATTAGTTTAGTACAAGAGTAATTGTGGTTTTTGCATTGTTAGGATTTGCCATTTGATATTCGAATACATTCTTAAATAAATGAAGGTATGTGATAAATAATTTTAATGGAAATTTCTCACTTCATGTTTTTTGCTAATGACTTATTACTTGCTATTTATTTTATGTTTATTTTAGAATATGGAAGTGATGTCAGATGAAAAGCAAATTTAATAGATTTTCTTATTGGAGTTTAAACTAGATCACAAAGTAGTGGAGACAACTGGCAACATCAACGCGTTTGGCCCAGAAATTGCTTACAAACATACAATGCAGTAGTGATTCAAAAGTGTTGCAAACGAGATGAGAGTCTTGAAGATGAAGAGCATAGTGACTGGTGATCAGAAGATAACAATGACCAATTGAGAACAATTATCGGAGCTGATCCTCTTACAACTACCCGAGAAATTGCCAAACCATTCTACGGGTCCTCTAGAATCGTCAACCATTCTACTGGTCATGTGGCATTTGAAGCAAACTGGAAACGTGGAAAAGCTCAATAAGTGGGTACCTCATGAGCTGAGCGAAAATCAAAAATATCTTCAACTTAAAGTGTTAATTTCTTTATTCTACACAACAACAAGGAACCATTTCTCTATTGGATTGTAATGTGCAACAAAGTGAATATTTTTTACAGCTGCTGATGACAAAGCTCAGTGGCTGGACTGACAAGAAGCTCCAAGCACTCCCCAAAGCCAAACTTCCACCAAGAAAATATCATGGTCACCGTGTGGTGGTCTGCTGCTGGTCTGATCCACTACAGATTTTTGATGGAACCATTACATCTGAGAAGTGTGTTTAGCAAATCGATGAGATGCCCTGAAAACCGGAATGCCTGCAGCCAACATTGGTCAACAGAAAGGGCCCAATTCTTCACCACAATGCTTGACCACAGGTTGCCCAGCCAACGCATCAAAAGCTCAAAAAATTGTACTATGAAATTTTGCCCCATCCATCATATTCACCTGACCTCTGGCAAATCGACTATCACTTCTTCAAGCATCTCCACAGCTTTGAAGGGAAAATGCTTCCACATCCAGCAAGATGCAGAAAGTGCTTTCTAAGAGTTCATTCAATTATGAAGCAAGGACTTTTATGTTACAGGAATAAACAAACTTATCGCTTGATGGCAGAAATATTTGGTTTTAATGGTTCCTATTTTGATTAATAAAGATTTGTTTGAGCCTAGTTATAACAATTTAAAATGCATGGTCTAAAACCACAACTACTTTTGCACCCATTGAATACTTTCATTCTATCAAATGATGTAAAATTTTAATTTTATTTTTATAGTCGTTGCACTCTGAGACATAAAGGCATAATAATTAATAAATGGCTATTTTTAATAAACTGTGTCTGAATTTTAGCACATTTAACTTCTTTCAGAAAAAGTTTTTAAGCCTAGCAATAATATAATATTTAAAAATATATCTTTTTCTGGAACAGAACAAAACTTTGGCACATACACTTTAAATCACATTGAAGTACATCAACGACTTGATAATATGAAATGAGACAGTGAGGAAAAGTCATGAATAATTTCCTCTAAAGCAATTATCAGGTAACAATGTGAAACCCAAGATTAATTGACAGTATTTTTAGATTCGAATAATTATGTCTTTAAATATATGATGTTTTGTCAACTCTTCCTGTCGTATGATGTCAAAGCGAATGGGGACTATGATATTATTTTATATATATTCACATATCTTTTCATCCACAGTTCTTGGCTCATAACTCTCATAGTCCTTATTATTTCCTAAGTGACTAAAACAGTAAGCATATATTTTGTTAAAGCATTTGGCCTTTTTTCCTTAGTTCCTGAATACCTTCAGAATGATAAAAATAAAAGACAATCTTCTTATAATATTGGTGTGCTTTAGGCTTCAGAAGCAGGCCTCATAAAACAGCATCTCCCTCTGATCTTCTTCTGCCCTCCTTTCACCTGCTCCTTTTTTTCCTCAAAGCAGCCCATAGAAACTGAAAATACTCTCTAATCTTCAACAGCCTTTCTGTCTTGGAGCCGGTTATAAAGAAATTTTCTGACCTACCTCGTCTGATTGTAGGTCATGAGACCCCTATTACATAAGGGATCTGGCCCTTTCTGGAGGAAGGAATGCTGAGCAGAGAAGAATCTGAGCAGACAGTCCTTTTTGAGTTCCCCTACTCAGTCTATTAGTATTAGATCATACACTTTTTGTCCAGTCACATTTCTACACAGCTGTCACAGTTGTCCATACTTCAATCATGCCTATCATTGAAGTCTCCCTAGAGGATCAGAGGGTGGGGTATGGAGAGCTTCTGGACAGCTGTACTCCTGGAGGTGCCTGGAGGATGGTGCATGCTGAAGAGCTCAAGGAGGCTCTGTGCCCCTTCCCTCCATCCTGAATCCCAGATGAAAAATGCATCTCTTCAACTGTATCTTTTAAAACAGCCTTTGCAATGGTAGTAAACGTAAGCACGTTTCCCTGAGTTCTATGAACTGCTCTTACCAATTAATTAAATCAAAAAAAAAAGTTGTGGGAACCCCAATACAACCAGTTAGCCAGAAGCACAAGAAAAATAACCTGGGCTTGTGATTGTTAGTATAGGTGGGATTCAGTCTTGTGGACTGAGCCCTCAACCTATGTGATCTGATGCTATCTCCAGTTAGCTTCAAACTGAATGGAATTAGAGGACATCTCCTGGTTTCCTCTGCAGAACTGATCGCTTGCTTGATATGTGCTGAAAATGCTCTATGTTGGGTTGCAGAAGTCTTCCGTGTTAATTATAAGGGAGGGTCCTTATATCTCTGAATATCTTGTGAGAAATTAAATGTATAAAATAGTCTTATTGCCCTGATAGTGTCTATGAAGTGCTTCATGTATTACTATCAATACTATTTGTCATGTATTTACAAAAAGTTTTCTGTAATATTTTGAAACATCAAATCCTCTGAAAGTAGTAAAACTTTATATTAAGTCATTATGGAAGATTAATAAGAAAAATTACGATCTTAATTTAAATAAATATTGGAATTGATAGTGTAACTGGTTGTTAATTATGGTTGGTGGTTCTTTGGTTCTGATTAGCTATTGATTGAAAAGTTAAAAATTGTGTTAGAGAATGAATGGATAGGTAAGCCAAAATGACAGCATTTACCTTTATACAAAACAATGTTCATTTCTTGCTCCTATCATGAAAAATTTAAAGAAGATAATTTATTGTGAAGGTCTATGTTTGCCATTTATTTTAAATTTGTCTCTTTAAAATGGTCTTCTCTGATAAAATAGTATTATTTTATTTTACTAATCAAAAAGCTGAAGCTTAAAAACATCAAGTGGCATGCCTAAATCATAAAATAAGGAGAGCTTAAATTTAAAATTGGATTTGTATTAACTTCAAAATTATTTCTTCTACTACATCATGTAAGCTCTCTGAAAACCAGCTCCTGCTGCTCTGTTGACAAGCTTTGAAATATATAAATATTTCACATAATGTAATAGCAAGTCACAGTACAAAATACTTACAAAGTTGAATGAAAGAAAGTCAAGTATCACACTCCAAACAGCTAAACTATTCTCTCTGATGTCTTCTTGAAAGAAAAGTATTGCTCAAATAATGTTGAAACATTGTATATAAAGCTTGAGGACACATTACAAAAAAAAAAAAAAAATGACATGCTTCAGGCATAAGCATCGCTTTGCTATCATCAGTGAAAAGCTGATGATAAACAGATAAACTCACAGTTAGATGTACAAAAGTATGTTGTACAAAGTAACGATAAGTCTTATTAGATGTGTCATGCCAAATTTTGGGCATACAAAAAATGTTTTCCATGGAACCACCCTGCTGTGAGAAGTGTTGAAGCTACAATATGCAGATAGTTATGACAGAAGTTGCTTTTACAAAACCTTCCTTTCCACATTGATTTATTTTGCTATTTCAGTTACTTGCCATTAAGAAGTTTCTATAAATGTGTGAACCCATAGACTCTCAATTATGATGAATTGACAGGTCTATCATTGTGCCAATATCACATTATTTTAATTATTCTAGCTTTATCGTAAAGCTAAATCATAAATTTTATAGACTAAGTCCCCGCCCACCTTATTCTGTCAATATTTTTTGATAACGACAATTTCTTTAATATTCTGTATAAACATTTCAATCAGCTTGTAAGTTTTACAAGTAAAAGTACTTTAAAGGCATTTATTAATATTGTATTGAATGTGTGGGTATAATTAGGTGTCTTGAAATTATTAGGGTATGTTACAATTTATGTAAACACTTTATCTCTCAAATAATAATTTATCCTCAATAAATTTTATAGTTTTTTACAAATGGCTTAATATGTGTTAGATATATTTATATGTTCCTTATACTTTTTATTAGTTTATTAAGACTTTCAAATAAAATCTCAATTTTGAATTGGTTGGTTAGTAAATATAAAACTCGTTTTTTGTATGTATCTAGCAACATAATAACATTTTAAGTACTAATTTTTCTTGGAGCTTTGGGGAAAATTATATCATCAATATATAAATAATAATTTTTTTTCTTCCATTTGGTAAATAAATCTTCTTTCTCTAGATATTGTGCTACTTGGTCAGGGATTTTACACACACACACACACACACACACACACACACACACAATCATTTTTATATTTTACATATTTTTAAATTTTAAGAATGGCACATATTTATTTCATCAAATAATTCATATTATAGGTCAGAAAAAAACCCGAGGATTTTTTTTCTAAATTTTGTGTACAAGCACAATTTTTAGTTATATGCATATTTCAAAAATCTTTTTGTCCAAAAAATGCTTTTAGAAACTAAGTCACTCTAAAAGATCAGTATGCTCTATTTTATGCCAATACATCTTAAAATCTTACTGTTTTCTTGCAGGGGAAAATTTCAAGTTAACTTATGAAGAAATGGTAGATAAATTAAGTAAAATAGCGTATTGAAAAAATAATATCATCATAGTCAAATTTTTAAAAGTTTTAAAACCAGAGTTTAGCAAGTGAATTATCTTAAACCTCCAATAAATAGAAGTTATAGAGGAATTTATTTTAAAGAGAGAGTAGTGTCAACTGAACCAAAAGTTGGTACAAACACGCAACACACAGGCACACACACACAAGTAAAAATTACAGATCAATCTTCCAGGCAAAATATATGCAATTTTCTGCAAAAAAACTTCAGTTTTGTAGTTTTATAGAATAAAGTTTATTTCATAAGTGAAATAATAAAACTTTATGTAATGCACTAAGCCATACTAGTAAACATTGACCAAAAACGGACAAATTTAACATTATTATTATTAATTATTATTATTATTATTATTATTTGAGTAGGTGTCTTGCTTTGTTGCCAGGCTGGAGTGCAATGGTAGATCTCAGCTCACCTCAAACTCCACCTCCCGGGTTCAAAGGATTCTCCTGCCTCAGCCTCCCTAGCAGCTGGGACTACAGTTGCACACCACCACACCCAGCTAATTTTTCTATTGTTAGTGGAGACAGGGTTTCACCATGTTTGCCAGGATGGTCTTCGTCTCTTGACCTTGCCATCTGCCCACCTTGGCCTCCCAAGGTGCTGGGATTACAGGCGTGAGCCACCACACCTGTTCACATTATTTTTTAAAAAACTTATTGTCCCTTTGACATCATGAAAAAATTTCAACTCCTTAATGTTACATTTAATTAAAACGTTTATAACTTGGTTGTTTGTCTGTTGATCAATTTGTCAATCAGCCTCTGTACTTATTTATATAATGCTTCCATATAAGAAATAATAAAGTATATAATCTTTCTACATTTTATGTTTTTAACATTATCAATATCAAAGGATACATTTTCAAAAAGTCTGCCTGAAAAAATTTTTAAACTTATTAACAAAAACAGACATTTCAGTAAAAAAAAAAAATAAATGAAGCGGAACCCTAAAACAACAATCAATGTACATGCATACATACACACTCACACACACACACACACAAAACCACACAAGTCAACTGTATTTCTAGATAAATAGACTATTAATATTTCCTACTAGGAAGGATGAATGACTTAAGAGAGCATCAGGGATATGAAATGAATTACGTAAGTCCAGGATCTGTGAGATACAGCTTCCTCCATAATATCACATAAGCTATAAAAAATACTCTGGTGATTAAAATATAAATGTTTTATTACATAAATGCCCTCCGCATTAGTTGAGGTGATTCCATGAGCTGCACTTACAGACATCCTGTATTATGCTAAATAGAAAGTTCATATCCAACATGGGAAGAAGATATCCGACAAATGCTCGTACTCAATGATGCGTATAATCTCTAATTCACATATTATTTCATAACCTGGTCTTGTGCGATAGCTCATGTAAAATGGTGTGGTGTTATATGTGTTTGTCCCACTTGAGTTTTATATTATAATTCTGAAGAAATATTGCTTCATCCCTCTCCTCTTTCTACTTTCCTTCTGTTATTCCAGTTATGCACGTATGAGAACAATACACCATGTTTCATGTTTCCTATGTTGTTCACATGTACTTCATGTGTAGTTCACATAGAACTTACTTGTAGTTTTGTGTCTTTACTATCTCTACTTCTATTTAATTAATACCTATTGATATTTAATTTCCAGGTAATTAATCCAACTTTTAGGTAACTATTCAGCTATTAAAATCACTTCAGTGTTTTAAGATTCAATGTTGCCCCATTTCTAAAATTTTAATATACTTATTTATATATTCAATTTTTCTGGCAAAATTTTTCATTTATCTTTTATTTCCTTTTACCTATCAGTTAGTATTGTTGCTTGTCTGCCTTCAACTCCAAAATAGGAATTCATTTATACTCTGTTTATGTCGTCAATTAATTTTGTCAGTGCCTTTTGTTGCTGCTTTGTCTTTGTGTCCTATCTTACTGATATTTTATTTCCTTTTTAAACTGGACTTTATGTTCAATGCTGCGGTTTGAAGATGGTTGGTCTGGTTCCATCAAGTCTCATGTTGAAGTTTTATTCCCAGTGTTGGAGGTCAGTCTTGGTAGGAAGCATTTGGGTCTGGGAGGAGATGCTTCATGAATATCTTGGTGCCATGTTTGAGCGTGAGTTCTGATTTTTAGTTCCTGTGAGAACTGTTTGTTGGAAAGGACCTGACATCTCCTCCTGTATTCCTCTCTCTAGTCATATCATGTTTACAGCCTGGCTCCCTATCACCTTCTCCGTAAGTGGAAGCAGCAGGAGGCCACCATCAGAAGCTGAGTAGATGCCTATGTTATTCTTCTTATACAGCCTGGAGAACTGTGAGCCAAACGAATCTCTTTGCTTTATAAATTACCTATGCTCGGGTATTCTTTAGAGCAACACAGAAATGGACTGAAACATTAAGTACAAAAAAAAATTATAGAGGGGAAGTAGTTGATGAGGTGCAAGTAATGTACATCCAGTTTCGATTTGTGATTATTTACCGTCTGAGTTTCAGCCTTGTGAGAACTGATCTATTTCCTGTTTGTTTTGCTCTCAGGACATGACATTTCAGAAAACTCAACTGAAACTGAGTGTTTAATAGGACACCTCCTCTTTGCCTGCACCGAAGTTCCAATATTCATGTCATCAGCACAGTGAGTCTGCCAATATTTCTGCTTAAGTCTTTAGTGTCTCAGCTGCTGCTTTCAGTGTGATATATAGTCTTCTCGCCTCTCAAATTTTATTTCACCCTAGGTTCCTGGTGTCTCAAGTTTTGGCTGCCATGGTGGCTCTTTAATGCCTATGGTTTTTTAAAATTTTGTTTATTTTATCCAGCTTTCATAGCTTTCCTCAGTGGAAATGTTTGTCTGCTGAATCTAATTTATAATAGCGAGAAATGAAAGTTTTATTGTTGTTTTTAACCAACAATAAAACTTTCTTCTTTTTTTAAATCATTTTATTTTTAGCATTTTCACCACCCTAGAACGTTCTCTTTGTGTTCTCTTCTGGCAATTCCTATCTTCCAGAGGCAACCATTATTTCTTAAATCCTTCAAAATAAAAAAATGTAATTGTATTCAACTGGATTCTATGGATGTGACTATTAAATTTGTTGTCTGTTAGGATAATGACTCTTTAAAAGAAAGAAATAAAATAAAATAAAAATAAATGAAAACTTCTGGATTAGTATTTGATTTTTTTCTAGCTAAGTTTGCCAGGGATATTGAAAAGATAGTCAAAAAAGTACATTAATTCATAATTTAAACAGTAACAACTCTCTAATATCCAGAAGAAACGTATTTCTGTGGCAATGATTGCTATCAAAAAGGTTTTTGTTTTTTTTTCTCCTTTTTTTGAATGAACACTTTAATTAGATTTTCCATCTGTCTTGGAGTTAGGTAGAACAACATCAGTGAATTTTAGCCAAAGAGATGTGGTTAGACAGATACTTGACTTTTACAGACTTAGTCACTAAATATTCACATACATTCTCTATTGAGTCCAGTGGTGACAATGATGGCAACACAATAAGAAGCATGGACCTTGTATCATTAATTAGAGTGGAATCATTTGACCTGCATTGGAATATAACAAGTAAGAAATAAACCTTTACTGGGTTAAGGCACTGACACTTGGGAATACTTTCGTATAATTGTGCATAGTCTCACTATTCACTTATTAAGTGATAGACTGAATATTTTAATCCAACTTATGTAGATTTTCATACTATTTTATATTGATTCTGAGTTGTTAGCCAGTCCCTAGAATCATTCTAAGAAAAATAACATTGTGTTAAAATATAAAGTTAAATTCATAAATGTATTAACAAACTGAAATGTTTATTATATGTTTGATATATCATGGATGCTATTCAAAATACTAGGGATTTAACATGATAAAATACAAATTTCTCTCATGCTGGAATTACCTATTAGTTGGGGATATACAGTTTTACTTGGATACATAGGACCAAAATACACTTGGGGAGTCATAGATATTAGAAAATATTCCCTAACTAAGAAACAAACATAAATGCTATAAATAATCTGTTTAAACGAATTAAATGTTTTTAAATTTATATATGTCAAAATAGAATAACACAACCAAATAGTTTCTTTAAAAATTTTGTTGATTACTTTCAACATATTGTTCGACAGAATTTAAATATCCTGGGACTTATTTTGGTTATTTTCAATATAGGAGGACATTAAAAATACTGTGGCAATATCTTTCTTCTTTTGAGATTACCATAATCATTTTCTACACTCAAGTACCTCTTTTCTTTGTTTTGTGTTCTGAGAAGGGCCTTAGTTGAACTAAAAAAATCAGGATTTAGATTTTAATCAAAAAAGCCTTAAAAAAAACCATAAATCTTTTGTAATTTTATATCTTAAATTCCATCTCTAAATAGCTAGAACTAGAGAGTTTTCTGATAAAGTATTGCTTGTTTAGGTAAATTTCCCAAAATATTGAGGTTCTAAGTTTTGAGTTTCAAACGTAGAGCTCCTATATCTGGGTTTCTCTAAGTAATATATCAATTATTAAAAATGTAAACTGAAAAGAAACAGAATAAAATAATCATAATTTATACATTATTTAACGTTCAATGTACAACCTTTGTTAAGTAACTTTTAGTTTTCTCTTATAACCTTTGTGAAGTAGCTTTTCATTTTATCACAAAAGATTTTTTTTATTAGATGATTTAACAAGGTAGGCTTTGCTTGAAAAGACAAAGTGACATAAATAGCCAGTCTCCGTTTTTCCTTCCAATGAAATCAAGTAAAAGTGAAACAGAGAAACAAGAAAATGTGATGAGGGCTTAGAACTGGCTGTGACTCAAAATAAAATATGATGAAATAAAATAACCCATATACAGACAGAACTTCTTTCAAAAAGATACTTGTTTGATAGCTGTAAGAAATTTGGCTAATTGGCATGTTTTCTAGGGACAGACCTTGACCAATGACAGTGTAACTGTTATTGGTGTTAACAATTGTCCAGCATTCTTGAGTGACCCTCAGACAATAACTGCACAAGTCACTTGTTCAAGAGTCTAATCATTTTATCCAAGGAAAGATTTCAATTCAGAATTTTTAGGGGACTGGCAGAAATAATCAAATGTACATTGTGGGATATTCCTGTGTCTTGCCTATTTCCTTCATAGTGCAACTTTCCAATATACTTTTTGAATTTCTTACTCTTTCTTACCATTTCCTTCCCAAAGAAATAAATCTGAAACCAACAACTAATATCTTTTTAAGAGATAAAATTCATACAAGTAAAACCTATTTTACAGTTTTATTGTGGATATTAGAGTTTAAAAGGATTACTTTTTTTTATTGTCATATTCAGACATCAATGCATGAGGTTGGAAAAAAACTTGATTAGTGTTATATTGAAGTTATCTTTGTATCGGTTTTAATATTTCTATGTAAATAAAAACAACACTAAGATTTCTAATGCCTGTTGACTCTTGTCTTATGGCCTGTGGTGTCAATATTTTATTTTTCATATTTTTTGCAACATCATATATGAACTGATGCTTTTCAACTGCAATCTATGTATGATAGTATAAAAAAATATATTATTGCTGTAGATTTTTACTCTAGAGAGAGTAAGTGGTCAGGAAAGGAAAAGATGTGCCTTACATTGGTTACATCATTTTGATGACATTTAAAATTATGTTAATAACTAGAGATACAATAACTAATTCATAGTTGATAATTTCACAATTTTGGAAAATCTGTCACACAGTACAAATCTCTTTTAATTTTGTCAAAAGACATAACAATGGTATTTGCTAGTAAACATCTCTTTTTCAGAGGCAGGCAAAAATTGACAAACTGATATCTAATGGGCTTCTGAGAAAATAAACCTTGGAACTAGTCTAAATCACCCTATCTTTAGTCCAAAAGTATAATTCTGTAGTCAGTTGACTAACGTTTCTTATGGTGCTAATAGATTCATATTGATACGATTTGGGTTTTATCACAATTCTCTAGTGCTTTTTATCATATTTGTCACATTAGATATTAGTTGCGTAAAAAGGAGAAATATTACAGAAGAACTTTCCGTAGTTGAAATGGAAATAACATTATATCACTTGGTGCCACATGCTCTTTTCCTACACTACTATAAAACTCCAATAGAAAAGAAATAGATTCAAGGAATTAGTATTGATTCTTGGATAGAAGCATCAGGTTGTTGTCATGACGATGAACCATTGCTACAATCGTGTTTTCATTAGAAATGATACAGCAAAGCTTCTCACGTCTTTCCGCAGGCACAGCATCTCACTCTGCTTACATGTAAAGCCTTAAAAGAAGGATGCAGTCAATAAACTTTATATCATGTCTATATACCAATTGCAAATTGGACACAGCTTAGAAAATTGGCCAAACTATTTGTCAGACCCTATGCCTGATGCACAAGTTGTCAGATTGCTACATTTATCTTGTGCAATCTGCACTGAATGAGTATGTTCTTTTCCCCCCCGAAACCCCAAAAATCAAATTGATTATCGTATATGGTTATACAATGGCATATGAGCTGATTCATATGAAACGATATGATTCTACGGCAGAAATTGATATAATAAATGTGGTACATTTTAACAGAAAATAGATTCATTTCTTCTATTTGTACACGTACAAAAATAAAAAGAAACAGTTACTCTCAGTGATTGCTAAATTTTTCTGTATGTCCTCATTTATATGCGTTGAAACACTTTTGATTGTATACAAGCTATTTGAAGATACAAAATAACTGTTTTTAAATGAATGCAAATATCCTTGCCATGTTCTATTGAGCTATACATTAACTTGTCTGATATAAGAATAACACAAGTTAAAGTAGCTTATTTTTCAAAATTAATTATATCTTCAAAACCTGAATTTAGAGGTTAGCTTCTCTGGTATCTGTTATTACTAGTGGTCTAAAAATTCCATCTCTGACTAGAAAAACATTTCAGCTATCTCTCTTAGCAGAAGTTGTTCTGGGGTAACGTGGACACGATCACATTTAGGCTGTCCATAAAAGCAAATAAACGTTTTGGCAGAGAATATCTCTATGCTGAAAATTGTGAGTGGCAGTGCTGTTATTGAAAATAAAATAATGTGAAATCTGATTTCACTTGTGTGTCAACTGTTTCTATATTTATAACACAATATTGCTTTATTTATTTGTTTATTTTTTGACTAAACCAGTTTAAAATACTTTGGATCTCATTATATTGGAACTTTCTTACTTTTCACATTTTTATATCATCCAAAGAAATAAATAATTCAGTCTCAGAGTATGCTTTTTAAAGTGGTAGTGTGGAATTTAAATAATGGTCAATGTCCAAGTACCATCTTATTTGAATAATGATATATTTAAACAATTTAAATATTTTATTGGTATTAGAGATACAATGAATGTTATATACATCATTACAGAATAATTTTCTTGCTTCAGCTTATGCTTAAATATCTCTGTTATCTGCTTCCAAACTACTTATAATGGTTGATTAAGCATGCATGTTTCTCCTTTATGACAGTTTCAACTAATTTATGAAGTGTTTCCTGTATCTTCTTCATTTTTCTGTTTCATCAAATAAAACAGTAATAATTAATTATATCATTTTGCTATTTTTCAAAAGCTGGTAATTATTTTATATTGATGAATATTTGAAATGGCACAAATATGAAATTTTGTCTTTTTAAAGAATCCCCACAAATGCTTCTAAAAGAGAAAGCTGGCTGACAAAAAGAAAAGAAATCAAACTCTTATATATTTAGGCCTGACATATTAGCAAAGTCTTTTTAGATGAATACTGGAATTTGTGTTTTATAAATATAACTTTAGAAATATAAAAACTAGGTGAAAAAAATGAAAACGACAGATTTACTGCAAAACTTTTTATAGCAAATATCTTCCCTGTTGTGGAATAAACAAATTTATCTTTTCTAAAGATAAATTTTTCCTCATTATTTACCTGCCAACGAATATGTTGAAGTGTTTATTCAATTTATATGTTAAAAGGTTTATTCAACGTATAAATATTTATAGATGTAAGAGATAAATAATTTGACTATAAAACATTTTGATGGCTCCACTCACATAAGAATGAAACAGCCTTTAGTTTCTTTACATTAAAAAGTGAATTCCTTTATGATCTGATAAATTAATTAGTCTCTGATTAGTGTATTTAATTTCACAAATAATTTCTAATTGTATCTTTTGAAATACTGTATAAAAATCATATCAATTTACAGTTGTTTTTATTGAATGCAAAGAAGATGAGAATGTATATTTTAAAAAGCTTACCATATATTATAAACATTTTCAGAAATTATGATTTGGGATGATAAAGTAAATTTTTATTGAAAACGTTCCTTTTTCTAGATGTCTTTCAAATATGTTATAAAATAATTCCAGGGCATGTTTAAAAACGAAACATCATGAACTCAGCTTACTTACTGAACTTGAATTCAGAACACTCACACTGCCCCACAACCTTATGGCCTCATTGATCTTACTTGAGTATCTTCAATATACTAATTCTTTGATCTTTACTATTTAATTGCTTTATGATATCTTCCCCAGGAAAATATTAGCCTCTGAGGGTAGACAGTAGGTGTTTGTGGTTTTTTTTCTTTCATCACTTTATTGCCATCACCTTGTTAGTTACCTGGGGCACAGTGGATAACTGTAATGTGTTGCATAAGAAAAAGAAAGACTGAGTAATCCCAGCTACTAAGGAGGCTGAGGCAGGAGAATTGCCTGAACCCAGGAGGCGGAGGTTGCGGTGAGCCGAGATCGCGCCATTGCACTCCATCCTGGGTAACAAGAGCGAAA
>NW_016107359.1:9685610-9734095 GCF_001604975.1 Cebus imitator
ATTTCAAAAAAAAAAAAAATGTATTGATGGCTTCATGAAAAAACTATTCATAAACTAAAACTAGAAATCTAATGGTAAGCGTCATGCATTCTTTTCACAGATGTTTTATTGTATGCTTTTCACCTGTGATGCATAACTCAAAGCACAGAGAAAGAATGTTGAGAAAAATATACACATTTCTTCTTCTCTTCAATCTTATGAACAAGGTGAGGAGACAGACAATAGAGAAAAACAAGAAATTAGCATGGAATCTTTAGTACAATGCTGAAACTATAAACTATATATAAACTTTCATAGTTACCCATTTTTGCAGTCAGAGCACCTAAAATTTACTGTTAGCAAACTTTCCGTGTACAGAAGTACTAACTACTGTATAGTTTTCATTATTACATTATCTCTGTAAACTTATTCATCTTATATAAGTGCAACTTTGTAACTGTGAACCTACTTCTCTCCATTTCCTCCCAATCCCACCCTTACTAACCACTGTTCTACTCTCTGTTTCCATGTATTCAACTTCCACATATAAATGAGATCACGCAGTACTTTTCTTTCTGTGTCTGGTTTATGTCCTTCAGCTTCCTTCATGTTTCCACAAATGTGTCTCCTCTTTCTTTTATAAAGCTCAATAATATTCGTGTGTGTGTGTGTGTGTGCACACGTGTGTGTGCACCTCAATTTGTCTACTTATTCTTTGATGGACATTTATATTGCATTCATATCTTGGATACTGTGAATAATGTGGCAATAAACACGGAAGTGCATATATCATTAACATTGATTTTATTCCCTTTAGATATATATTTAGAAGTGGAATTTCTGGGTTATATGGTGGTTATATTTTTAATTTCTTCAGTAAATTCCATACAATTTTCTTTACTGGTTATGTCAATTTATGTTCCTTCCAAAATTTCGTATGTACAGGGGCTCTCTTTTCTTCACACCCTCACCAACACTTACTATCTCTTGTATTTTGATAATAGCTATCCTAAAAAGTATAAAATAGTATCGCACTGTGGTTTTGATTTGCATTTCTCTGATAATTAGTGATGTCAAAAAAAATTGACACGTATTTTGGCTACTATTATATCTTCTTTGAGAAAAATGTTTATTTAGGTAATTTGTTCATTTCTTACCTGTCAATTTTTGCTATTCAAATGTGTTGTTTCTTATTTATTAACCTATCTTATCAGATACAAATGTTTGCAAATATTTTATCACAGCCTGTAGGCTGATCTTCATTTTGTTGTTTCCTTTGTTGTGCAGAGGTGTTTAAGTTTGATGTACTCCCAGCTTGTTTATTTTTGAATTTATCGTCTGAGCTTTTGGTGTGATGTTCAGAAAATCAATTTAAGGGCTAATATTTATCAAGGAGCTTTCCTTCTGTATTTTCTTCTGGAAGATTAATGTTTCTAGGTTTTATGTACAGTTTTTTAATCTATTCTCTGTTGTTGTGTGTGGCGTTAGCATCTCATTTTATTCTTTTGCATGTGGATCCAGTTTTCCCAGCACCATTCATTGAAGATACTGCCCTTTTCCCATTGTGTCCTCTCAATAGCCTTGTTGAAAATTAGTTGATTTTATGTGTTTATGTTTATTTCTGTGTTCTCCATTGTGTTCCATTGGTCTACGTGTCTGTTTTTATGTCAGTACTTGTTGGGGGAAGCAGCAATGGAGAAAGGGTTTAAAGTGTGCCTAACATAAACTGGTTACATGTATAAAATAAATCAGGAAAAATAAACTGTGGAAGGCCGCAGGAGGTCTCAGGGGAGGAAGGCCTCTCCATGCCTCATGTTTTGGTACAGGGTGACGTAAGCTCTGTTACCATAAACACTGTGCTCAAGGATGCAAAACCCCTTAAGTAGCACTAAGACACAACCAGACTTGTAGGCTCCTTGTGGGGCCCAAATTCCACCAGCTGCACATAGATAACAGGCTAAAGATAACCACGTTATTGTTTTGTGAAACTCCCAAATCACCAGTGTTATCAATCTTTAGAATGAGACACCAGTTCTGGTTCATTGATTCAGTTCCAGCTTGCTGATTCACTCCATCATCACGTCACCCTCTCCCCACTATGACTCCACCCCTACCCTACAGATCAAAGTGATTGTAACCAGTAAATAGTGTGGAATATCAGAGCTCAGGGTCTTCACTGCATCCAGTAATAAGTAATGACCCCTTGTCCCACTTTCATTTCTAATCTGTTTTTTTCTCCATCCTTTGTCACCACCAAACTCGGGGTACCCACGGGTGATGTGGGGGCTGGTTCCCTACAAGAACTATATTGTTTTGATTACTCTATCTTTGGAATACAGTTTCATATCATGAAGTATGTTACCCCCAACAATGTTTTTCTTTCTTAAGATTGCTTTTTGTATTCAGGGTATTTTGTGGTTTCATACAAATTTTATGATCTTTTTTTCTATTTCTATTTAAAAATGCTCTTGGAATTTAGATAGGGACTGCACTGTGTATTTAGTCTGTTCTCACACGGCTATGAAGAAATACCAGAGAATGGGTAATTTAATTGACTCGCAGTTCCTTATGGCTGAGGAGGCCTCAGGAAACTTACAATCATGGCAGAAGGCATCTCCTCACAGAGCAGTGGGAGCAAGCAGGGCAAATGCCAGATGCTTATAAAACCATCAGATCTCACGAGACTCATTCATTATCATAAAAATAGCCTGGGGGAGACCACACTCATGATTCAATTTCCTCCATCTGGTCCTGTAACTGGGTTTGGAGGACACAGCTCCCATGAGAGAATATTTCTTCGTCTCTTACTCACCCAAGAATGGGAGAGGGCACCACGTCAGATGCAGTGCACTCATGTAAATACTGGTCCCAAAAAGCTTTTGCAGAAAAGTCATTTATTTAGGTAGAGAAAGAGAAGGAGAAGAAGAGATAAAGCTTCTACAAGAGCGTTTGTAGAAGGGGATCCAAACATGGAGTCTGGCCGGATGTGGGGACAAGGACTTTTAACCTGGGAGGAATTCATACCTACTCCAAGCCCCTTGGCCAAAGAAAAGAGTTCCTTTAAACTTCTGCTGGAGTGATTGACCTTTCAGTCCTTTCTGGCACCCGTGAAAATTAAACAGAAACCATTAAATCTCCCAAATGGAGAGAGTTGGGAGGAGGTACAGTGCTGGAAAGTTCTTGAGCTTAAAACTATGCTCCGTCGTGGACCTGGAAAGAGAACACATTCCCTCATTTCCCCCTGTGAACAGGAAAGTTCAACTTCTGTTGGAACATGGGCCTCAATCACTCTATGGCTACTTCCTGCTGAAATGGGGCATAGAAGGGTTCCTGCAGTTGAGATTTCCTCAAGAAGGGAAGCTTTTAGGGGTACAGGTTGATCCTGAGGTCCACAATAGAGCTCACGAGCCAAGGACATTCGGGACTCCAGCAGGAAGATTATTTGTGACACTATGGTTGTTTAGAGGCCAGGTTTTTCCACTCGGCAGGGGGTATTTCAGCCACTCTGTTCAGCAGAGGAAGACAAGCTGCTTCTTCTTCAAAGATCATGTGACAAATTGGACCCTATTCTCCAGGATACATGTTAATGGGGACTTGAGCTTGGGAAGATTAGCACCCAACTGAAATTGAACACAAGGAATGCCAGCATTCCCGGTTAATAATCACAGCCACTCGACCTCAGGTAAAGATACTGGAAATGGAGCATCCTCCCGTCAGTACCTTGAAATTTCTGTGCCCAAGATGCGTGATCATCTTTCCCATGGGTCCTCCCATGTACTGGATTTGAATCATTGCTACCAGCATCGTGGGACACTCACTGTCTGTATGACCTCCAGTGACTATCATAGAGGCACGAAGGGCTGCTGGGTTGGGTAGTTCGTACCGACGAGTCCATGATGAGGTCAGTGAGGCTCAAGAGATGGGTACTAATATTCCCCAGTAAAAGTTCAATTTACACAGGCCAGATTATAAAACTGCCCTAGAAGGGTAGACTTCTAGGGAGGGGCACACAGTTCAAAGAAGGCAGGCCACACATGGCTGAAGCCAGAACAATACCCTCAGGACTGAGGCCTCATCCCCCAACCTCATTTTCCATTATAGAAAAATGCCCTTAGGGCTGCGAGAACTACAATTAGCTACTGGAGCCCTAGACTTGGTTTAACTATGATCTTCTAGATGGAAAAGTTCTGCCTTAGAGAAAGAGCCAAATCCAAGCAAGACAAATTATACACCAAACACAAAGTTCTATGGCCTCCAGCTTCTGAATTTCCCCAAAAGTTTTCCCCAATTCAAGGTTGACTCCACCAGGGATTTGAACCAGTGACCTCACTAACCCTATGCCTTAACCAACTGTGCTAACAGGCCACTTGCATGAAGGTAAAGTGGAAAGCTTTCTTAAGTCGTATCTGAATGCTAATGCTGCACCTAAGGCGGTATGGCCACAGAAAAGCCTGGCAGGCTGATAGCCAGCAGCCGTTTTCTTTCATTCAGCTGGCGCACTGAGAGAAAAAAAAAAACGACTTGCTGCAATGATTTTAAAAGCTGGGCCGCTGCGCCACCACCCCCATTCCGGAGCCACTGCAATGTGCCGGGAGGGGAAGGTTGTCCCACCCCTTGTGGCATCCTGTCCCGCTGTGTCGACCCCGCCAGAACAATGTGCACGCCTGGGCCACTACCCGAGCCACCTCCCCTAGCTGCCGCCCACATAGGGACCCCCGGCTGGCAGGCAAACACCCCAGGGAGCCTTTTCACTCTGCTGCCTGCAGCTAGGGATGTCAGGGAGGCTTGCCCGGCCCCTGCAGCATCCCTGTTTGCCATGATGCTGGGACCATGTGTGCATCCCGGGACCCTTTTTTCACTGCTGGCTCTGACTGGGGAACACTGGAGAGGCTTGCCAGAACCATGTGCCAGGCCACCACACTCCCTGGTCCCAAGCAGGCTCTGGTTTCACACAGGCTCAGGCTATCGCTCGCCCGCTCCCCACTGTTTTTCTCTGGCCCACAGTGGCAGAGACGGCGGCCACGGGGCACACCCAGTTCAACTCCCTGGGGTGAGCCAGGTTGCCCTGGTCCCATTCTCACTTACCCCTCCGAAGTGACAGTTTTCTTATGCTGCTTCAACAAAGAGATTAAGAACAAAACAAACAGAAATCCCTAGAACAAAAAAATGTAATGAACGAAGTAAAAAAAAAAAAATTAAATCAAGAGCTTCAATAATAGACTAAATTAAGGTCAGGAAAGAGTTTCAAATTGAGGATTGGTCTTTTGATACAGCCTAATACGATGAAGTGGAAAAAAGGTAAAGAAAATGAAAGGCCTAGGGCAGTGGCTCACACCTGTAATCCCAGCACTTTGGGAGGCTGAGGTGGGTGGATCACCTGAGGTCAGGAGTTCGAGACCAGTCTGACCATCATGGAGAAACCCCATCTCTACTAAAAATACAAAATTAGCCCAGTGTGGTGATGCATGCCTGTAATCCTAGCTACCCAGGAGACTGAGGCAGGAGAATCGCTCGAACCTGGGAGGAAGAGGTTGCAGTGAGCCGAGATCACACCATTGCATTCCAGTCTGGGCAACAAGAGCAAAACTATGTCAACAACGAAAGAAAAAGAAAGAAAGAAGGGAAGTTAGAAAAAGAAAGAAAGAAAGAAAGGAAAGAAAGAAAGAAAGAAAGAAAGAAAGAAAGAAAGAAAGAAAGAAAGAGGAAGGAAGGAAGGAAGGGAGGGAGGGAGGGAGGGAGGGAGGGAGGGAGGGAAAAGAAAAGAAAAGAAAAAAAGAGAAAAAGAAATACAAAAAAGAATGAAGAAAGCCTATGTGTCATATGGGAAACCAAAAAATAACCAAATATTTATATTATTTAAAATTACCAGATCAGAAATAAAAGATATGGGAAAAATCAGAGAAAATCTATTTAACAACATAATAGAAATCTTTACAATTCTTGCAAGAGACATGGGCTTCCATAAAAAGGAAGCTGAAATAATCTCTAATAGATTCAATTCAAAAAGCTCTTCTCTGAGGCATGTTATAGTCAAACTGTCAAAAGTCAAAGACAAAGAGCAAAAGGGTGAAAAGCTCCTTATGAAACCATCAGATCTTGTGAGAACTCGCTCACCACCACGAGAACAGCATGGGGAAAACTGCCCCCATGATCCAGTCATCTCCCACCAGATCCCTCCCTAGATACATGGGGATTGATATGGGAATTACAATTCTAGGTGAGATTTGGATAGGGACACAGAGACAAACTATATCAAGCAATAAATGTCTGTATCCAAAAGGTAGGAGGATTTAAAATAAACAACATAAGGTTGCGCCTCAAGGAATTAGAAAATCAAGATCGAAACATACCCAAAAGTAGTAAAAGAAAAAGATCACAGCAGACCTAAACAAAATAGACACTATAAACCTACTCCCCCAAAAATGAAATAATTGATTCTGTGAAAAGGTAAATACATAAATAAGTAAAACCCAGCTGTATAACAAGAAAAAAATGGAGAAAAATTAAATACATAAAATTAGAAATAGAAAAGGAGACACTGTACCTGATAACACATAAATACAAAGGATTAATATATATGCTAAAATTTCTAGAGTCATATAGTGAACCAAGGTTAACCTAGTAGAAAATAAAATCCTGAACAAATCAATAACCAGTAATGAGATTGAATAAGTAATAAGAATTCTTCCAACACGAAAAGCCCAGGATCAGATGGCTTTACTTCTGAATTCTACAAACTTACAAGGGAAAACTAATACTAATTAATCTCTAACTATTCCAAATAATTGAAGGAAAGAAATTTTTTTCCAACGAATTCTCCAAAACCGAGAGAAACACAACAAAAAAAGAACACTGTGGACCAATATCTCTGATGAACAGAGATCTAAAAATTTCCAGTCAAATAATAGCAAACCAAATACAATGTATGAAAAAGATAATACACCATCGATAAGTGTGATTTATCTCAGGGATTCAAGGAAGGGTTCAACAAACACAAATTAATAAATATTGTACATACCAACTACTGAACAAGGAACAAAACTAAGTGATATCTCAGCGCAAAAAAAATTTGATAAAAAATAACTTGTTATTTTTGTTTGTTTGTTTTTATTTTTGTTTTTGAGACAGAGTCTTTCTCTATTGCCCAGGCTGGAGTGCAGGGTGCAATCTTGGCTCACTGCAACTTCCACCTCCCGTGATCAAGCAATTTTGTTTCAGCCTCCTGAGGAGCTGGAATTACAGGTACCCATCATCGCACCAGGCTAATTTGTGTATTTTTTTTGCAGAGATGGGGTTTCATGTTGGCCAGGCTGTTCTCGAATCCTGATAAGTGATCCACCCGCCTTAGCCTCCCAAAGTGCTGGGATTACAGGCATGAGCCACAGCACTCAGCCAAAATAACATTTTTTTATTATTAAAAAATATTTTATTATATGTATTTTAAATCTTTTATTATATTTTTTATTATAGAAACTTTCAACAAATTAGGGACAGAACATGATACATCAACATGATAAACACTATATATGACAAACCTACAGCCAACAGTATATTGAATAGGGAAAAGCACAAAGCCTTTCTTCTAAAAGTGAAAAATGACAATATTGCCCACTTTCATCACTTTTATTTAACATAGTAATGGCAGTCCTAGCCAGACCAGTTAGTCAGGAGAAAGAAATAAAGTATATCCAAACTTGAAAGGTGGAAGTCAAATTGTTTCTCTTTGTAGATGGCATGATCTTATACATAGGAAAACCTAAATACTCTACTGAAAAACTCTTAGATGTGACGAAAAATTCAGTAATGTAGCAGGATACAAAATTAACATACAAAAATTAGGAATGCTTCTGTACAACAATAAAGAACTAGCTGAAAGAGAAATCAGAAAAGCAATAATAGCCTGAGCTATATAGTGAGACCCTATTTCTACAAAAAAAATAAAAATAAAAAAAGTTACTCATATGTGGTAATGCATGACTGTGGAGGCCCAGCTACTCAGGAAGCTGAAGTGGGAGGATTGCTTGGGTCCTGGAAATTGAGACTGACTGAAGTGAGTCGTAATTGTACCAGTGCACGCTAGCCTGAGTGACAGAGCAAGACTCTATCTCAAAGCAAAAACAAAAACAAAAACCAAAGAAAAAAAATTTGAATTACAATGCTGCAAATGAAATAAAATATCTAGAAATAAATTTAACCAAGAATGTGAAAGTCTACAGGAAAACCTGCAAAACACAGGTGAAATAAACTGAAAAGGACACAAACAAATAGAAAGATATTCCATGCTCATGGATTGGAAGAATTAATATTGTTACAATAATCACAGTGCCACTAATAATGTAAGGAATCAATGCAATCCCTATTAAAATACCAATGATATTCTTCACAGATATAATTTTTAAATCCCCAAATTCATATGAAACCACAGAAATCCTCAAATAGCCAAAGAAATAATTAGCAAAAAAGGACAAATCTGGAGGCATCATATTACCTGACTTGAAATTATATTATAAAGCTATAGTAACTAAAACAGCATGATATTGGCATGCAAACAGACACAAATGCTAATTGAACAGAACAGAAAATCCAGATATAAATACACACATTTACAGCCAAATGATTTTTGACAAAGGTGCCAAGAACATACATTGGGGCAAGATTTCCCTGTTCACTAAATTGTTTCAGTGAAACTGGATACTCATATGCAGAATAGTAGAACTAGACCTCTATCTCTCAATATATACAAATATAAACTCAAAATGGATTAAAGATTTAATCAAAAGACCAGGCACTATAATCCTAGTGGAAGAAAACATAGAATACTTCAGGACATTGGTCCAGGCAACAATTTTATGGCTATGACTTCAAAAGAACAAGTAACAAAACAAAATGAAACAATATTAGACTAAAAAGCTTCCTCACAGCAAAGGAAACAAACAGAATGAAGATAAAACTTGTAAACTGGGAGAAAATATTTGTAAGCTATTTCTGTCAAAGGACTAAAATCCAAAATTTGAAAGGAACTCAAACTACTCAATTGCAATAAAACCAAATTATACCATCAAAAAGTGGGCAAGAAATCTGAATAAACATTTGTCAAAAGAAAAAATAAAAACGGCTAAAAGGTATACAAAAATACTCAACATAACGAATTCTCATGGAAATGACCATCAAACCACAATGAGATATCATCTTACCACAATTAGGATGACTGTCAAAAAGTCAGAAAATAATGAATGCTGGTGAGGATGAGGATAGAAAGAAATTTCATGCATTGTTAGAGAGAGTGTAAACTAGTATAGCCATTATAAAAAACAGTATGAAAGTTTCTCAAAACTGAAAGCAGAACCATCATTCATTTCACTAATTTTGCTACAGGATATTTATCCAAAGGGAAGAAGATCTATATATCAGGTTTATGTGGGGAACCAGCCCCCACATCACCTATGGGTACCCCAAGTTCACTGGTGACAAAGGATTGAGAAAAACACAGGTTAAGAGTGAAAGTGGGACCAGGGGGCCATCACTTATTACTGGAGGCAGTGAAGTCCCCAGGCTTAGGTTCACCACAGTATTTATTGGTTACAATCACTTTGATCTATAGGATAGGGGTGAAGTGATGGTGGGGAAAGGGTGACTTGATGGTGGAGTGAATCAGTGAACCGGAACTGAATCAATGAGCTGGAACTGGTGTGTCATTCTAAAGTTTGATAACAGTAGTGGCTTGGGAGTTTCACAGAACAAAAACATGTGGTTATCGTTAGCCTCATATATGTGTAGCTGTTGGAACCCGGGCCTTACAAGGAACCTACAAGTCTGGTTACATCTTAGTGCTGTGAAGGGGTTTTACGTCCTTGAGCACAATGTTTATGGTAACAGAGCCTAGGTTACCCTGCACAGGAACATGATGCATGGAGAAGTTTGCCTCCCCAGAGGCCTCCTGCAGTTCACTGTAGTTTGTTGTTCCCAGTTTATATGTTACTCATAACCAATTTATGCAGGCACTCTGTAAGTCCTTTCTTTGCTGCTTACCCCAACAGTATTCCTGTACCTCTATGTTTATTGTAGCACTACAATCCTGTCATTTGTAACAACTGGATAAATCTGGAGGTCATTACATTAAGTGAAATAAGACTGTTACAGAAAGACATATATTGCATGTTTTCACTTATATGCAGGAATTAACAAAGTTGATCTTATATAGGAAGAGATAAATAGATAGTTACCAGAGGCCGGGAAGGCAAAAGAGGAAGAGAGATTGATTAATGCGTAAAAAAAAAGTTAGATAGAAGTAAGTTCTAGTGTTTGATAGCACAATAGAGTGGCTAGAGTTAACAATAATTTAGTATATTTCACAAGAGAAGATTTGAAATGTTCCTGAGCAAAAGAAATAATAAGCCCTTCAGGTGATGGATATCCTAATCACCATGATTTTATCATTATATATTTTATGCATGTATCAAATATCACTGTATTTCATGAATATGAATAATTTTATATATCAATTTAAAAAGTTGAAAATATTCTAAGTACTGTTTATTTTTGCTACTATTGTAAATAGGAATGTTTTCTCGAGTTCTCTTGTAGATAGATAATATTAGTTTAAAGAAATGCAACTGATTTTTTATATTGACTTTGTATCATGCAACTCTACTGAATTCATTTATTAGCGCTATTTTTTTTTTTTTTTTTGAAATGGAGTTTCGCTCTTGTTGCCCATGCTGGAATGCAGTGGCGCGATCTCAGCTCACTGCAACCTCTGCCTCCCTGGTTCAAGCAATTCTCCTTCCTCAGTCTCCTGAGTTGCTGGGATTACAGAGGCTGGTCACTACGCCCAGCTTATTTTTTGTATTTTTAGTAGAGACGGGGTTTCACCATGTTGACCAGGCTGATCTTGAATACCTGACCTCAGGTGTTTCCCTTATTAGCTCTATTTTTTAATAGGGGCTTAGTAATTTCTACATATAAGTTCACATCACTTGCAACAAGGATAATTTTGCTTCTTTTCTGATTTGATTGGCACTGATTTTTTTTTAAATTGACTGATTGTTTTTGCTAGTACTTCCAGTACTATGTTAAGTAGAAGTGATGAAGAGTAGACATTTTTGCTTTTTACTGGATCTTAGAGGAAAAAGCTGAAGCTTTTCCTCATTGATTAAGATGTTATCTGTGAGCTTTCCATAATCAGGCTTTATTGTGTTTAGAAAATTTTCTTGTAGGCCCATTTTGTTCAGAGTTTTTAATCAGAGAATGTTGAAATTTGTTGATATTTTTCAAAATCTGAGATCATAATGTATTTTTCTTATTCTGCTAATGCCCTATATCTCATTTATTTATATGCGTATTTTAAACCAACCCTGTATTCCAGAAATAAATTCCACTTGAATAGGTTGTATAATTATAATTAAATGTTGTTGAATTTTATTTGCTTGTATTTTGGTAATAATAATAGTAATTGCTGGTGTGGTGGCTCACTCCTGTAATCCCAGCACTTTGGGAGGTCTAGGTGGGCAGATCACAAAGTCAGGAGTTTGAAATCAGCCTGGCCAACACAGTGAAACCCCGTCTCTACTAAAAATACAAAAATTAGCCAGGCATGATGGCATGTACCTGTAGTCCCAGCTACTAGGGAGACTGAGGCAGGAGAATTGCTTGAACCCAGGAGGCGGAGGTTGTGTTGAACTGAGATTGCTCCACTGTACTTCAGTCTGAGCAACAGAGCGAGACTCCTTCTCAGTATATATATATATATATATATATATATATATATATATATATAATAATAGCAATAGTGATTTAATAGATGCTAGAATTCTTGCATCAAATTTAATCAAAGTTATCGGCTTATAGTTTTCTTTTAATATAAATTTAATGGCCTGGCTCCTCAATTTCCTGCCTGGGGTGATGAACTATTAATCTTTATTCATCTCTCATTTCAAGAAAACAGGCATTTTAGAGATAACCTGTCTGGGTAGTGTGTAGAACTTGTCTGAAAAGCAAAAGTATATTAAAATAATTAGTCTTGATTCTGCTTATTCATATGGTTTCTGAGGTAAGTGACTGGGGCCCAAGTCAAGGCTAATGTAGAGAGTCAGTTTGATGTAGGATACCTACTGTGTTCAAGGTGTTCTGTTTTGGAAGAGTCATAAGCTAGGATAAATTTTGACATACTTAGTAACTATTCTACCTTCTAGTTAGAAGTAAAGGTGGGAAGAATAAGTCATGCTTTGAGAAATTAATGCCAAATAAATAGGAATGTGTTTTAACAGTTTGGATGTCAGACTCTTGAGTTATAACAAACTATAAGACTAGACAAAATTTTCCTCTACAATTTAAGGGCTAGGCTCTGTTTTTGAATTCTGATGAGAGACGGATTGAATCCCTTTCTGATCCCATGAAGGAGCTAGTCCATGGCAACACCAAAGTAAAATTGAACATCAGTGAGGGAGACATTTCCACCCTGACTCCAATATTAGTTCCTGAATAATCTTAGACAAGAAAGAAAAAACAACTTTCTTTATTTTTACTGTAGACTTACTTCAGGATTTAGGAAAATATACTTCCACTATGCTTTACCAAATTTCATGAAAGCAGTGTAACAAATTACAACAGAATATAGGTAGGTAGTCACATGGGCTAAGAAGCAACCAAGAATAACCACTTATGTTCTGTGTAAACTGCAATATCAGTTTTTACTTAATGGAAGGGTCAGAGCTTATAAATGGGTTAATTTATCCAAAGTGTTGAACAATTTTCTATTATATTAAAGGATGTTAAAATATTAGCTTTGAAAATGGCACCAAGATGAGACAAAAATCTCCAAGTGAATTATCGTAAAAAAATTCTCTAAGTCGCTTACCAGAAATTTCAAAGTAGACTTTAATGGATTCAAATTTACAAGAACGTTTGAGCATCCCTAATACGATACCACCAACCTTTCAGATTTTTTCAGTGGGGCTTCAAAGAAAATCTCCAGAAAAATACATTACAGCCCTCCTGAAATTTGGAACACACACACACACACACACACACACACACACACACACACACGTACGTAATCCCTGAGATATAGAAAGATGCACTTTGTAGTTATGTTTGAGACGTTGCTGACATCAAATCAAGAGATAGTCTAAAGTCACCTGTGATTGGAGAATACAAAGAGATTATTACAGGCGATACACTACGCATCTGTGAGAGGCGATTTAGGTAAAAACTATTATGTTTTAATCTTATGTTGAACCTGGAAAGGAGAGGTATAAAAACCAGCTGCAACCAGTGAGGACAAATTGAACCTTTATTTGTCTCATGACTTCTAATTATTTTGGTACAGGTGACCCACTCAATAAACTGGATCCCTTCACTACAGAGCTAAAAATCTTGCCCAAGATTTAAAGTTATTAAAGAAGGAGATCTCACAGACAGACTATAAAGAGGCTGCACTTCCAGCTACTGGCCCATCAGCAAAGTAAGCTGGCAGGTCAGGGACAGCATGTGCAAGCTACAACAATGTCTGGCTTACTGAAACATTCAGAGCATAATCATGGATGCTATTTCTACTTTGTTATGCAAATGTCAAAGAAAAATTCTCCTGTGACCAACTCTAACCCCAAACCACATGGAATAGGATATTCTTGGAAATTTAATTTGAGATTAAGCTAAATTGATACAGTACAGTAGAAAGCCACCACAGGGCTGCTCTAGGGAGTAATTCAACTCTTTTTTGATGGTTGATCAAAGTGTGCACATCTTGGAATATTATCTCCCTTCTCAGTTGCTTTGTTTCGAATAAATTTCTAGTGTAAGGAGGACTTGCAGAGCTAGAAGGAAACGTACCACACTCCTTTCCCTAAGAGCAGATACATACCTTTGAACCATGTCCTATCTGAGAAATGAGGGGAGTCATTTTTTAATGCAAATTGATGTCTTATTTATGGGATTGGACACATCCAATTACAAAATGGATGCTGTGTGGTTCACCTTAATGCCACCACAAGACATTATGGTTACCTGAGAGTAATAAGAAAAATCATGAAAATGTACACATTTTTTATTAGGAAACAGGGAAGTATTATTTCCTCTTGAAAAAAAAATGTTGAAGAGCCAGTATAAAAACAAAATAAAGGTTCTTATTACATTTCAGAAATCTGCACCCTTAATGCAAAAATTTTATATTATATAAAAATTAACTATTATTAATATATTGTCTAACCTAACCATTTGCTTTTTACCCATGTTTATTTTATCGATAACAGTCCAGGATTTCCAAATCACTTTAGAATGATATTTCTAAATTCAGAATAAAAAGCAATTGCTTCCTTTGTTTTGACTGTAAGTGCTGAGTCTGTCTTTACTGACAAGTACACCAAACAAGTAAGAAGGGTTTTTAAAACCTGCGTGTTAGATTATGTGTGGTTGGCACAGGATTATTTAAAATTCCACCTTCCATTTGGAACCTTTTTAGCTGAGGTTATTTCTGTATTTGCAAGCAGTTAGTTGCAGATAACAACAGCAATACTTGAATAAAAATTATAACAAATCTTACATACGTAATTATAGAGCCTGCTTTTCTAGTATCAGGTTTATCAAAAATTTAATAAAATATCTAACTTTATCCAAAGCCTCATGACATTTGAAACATAGACTTTTTTAGCATACGTTGTTAAACATAACGCCTATAAAATCCTGAGGTTAGAACAGTTATTTTGGCAGTGAACATTGATTCTAGGATAAAATTACTTGATAATTGAACCTGGAGAATTACACTGTAGAGATTCAGTTAATTACTCAGAGATTTATATTTCCCAAATCCAGATAGCAAGTTCAACTGCCCTGATTTTTGTAATCCTCTGGCCACTTTTTCACTGAGACCTAACATAGTCTCTCCTCACAGCAGATAATGAAATCTACATTGAATAAATATTCATAGGTATTAAAAGAAAACAATGAATGATGCAATCTGATTCTCAACATGATCTTCTTTATAAAATGTTTAGAAATAGTAATTTATTCTATACATTAAAAAGTTTTTCATTACTCCACTAAATTTTGTAACCATTCTTTTATTGAATAATATATTCAGTTTGTGGGGAACATAGTAAAATCCAAATAACATCTAGGTTTCCATTAATAACATATTAATGTTGATTTCCTTGTTGTGTGCCATGATCATGTAAGGCACTAGCAACAGGAGAAGCTGGGTGAAATGTATATGGGTCATCTCTGTATTATCTTCACAACTTCTCTGTAAACCTAAAATTAAATAGTTTATTGAAAAACAGCATTATTATAATCATAAGAAAATCACACTTTTAGAATTTAATTTTTTTTTGGTAGGAGTTTCCTCACCTTTGTCTGCTTAAAAAGAGCAGCTCATATAACTTATATCAATGTATTTGCTTACTCTAGAGTTAACGGTGTTATCTTCGAGAATGTGTAAGTGCATTATTTAGACAATCTGTAATACATGATTGAAAATTATATCGAATAAAGAGCATGTACACTGAAAATTAGCTTAACCTTTTTTTCTAATACTAAGTATAAAATTACCAGGACTCGGAAATATGGAGTAAAATCCTTGTGGTTTTTATGGCTGAATGCTTGCTTGCTCAAACAGATTAAAGTCAATATTCTGAGATCTCTGTTGAGCAGAGGAAGGATTAACTCACAGGCACATGCATCTGTTAAACAACCCAACTTTCACGGAACTATATCAATCTTACCCTCACCAACTTCAATTTTATAATTTTCTCAAGGACATCTAAGAGCCTTCAAGTTATAATACAGCATATGTACAACCAGCACAAAAGCTGTCTTGGCATCATTTTAAAAGTAAATGCTGATTAATCAAACTCTAATAAGTAAACCCAGGACACATTTCATATATATATATACACTATATATATATGTACTATATATATATTGACAAATAAATATATATATTTACTATACCAGAAGTCATAAATAAAACAGTAAAATAAGATTATCTTGAACTAGATTGAAAATAAATAGCTGTGGCTGTTGCTGCAAGTTCAGTGGTAGGGGAAAAATCTTTTCAGGAAGGAATGTTTAAGTGACATATAACTATTATCCATTTGCAGATACACTAAATGTGCTGCTAATCGATGTCAGATCAGCAGAGAAACACTTATGTAGGCTGACTGAATTGTACAAGCCCCTGTACAGAAACATTACATGCCTCCAAGACTTGCTTTCCTTCTGAAAGACACTTGGTGTGATGTTATTAGCAATGAAGTAACCACTGCATACTTCACAAGATTTTGTCCAAGATACTTTTAAGTTTTATCACTCAGTGTATTGTTTATGAGTATTTTTATTTTGTAATATTTTATATTTGTTCAATTCTTATTATAATTGTTCAGCTAAGCAAGTTTGCTTCCCCCCACAAGAAGCACAGCGCAAAGATAAATTTCAGTCCATCCAATAAAATTATGATTTTCAATATCCTTCCAATCTCTAGTTTATATCTCAACTTTGCCTTTTCAACTTCTCAGTTTTAAGTTTTGTTTTCTTATTTTATATATATTTTCCTGATTAGGAACAATCTTAGGCTCTGAATCTTTTTTTAAGGGAATTGCTGGTTTTTAATTAAGGTTTAATAAGGTAAACTCAAGAGATTCACCGTTTTCCCTGCTTGTGAAAGAATATTTTTCTACATAGTTGTTACATGGCTTCTTTATCTAAATAGAGAATCAATAATGACTAATGAAATGTTAAATATGAAAATAGAGTTATTCTATATACAAAAATCACAGAAGTTGTCAATAACCTTTTCCATGTGATAATATACTTTACTTTTTAGGTGAGAAGTTATAGTCTTAAGCCTTTCTAAACAAATAGAGTTCATTAAATGAAAAGATTGTTTCTTAAAGCAGTGATGAATTTTTGTAGTAGAAAAATAAAAATAGAAACATCTCCTCTTTGATAATCTTTGGTCCTAGTGAAACTATGGGGTTAATAAGATCAGGTTTGCATGCCCTGCTTGCTTTCAGTCTCTGTTTTTGTTGTTGTTGTTGTTTTGTTTTTCTCCGTAGCTGAGGGCTATGGTAACTGAAGGCCTCACCTCTGAACACTGAAACTTAACGTTTACTGGTTCCTTTATAAGTAACACTCATAGGTGACAATGGTGAAGGTTGATTCTGTTGTTTTTCAGAAACTTGCCCAGCTCCTGTCTAGTTCAAACTAGTTGAGACCACTGACACTTCAACTGGGTCTGCATGAGTGCCTAAGAGATGATGTCACCTCTTAGGCACTCATGATATCAGAAGGCCAAAACCTTTACCCTCAAGATCATGTTAACGTTGCAATTTTCTATACATATGCCCTATGAAATGTCATGAACACTGACTACACTTGTACAGAATGAACCCGTTACTACCAATCACCTTTCCTCACAACTTGGATCACCTCACTTTAACCCATAAATATCACTGGGTTTTATCTTCAAGGAGATGATTTTGAGAGCTGTTTTTCCACCTCCTCTCTTGCTGACCTTGTGCATAAATCTTTTCTCTTTTGCAGAATCCATGTCACAGTGATTGATTTACTGCGTATGAGCAGAATGAACTGGGCTGGTATCACTAAGGTCAGCATAAACCTAATCAGCTAGCACTAGAGTTAGGAGTTCTCTTAAAGAGAGAGCTCATAACGCTGATAGACTTATGCTCCCAATAAACTAATAATAAATGATTGGCGTTACAGCAAAATTATTTTGTTGTGAATTGTTTACTTGCTTTGCTATTTTTGTTTTTGTTATATTGCATGTATTTATGCTGAGGTTGGTATTGAGAAACATGGCTAGATATATTCAAAAAATCCCTGTGATGGTCTAAAACTCTGGTTGTAAGAATAAATAAGGCAGTTTACCAAGGAGCTTTATGCCCAAATTTACTACTTTTTGATGTCAGAAACGAGGATTCATTTCGCACTGGTCATACCTGATGTTATGTCTTAAGCAGAGATGAGGAAAATCCTCAGATAATAATTTTGTTAATGCTCTGATGTTTCATCCCTGGGAGGTTTTGCTTATTTAAGTTGGTCACATAAATCATTTTATTACATATTCACTTTTAAAAAACATTCAAGTTGAACTTATTGTCCTAACCTAACACACTCCAAGACATTAAAATAAGTCAATGACACTTAAAACTGCTTAGTACATATTTATATCTCTGATATTATTCTAATTGACAATAATAAAGGAAAGAATATCAGTATTAGACATAAACACTACAAATTCTAAGGCACATCTGGAAAGGGAATACTTTTCTAGATCATTATATTAGTGACTTGATAATCCACTTAAAATTTATTCTAGGTAAAAGAGAGGATGTTGAAGAAAACACATTTCACTAGAATTTAGAAATTATAACTAATATGGATTGGATTGGTTAGAAAAGTATACAGGGATGGAGATGTCTCATATGGTTTTAGTAAGATATCCGATTCTTGGAAAAATGAGGAGTCCCATTTTCATCACAAGAGAAAGATTAAAAAAATATATGCATACTATAGGAGGTATTGAGTAAAATGTTTGATTAGCATAGAAGGTTCCAGTTAGGAGTTAATGAACCATAAAACTATGCAAATAGATGTGTCATAGAAAGTTCAAGAAGTTCACTACCTAGATTCTGACCCCAGGCTCCTCTCAGACCTTCCGAATATATGTCAACATAGAAGGAGCATGAATATTAACTTTACAGTGATTCCTTAAGGCCAGTTGACAGAGTAAGAAAGCAATACACATTCTCTCCTGAGAAACAGAGTATTTAACTACTATTCATGCTATCTTCAGTGTTAAATGTCAGGGCTGGAGGGAATACAGATATGCAAAGCCTTGGTTGAAGAGAAATTCTTTTTGTGTGTAATTTAATTTGCTGTATTTTACTTGCTTATTATATTCCTTCTTCAGCAGATCACTTTCAGAAATAGGTAATAATGGTTATGAGTAAGAATTCAGAGTGATTGTCAAAATAAAAACTTGGCAGTTATATCTACAAGGTTTTCTCATTTCTTCTTACCACCTACGATTAGCTTGAGTACAACTTTCTACAGCATGATATTTTGCCTAAAAAAGTTTATGTTTCTTTATCTTTTCATTCTATGTATCTCTTAGCAAATCCTGTGGGACATGACTGGCCCCAACATGTAGTAGTTCTTTAATTCTGCAAGATGCAATAGTAACCAACTTTTGTTTTCAAATTTGAAGTGCATAAGTAAACTTGTAAAACAGGACATATCCCATTTAGTAGCCTTTAATCATAGAAATATATAGGAAAAGATGCGGAGATTTAAAATGTAATGATTGTGAAATGTGTTTTGCTATTTTTGCTGAAACAATGAGTTTTTAAAATTAACTTGAAAATTCTGGGTTGTGAATACCCCTGAAATAATATCCTACAACAATGAAGACTGTTTTATTGACATATATACATTGTGCTTTTCTTTTATAGCAGTTAAAATAACTGATATTAGATCAAAATTGTGTTTCATTTGTCTCAGGATATGTCTCATCTAATAAATTAGGAGATCAAGTACTAAGTATGGTTCCTTCATTGTTATATCTTGAAAACAAAAACAAAACTCACCTTAGGTGCATTAAATGCCTGCTGAATGCAAAAATGAATGAGTAAATGAATGATCGGCTGTCACATAACTAAAAGTCTGCTGCGGAAAGTAGACAGATGACAAGGTAGTCACACATTTGGTATTATAAAGGAAGGCACACATGTGGCGTTGTACACACATACCTCAGCTAATAGAGACTTCTGTAGGAGTAAAAGGAGAAACGAGGCATGCTGAAAGAGACCACTGAGTAACAGAGCTGACACAGGAGTGTGTTTGTGATGACAGATCTTTTCCTGGTTAAGGAGTATCTTGTAAAAGTCCTCAAGTGAGCTTATAAAAGCACTTTCTAGGACCTGAGAATCGACAAAGAGAGAGTCAAAAAAGGAGGTTAAAAAATCAACTGTATTTAGGCTATCAAGGGACAGTTTTATACAGTCTTCCCTTAACCTGGTTGAACTTATGTTGATCTTGCTTGGGAATAATTAGGAAGTTATAGGAAAACCGGGAGACCATGATGTCACACTGAAAGATGGGGTATTACATGTATCAAACAAGTGCATTAAAATAAGAACTACCAATGATCATTCTCTCTCTGTGTGTGTGTGTGCGTGTGTGTATTCACATACACTTCTAATGGCCTTTAATGGTTAAAATGCCACAATCACATAGTAGCGAGTTGAGACTAAGTATTAGGAAGTATATAAAGAAAGCAGATATGCACGTATTTTTTAAAAATGGAGGAAGATGAAGATGAGAGAATAGGCAGTGGCTGGAGGAAAACATGGGATCAAAGGAAAGCGATTTTGATTTCCATTAATTGGTTTTACAAAAGAGAAGTGAACTGTGCATATGTAAAATATGATTAGAAAGAGTCCATAGAGATGGCAGAGGCTGAGCATAAAAGAGAGGGAAATTGAGAGGATCATTAAAGGAGAAGCTTTTCATACAAGCAAGTAGAAACAAAATCTAATTAATCGCTCCTTGAATTTCACTGAACAGCCACCTATTTTATTGTGGAAATAGTACATTTAAAAAGAACACGAATACAGACAGTAAATTGGTTAAAAAAGAACTTGGTGATGGGCAGGTTAGGAGTACCACAATGTGTATGTGTGTGAGTGTTTGTTATACTTTTATATGGTTTTTATTTTTGTTTTTAAGGTAGAATGGAGAGTAGGCTGCTGAAAGCAGAATGTTAAGTAGGAGAGGTTTACAGTAAAAGGAGATGTCTGTGTGGAGCATGTGACATTAAATTAACAGAGACAGGTAAAGGATGTGCCAGTTGGCTTTTAGACTTTTATTGGTGTTGGATATCATGAAATTATAACAGAACTGATCTAAGTAATGGAGTGATTTTCTTTAACAATTTTTTGCATGTTAGATATAGGTAAAGAAAAAGAAATAGCTTCATAATTGGAATTGCACCAAAAACGTGGAAAAACAGGTGTGGTAAGTTGGTTGCAATAATGAGACCGGCTGGAATGCCACAGGGAAAAAATAGGATAGAGGGAAACATAATTATTGAAAGTGAGACTGGTAAAAGGGCTGATCATCTCTGAGAAATGGAAATTGGATAAGATAGATGAAATGGGCCAAATGAGAGAAGGCACATAGGTGTGAGGTTTCTGTGACATAATATTTATATCCATATGTATCCAATTACATCCATATTTATATCTATTGAATTCAATAGTTATGGGAATAAATGTTTTGAGGCATCATAAAATGGTCAAATGGAAATGGGTGAATTTCACTGTGGAATGCTGCATTAGATGGATTGCCCACGTGGTGGGCGAAGTGACCCAGAATTTGAGAATTGGAGCAAGAAAGTGCATTGTGACCTTTTCCTTATAGAACCTTGAGGATGGATATTAAAGAAGAGAATGTTGAATACCTTGGATGTGTCAGTCTTTCGTTATTGTTGGCTATATATAACAATATGAGATTATTGTCTGCATTTTATAGATGAGGAAACAGATGATTAGTCAAGTTTCCACCATTAATAAGGAGTTTGAACTTGCACCATGACAATTTGGCTCTTAAATGAATATCCTTTTATATTTTTCCCATGTGATGTTTCAAAAATATTAGAGGAGATAAAAGGTAAAAGGGACACTATTCTTGCTTTCATGGAGTTCACAATTCAGTTTGGGCAGATAATACATATAAAAAAATAGAGTATGATTTTTTATCCTAATAAATATTGCATAAAGACATAAAATTTCTATGTATGTTTCAAAGTTTAATGAAGAAATGTTAGTGTGTAATAGAAATACCTTAAAATTTAGACTCAGAGTCCTGGCTAAGCTACCAAGTAGCTCTGTGACCTTTGCCAGGTTAATTACATGTTCATGTAAAAAGGAATGATAACTTCCAACTTGAAGAATTATTGTAAAGATTGCAAAATAATGCGGATTAAGTTTTTATTTTACTGTCTTTGAGAGAAAAGGCATCAAGCAAATGATAGTTCAAATTACTGGCACCTAGTATGAATTATATTATTAAAAGAAATATGTTTGTTTTTGTATCAACACATGTACTAATTGACAATAGTGGGAACATAATTTAAAAATACAATTTTGAAATGTTTTATTATTTCAGAATGTATTTTTTTTACTTTAAATTCAGCGGTACATGTGTAAATTTGTTACAAAGGTAAACTTGTGTCATGGAGCTTTGTTGTACAGATTATTTCATCATCCAGGTATTAAGCCTCATACTCATCACTTGTTATTTTTTCTGATCCTCTCCCTCTTCCCACTCTCTACCCTCCAGTAGGCCCCAGTGTGTGTTGCTTCCCTCTATGTGTCCATATTTTCTCATTATTTAGCTCCCACTTATAAGTGAAAACATGGTATTTGGTTTTTTGTTCTCACATTAGTTTGGTAAGGATAATGGCCTCCAACTCCATGTAGGTCCCTGCAAATGACATGATCTTGCTCTTTTTATGGCTGCAGAGTATTCCATGGTGTGTATGTGTCACATTTTCTTTATCCAATCTATTATTGTTGAAAGGCATTTAGGTTGACTACTTGTCTTGGCTAGTCTGCATAATGGTGCAATAAACATACTCATGCATGTGTCTTTATAATAGAATGTCTTCTGTTCCTTTGGGTATATACCCAGTAATGGAACTGCTGGGTCGAATAGTATTTCTGTCTTTCAGTCTTTGAGGAATTGCCACACTTTCTTCCACAATGTTTGAACTAATTTACACTCCCACCAACAGTGTATAAGCATGCCTTTTCTTTGCAACATTGCCAGCATCTGTTAAAATATTTTTTGACTTTTTAGTAATAGCATTCAGAATGTATTTAATTGCCACATTCCTCCTTTTACTACAATACCTTGCCTAAAATTATAATTTATTATAATGTCTGTATTGTTTAATTGTAAGTCTGGTATCAACAGAATTAGACTGCTTAATCTAAGTAAGACTGCTTAAATATAAAAAAATCAAATCAACCTTTGAAAAGTTTATGATAATATTTATAACTTATAATGCCAGAAGTTAATGCTATAAGTTGGTTTAAATGACCATAAATTAATATTTGTACCAGTTCTGTTAGATCCAACTATCAAGGATGTGAATTACTTTCACCCATGTGAAGACATACCTTTACACATGCACCCAAATAAATTTGGCAATGTGCATTCAAAACATTTTGCATGTGTAGGCTTGTGAGGAAAAGAAAGTAAAGTGGAAATGGTAATTGCCATACTTAGTTAATAAGTTGAGAATAATAACATTAACAGGTTAGTTAAAACTGTTTTGCATTACTTTCTAATACGTTTTTAATATAATTAAAATAAGCTAGATTTCAGTACTAATTATGGTTTGGAGGCTTGTTTTTTTCTTCACATCTTGCATAAATGATTTTAAACAATATGAAATATGCCTGCTAAGAATATTATATTAAAATCTATATTTATCATTGCTTAAAAATTAGAAAGAAAAAGATGATTTTGTTAACACACCAATATAATCAAGATGAAGTTCTTGTAAATTAGAATTTTGCGGCATATTATCCTCTAAAATTTGATGGAGAACTCAGAAATAGTTTCTTTTGACATTTTTATGTATATTTTTTGCTTAGTTAACACAATTGTACCTCACAAGTTAAAAAGAAGCGTTTGATTTCAAAATAATGGTGTTGTCCACAAGGCATTTACTACCTTATAGCCTAAAATAGCAGGATTCAGAGCAAAAATAACGACAAGAAATGATTGTTTCATGTACTATTTATTTGTTAATTATGAATTCAATTTAGAATTGCTTCTTAGTTGTTGATGCCTAAAGTAATATGCCTAACAGGAAGCGTGGGAATCAATCAAAATTTCTTCTGCCCTTAGAAAGATAATGACCCAAATATGAATATTCAAGAGACACCAGAAGTCATTACAGATGCCCTTAACTTGTTTTTCATTTTTAAATCTGAACAAAATGTTTCTCATGCTTAAGGAAAAAAAATGGAAAATTTGAATGTAATTAATAAATAACATTCTCAATTCTGGCATATTTTTGCTTTATAAACTCTTCATCAGATGAACTGCTAGACAGATGAAAACTATACTTGGCAAAAGAAATCATTTTACACCTAAGAAGATATATGTTGGTATTGCCATTTAATACAAGATGAGTTTTTATTGTTAGGAAATTCTGAGTCATATATGTAGTGCATCTAGCTTATCTTTCATATAAATTTTTCAAATTAAGAGAATGCATTTGGTAGTTATTTTGGATAACAATATTTTCTTATCGTCAATAACTTAAATTAATGTGAGATATAGTATATTTTATTCATTTTGTGGAAACGGCCATATTCCTAATGTATTACTTTGCTCATCTGGAGACAATGAAAAATTAATATTGAGGTAAAAGTCATCTTTATTATCATTTATTGAATCATAAAAAGCTATAAAATTATAATTACAAAAACACTGTGAAATCAAAAGTTGTATTGATTTAGATTAAAGAACATATTTGAAAATATCATCTACAAATATTATAATAATGTGACATTCTCCCCTGTGTAATATTTGAGTCTTTCATAAATAACAGTAAATTTTGATTAAATAGAAATGAGATCACTTTTTAAATATTTTTAAGTGTAGGAAATCATCTGCAGAAATTTAATTTTCTCTTATAATAGGAATAAGTACTGATAGCTAGGACCAAAATGCAAGGCAAAAGTGTTTATTTTAATAAATAAAAATCCACTAATGTCTAGATATAAATATTCTTTTTCTTGATTTTCTACAGCTGTGTTTCCCCCTGAAATTATGCAAAGAGCATTTGTGGATTTAACAGCAGTAAAGTGGGAAGGTAGGGAAATTACAGCTAAGCAAAAGAACATGTATCTTGTTTTCATGAAGTTAAAATATCACCTGACTTTTTCACTGTCATTGTTATTTCAAATAATACCCTAAATTATGGAACTCTAGACACGGACTTGAAACAAATGCATTGTATACCACAGACACATTGTGTGAAGTCTCCTATCAAACAAGATGAAAAGCCTATGCTGTTTCTATTCTCCATTATTTGGTTATGTGTAAATGGTAACATGGGATTTAAATACTTAGCTTATTTTAAGGTTCTTGGATTTGTAAACTATAGAGGCAAAATGCGGTAAGTAGCAAAGGGTAGTGCTGATGGGCAGGCTGCAAGAAATTTTGAGCTTTTTGGCAGGTTATTTAACCATCTCATACTGCACTTCATCTATCAAATGGGTGTCATCTTACTTGAACATTTTCAGGAGGGTGATAGTGTGGCAAAATTCCGAACTATGTATTATTCAGAGCATTACCTGACATATAATAAGCAGTCACTAGCAGTGAGCCATTATTTTCTTAATTCACTAACTTGATGTGGAAAGGTAAGTCCCACATCAAATCAGAATTGCATGTGGTTTCAGAACTATCTTTTTTCTTTTTTTTTTTTCACATTTAAATATTTTCTTGCCAAAAATTGGCAAGAAAAAAGAAAAAAAAAGAAAAGAAAAAAAAGCTTGGGGGAATTATTTTTTTATTTTATTTATTTATTTGTAATTTTATTTATTTTAGTAGGTTTTTGGTGTGCAGGTGGTATTTGGTTACAAAGTCTCCAAAGTCCATTGTATTATTGTTATTCATTTGCCTCCTCATAGCTCAGCCCTAACTTATGAGGGAGAACATAGAATGTTTGGTTTTCAATTCCTGAGTTACTTCACTTAGAATAATGATCTCCAATTCCACCCAGGTTGCTGTAGATGCTATTATTTCATTCCTTTTTATGTCTGAGTAGAATTCCATGGTGTATGTACATACACATGTATATGATACTATATATATGAAAATGCTTTATATATATGCACACATATATATAACATTTTCTTTATTCACTCATTGATTGATGGGCATTTGGGCTGACTCCATATTTTTACAATTGCAAATTGTGCTGCTATAAATATGCATGTGCAAGTATTTTTTTCACATATTGGCATCTTTTCCTCTGGGTATCCTGGTAAATGATACCCAGTAGTGTGATTGCTGGATCAAATGGTAGATCTACTTTTAGTTCTTTAAGGAATTTCCACACTGTTTTCCACAGGGGTATGCTAGTTTACATTCCCACCAGCAGTGTAAAAGTTTTCCCTTCTCACCATATAAATGCCAACATGTATTATTATTATTTTTGATAATGGCCATTCTTGCAGAAGTAAGGTAGTTTTACATTGTGGCTTTGATTTGCATTTCCCTGATAATTCATATGTTTGTTAGCCAACATTTGGGATGGCCAGCCTCGAGTCTGTAACCCTTTATATGAAATAAAGCTCTCTTCTATTACTGTATGAACATCAGAATTTTTGTCTAGATAAAGATAGTCTAGGCCATCATTTTTTTTTAATTTAAAGTAGAAAACATGAAAATAATTTAAAAGTTAATAGAAAAAAAGTTGATTGCAAAATACAGCATTCTTCTTCTTTTTTTTTTTTTTTTTTTTTTTTTTTTTTTTTTTTTTTTTTTTTTTTTTTTTTTTTTTTTTTTTTTTTTNTTTTTTTGAGACAGAGTCTCATTCTGTCGCCAGGTGCCAGGCTAGAGTGCAGTGGCACGATCTCGGCTCACTGCAACCTCTGCCTCCCAAGTTCAAGCAATTCTGCCTCAGTCTCCCGAGTAGCTGGGACTACAGGCATACACCACCACACCAAGCTAATTTTTGTATTTTTAATAGAGACTGGGTTTCACCATGTTGCACAGGATGGTCTCAATCTCTTGACCTCATGATCCGCCCGCCTCATCCTCCCAGAGTCCTGGGATTACAGGTGTGAGCCACCGTGCTCAGCCCAAAATATAGCATTATTAATTGTAATGCAGAATGATTTTCTAAAACTTCTAAGACATAGAGACAAAACAGGAAAAAAAGATAAAAGCATAATTTTGTAATATTCTTGTCTAAAATTTCTGTGTGTCTGTGTGTATGAATTTAACATGTTTTAATAACATTTTATATTAAAAACTAGATGTTCAATGAACTAAAGATCATTTCATCATAATACTAATTCTCTTTTAACAAGAAAATTAAAGGAAGCAAATTCCTGTACACTGAAACCAATCTTTTCTACATGATTTGAAATTTTGTTACCTCTATATTGCCTAGTTCAATAATATTTTCAACTTTTTTTTTGTAAAATATTGTATTCTACTTATTTCTGAATACGTATGTGTAAGCATGCTTAAAAGGCATGTGTATGTGTGTTTGTATACTTATTTTTGAATATGTATAGATATCCTTTTAAAAAGATATGTGAATGTGTGTTTGTATGCTTAAATATATAAGCATACAACCACTGACACTGACTCAACAATGTCAGCCCTTATTTACAATGCTACCTATTTAAATCAAATCAAATCAAATCAAATCAAAATCAAATTCCTGAGAATGTATGATACAGAACTGCTGTCTTCATCTGTTGTAGCACCCATCAGTTTAATACCAGGAATCTCTAATAACCAATCAGCAACTTTGGCAAATCCAACAATATTTTCTATCTTTCCCTCCTCAACAACTCCATAGCATTTGAATTAGTATTTAGAGTCAAGTATTTGAGGGCTGACTTTGACACAAAATAGTCTTTAACCTACTTTCTGTGTAACTTTAGAGATATTACCCATATTCCTCATGTTAAGAAAAAAAATCAATACTACATACAGATGTTTTAAAAAATACTGAGATTTTTTCAGTTTTTTGGGTAACATTAAATTTGTGACATTTAATTAAAGTTGTTATAATTACTGTGATTATTGTTAATGTTGTTATGGACCAAATCATTCACCTTTGCCATTTTTCCTTTGGCTTTTCTGATGCTGTTTTTTTATCTGACTCATCTTCGAAGTTCTAGTTTTCTTAGAATTTTCATGCCTCCACACTATATATATGCTATGTTTTCTTACAACCTTTTCAGCTCCACTCTTGACTATTCTCAAATCAGTTCTGTGGCCTAGAGCACTGACTTTAATGGGCACTCTCAACAGTCTCCCTGACACTGTGTCTATTTCTTGGGTTTAACTAGGTTGGGACACTGATTCCTCTGACACACTGCCCGTCAGATCACTTCACGCTTGCTGTGTCTCTCTACCAAAGATGACAGCTTGAAGGGCAGCCCTACCTTAAAGAATCGTCTTTCCTCCTCTCAGGTCTACGGTAGTGAAGCTGCCACTATTGCTGTCCCTTAGATCCCTTATTACTTGCAGTTTTCATGCTACTTACTCATTTAAAAACGACTTCTTTCTTAAACAAGTCTCAATTACTTTTTTATAGGTGCTGTTTCTTGCCAGAACTCTGACTCATAAGGTAACTGATACCAGAGTGCTACAGAAAGGGACATCTCTAAAAGCTATATTAGAACAATCACCTGAGAGTGCCATTTATGATCTGCTAGTTGCCTAATTCCACACCTAGATTCATAGGTGCCTGGAGTAAAGGAGCCTGAATGCTTGAATTACTGCTTTCTTATTTTGTATTTTTTTTTTATTTTTTGAGACAGAGTCTCACTCTGTCACCCAGGCTGGCATGTAGTGGTGCAATCTTGGCTCACTGTAACCTCTGCCTCCTGGGTTCAAGCAATTCTCCTGGAATTATAGGTGTGTGCCACCACACCCGTCTAATTTTGTGTTTTTAGTAGAGATGGGGTTTCACCATGTAGGTCAGGCTGGTCTCAAACTCCTGATATCATGATCCACCCGCCTGAACCTCCCAAAGTGCTAGGATTACAGGTGTGAGCCACGACACTCAGCCATTACTGCTTTTTAATACAGAAATAAACTAAAAGGCTTAAACTGAGGAAATTTTTGAAACGGATCTATTGTGTTTCCTGCTACCTCCTAACATAGCCCCTGAAGAACCAGGTGGTTACATTCCTTATCTTTGTTAGGTAACTCATTGGAGAGGTAGTCACCAACTTTGCTGGAATAGGAAAGTTGTGGTGGAGAAAGATGAAGGTAAATGAAGAAGCCATGATAATGTTGAGTTCCTTTTTTTTTTTTTTTTGACAGGGCCTTGCTCCATCACTCAGGCTGGAGTGCAGTAGCACAATTATGGCTTACTGTATGTTGACGTCCTGGGTTCCTGCACTCCTCCCCCTTCAGCCTCTCAAGTAGCTGGGAAACTTGAGTTCTTAATCTAAATAATATTGAGATTAGAATTGAAGACGGGTTTCTATGCTTAACCAGCAAAGACAGAAAAATTTAATTATCATAGCAAGTAACAGAACCAAACCAATGTTATTCTCACATATTTTTGATTAGCAGGGATTTGAATGATAGCTACTTGATGTTGGGGTCTCTGTGAACCAAATGGATGAACAGCCTAGTAAGATTCTGCTTATATATGTATTGAGAAAACTTCTAAGCCTGGAGAAGAGAAAATCGAACAAGACATTATGAATTGCATGTAACCTCCCTTATTCAATCAATTGGACACACAGAGAAGCCTTGCATTATAAAATAGAGTTGGCAAAAATTACATCTAGGCTTGAAGACAATTAAACTGCATGAGCAAAATCTCAGATCAGTGGCATGCTGCCAATGTTCAAACAAATATCATCCCAGCTACAGGGAGTAATAAGCCCTGATTAGAAGCATTTGTGGATTTCCATAATATGGTACTCCTAACTGGTCAATACTTGGAAATAGGAAGAGATGTACCTAATTGGCTGGTGGAAGCTGGTGCAAGCTAGATCCAGCACAAAACTGGATCAGACTCATGTGCTACACACAGACTTTGGCTTTATTGACAATTAAGAGAAGCCTAGTTTACAGATTAATGAAGAAATGACTGATAATCAAATAGTCAGGGGATGGAAAACTATGCTTGCAAATTAAATCTTCTACCTTGTTTGCAAAAATTAAGTTTTATTGAAATACAGCCACATTTATTCATTTGTGTATTGTCTGTGGCTACTTTTGTATTTGGAACCACAGAGATGAGTTGTTGTAATAGAGCTCATATAGACAGTGAAGTCTTAAATATTTATTTTCTGACTCAGCACAGAAAAATGTTTGCTAATTTTAAAAATAGGATAAAAACAAAACTTACTACCTGGGTGATGAAATAATCTGTACAACATACCCCTGCACATGGATCCCTGAACTTAAAACCTAAAAAACAAAACTATTTCGAAGACTTACAGATGTAGCCCAAACGCTTTACTTTGCCACCATAGTCTTGATCAAAGACTCTATGGGAAAATGTGTCATAGTGACAGAAATGGAAGTTATGCATGGATTGGCCAAGATTCTGCTATTCTCAAATGCCCAACTGCCTCAGAATACTGGCCAACACCTAATCTCTCACAGGGCATTTTTTTGTAGAAGGTTCAGACTGCAAATGAACTATGTAGCATCCTTTCCTTGACGGATAGAGTAGTAATTTGCCCTACAAAATAAGTAAATAAATAAACAAACAAACACAGAGGGAGGTGAAGAAAAACGGCTGAATAGAAGCGAATATTATTGGAGGCAAAGAGAGAAATAGACTCCAAAAAAATAGTAGCTGGAGACTTCAACATCACACTTTGAATATTGGATAGATCATCCACACAGAAAATCAACAAAGAAACATCAAATTTAAGGACATAGGCACGGGCAAGGACTTCATGACTAAAACACCAAAAGCAATAGCAACAAAAGCCAAAATAGGCAAATGGGTTCTCATTAAACTAAAGAACCTCTGCACAGCAAAAGAAACTATCTTTAGAGTGAACAGGCAACCTACAGAAGGGGAGGAAATTTGCAATCTACCCATCTGACAAAGGGCTAATAGCCAGAATCTACAAATCACTTAAATTTAAAAGAAAAAAAAAAACAATCCCATCAAAAAGTGGGCAAAGGATATGAACAGACACTCCTCAAAAGGAGACATTTATGCAGCCAGAAAACATGATAAAAACTCATCATCACTGGTCATTAGAGAAATGCAAATCAAAACCTCAATGAGATATTATTTCACACCAGTTAGAATGGTGATCATTATAAAATCAGGGACAACAGATGCTGTTGAGGATGTGGAGAAATAGGAACACTTTTACACTGCTGGTGGGAGTGTATATTAGTTCAGTCATTGTAGAAGACAGTGTGGCAATTCCTCAAGGATCTAGAACTAGAAATACCATTTGACCCAGCAATCCCATTGCTGGGTATATACCCAAAGGATTGCAAATCACTCCATTATAAAGACGCATGCACACGTATGTTTATTGCAGCACTATTCACAATAGCAAAGACTTGGAACCAACCTAAATGCCAAAAAATGATACACTGGATAAAGAAAATGTGGCTAATACACACCACGGAATACTATGCAGCCATAAAAAAGGATGAGTTCATGCCCTTTTCAGGGACATGGATGAAACTGGAAACCATCATTCTCAGCACACTAACACAAGGACAGACAACCAAACACAGCATATTTTCAATTATAAGTGGGAGTAGAACGATGAGAACACATGGAAACTGGGAGGGGAATATCACAAACTATGGTAGGTTGGTGGGTGGAGGGAAAGGGGGAGGGATAGCATTAGGAGAAATACCTAATGTAGATGTCAGGGTAATGGATGCAGCAGACAATCATGGCAAGTCTATAACTATGTAACAAACCTGCAAGTTCTGCACATGTAACCCAGAACTGAGAATATATTTAAAAAAAGAAACATCAAATTTAATCTGTGCTATAAACAAAATGAAACTGACAGATATTTATAGAACATTTAATACACATTATTTTCCTCAGCACATGGATCATTCTCAAAAATAGACCATACTTTAGGACACAAAAAAGTCTTAAAAATTCAAAAAATTCAAATTATATCAAGTATCTTTTCAAACCATAAAAGAAAGCTAGAAACCAATAATAAGAGGAATTTTGAAACTATACAAACATATAGAAATTAAACAATATGCTCCTAAATGACCAAGGGTCAGTGAAAAAATTAAAGCAAAAATTAAAAAAAAAAATTCTTGAAACAGAAGAAGATGGAAGCACAGCACGCTACAACTTATAAGACACAGCAAAGCAATACTAAGGAAAGTTTATAAGAATAAGCACATGTATCAAAAAAGGTAGAAAAACTGAAAATAAATAACCTAATGACACATTTTAAAGAACTAGAAAAGCAAGAGAAAATCAAACTCAAATTAAGCAGAAGAAAAATAATAAAGAAATAAATGAAATTGAAATGAAAAAAAAATCCAGAAGATAAAGAGAAGAAAAGGGTTTTTTTTTTTTTTTTGAACGATAAACAAAATTGACAAACCTCCGGCCAGACTAGGAAAATAAGAGAGAAGACACAAATAAATAAAATCAGAGATGAAAAATAAGACTTTAGAACCAATACTGCAGAAAGTCAAAGGATCATTAGAGGCTGCTATAAGCAACTATATTATACTACACTGGAAATCCTAGAAGAAAAGGATACATTTCTAGACACATAAAACCTACCAACATGTAACCAAGAAGAAATTCACAGCCTGAGCAGACCAATAACAAGTAATCAAATTGAAATTTTAAAAAAGCATTATGGCAATGAAAACTCTAGGACTCAATGGCTTCACTGCTAAATTTTACCAAACATTTAAAGAAGAATGAATACATTTTACTTGAACTATTCTGAAAAATAGAAGAGGGGATAATACTTCCAAGCTCATCCTGTGAGGCCAGTGGCAATATCCCTGATGAACATTGATGCATAAGTCTTCAACAAAATACTATCAAATCGAATTAACAACACATTGAAGAAATAATTCATCGCAACCATGTGGAATGTATTCCAGAGATGTAAGGATTGTTCAACATATGCAAATCAATCAGTGTGAAACATCATATCAACAGAGTGAAGGACAAAAACCATATATGATCATTTCAATTGAACCTGAAAAAGCATTTGATAAAATTCAACATTCCTTCATAATAACGCTCAAAAAAGTGGGTAATGGGAGGAACACCCCTCAGCTCAATAAAAGGCATATATCATACTCACAGCTAGTGGGATACCCATACTGAATGGGGAGAAACTGAAAGCCTTTTCTCTATGACCTGGAACAGGATGAGAATGCCCACTTTCACCACTGTTATTCAACATGGCACTGGACAAGTATTCAACAAGTCCTTGCTAGAGCAATCAGACAAGAGAAATAAATGGCATCCAGATTAGAAAGGAAAAGGTAAAATCATCCTTGTTTTTGTATAATATAATCCTATATTTGAAAAAACCTAACGATTTCATGAAAAAAATTTGGAACTGATTTTAAAAATTCAGTAAAGTTATAGGATATAAGACTCAACATACAAAAATCTTTAGTATTTTGATATGCCAACAGTCTGAAAAATTGTTTCAGAACAATCTGAAAAATAAATAAAAAAAAACATCATTTACAATAGTTACAAATAAAATAAAATAAAATACCTAGAAATAAACTTAACCAAAGAAGTGAAACATCTCTGTAATGAAAACTATAAAACACCAATGCAGGAAATTTAAGAGAGCACAGAAAAATTTAAAGATATTCTATTTTGGTAGATTGGAAGAATCAATATTGTTAAAGTGTCCATACTATCCAAAATCTACAGATTCAATTCAATCCATATTAAAATACCAATGATGTTCTTCACAGAGATAGCAAAACTAATCCTAAAATTAATATAAAACCACAAAGATCCAGAATAGCCAAAGCCATTGTGAGAAAAAAGAACAAAACTGGAGGAATCACATTACCTGACTTTAAAATATACTACAAAGCTATAGTAATCAAAACAACATGAAAGTGCCATAAAGACAGGCATGCAGACCAATGGAAAAGAGTAGAAAACAATAAATAAATCCATAAACCTGATTTCAAACTCCTGGTCTCAAGTGATTCACTAACCTCAGCCTCACAAAATGTTGGCATTACATGTGTGAGCCACCATGCCCTGCTTAATTTTCTTGTTTATTGTGGCTCTGTTCTCAATAGCCAACATTTGAAAGCAACCTGAGTATTCATCAACAGATGAATGGATAAAGAAAATGTGGTATATATACTCAATGGAGCACTGTTCAGCCATAAAAAGAATGAAATCCTGTTAACTGCAACAACATGGATTCAACCGGAGGACATTATGTTAAGTGAAATAAACCAGGCACAGAAAAACTTCAAGTGTTCTCATTTATTTGCAGGAGCTAAAATGAAAACAATTGAACTCATGAAAATAGAGTGTAGAATGATGGTTACCGGAAGCTGGGAAGTGTAGCTTGGGTGTGAAGGAGTGGGAATGGCTAATGGGAACAAAAATATAATCAGAAAGAAGTAATAAGAGCTAGTATTTGATAGCACAGCAAGGTGATTACAGCCAATAATAATTTATTGTACATTTCAAAGTAACTAAAAGAGTATAACTGGATTGTTTGTGACACAAATAAAGGAAAATGTTTGAAGTGATTGGTACCGCGTTATCTTGATGTGATTATCATACATTGTATGCTCTTATCAAAATATCTCATGTACCTCATAAATATTTACATTACCATGTACTCACAAAAATATGTTTTTGTTTCAAATAGACACATTACTTTGGATGCAGGTTTGACTTTTTTGCCTGCAATTTTTTTTTTCATTATTTTTGGAATTGTCGAATACAAACCTTTACAGAGCAAGCAGTGTGACAATGTACTCAAACATAGGAGTTTAACATCCTTAATGTTCCAAAATGATAGGGCCGCTGACTTGATAGAAGGCCAGAATGTCTTGTGGAGGTTTCTATTATAGTCCCAGTTGGAAGACACCTGGAAACTTTTACTTGATGCCTTAAATCAAAAGCCAATATATGACTTCACATCCCTAGTCAGAGTCCAGAGGTATGAATGACAGGATGACTTTGAGAGGAGTCCTTCGCTTTATGACACCGAATGTCCCATTGAATAAATGTTTTCTCCCTTTTCTCATAATCTTTGGTTCAGTAGTTGTAAAGGTTTTAGTTACTAAGAGAGGAATGTTTCTACTAGTACCCACATGTTGGTTTTTCTGTTAAATTATAAATTAAGGCTATTTTCTGACCTCCAACAACAGAAAGAAAGATGGTTAGCACAGTGATAGACCCTGATTCCCAAGAGGAATTTTTATTGTATATATATAGAGGCAGTAAAAAATAACATGTGTGGAATCCAAATTATTCAGTGAAACACTCCTTGAGAGTCACTAGTGTAGATTGATTAAAGTACAGAAATCCAATGAACACAGATCACTATCGTCTCAGATTTCACATAAAGAATTGGGTTCGGTATTCATATACTCAGTTCTCCTAAGGGCTGGAAAAATTTAAGACACAATGGCAATGAAGGAAGTTGTTATTATTATATTAACTTAGATTTAGTGTTCTGACACAGAAACAAAGACTATGAAGAGTGTGTTTTATTTTACTTAAATATCTATTTTTTCCCCAGTAGCTTATTTGAGTCACTGATCATGATTAACACTAAGATTGAAGAATGAGTATAATGAGTATGACTGAATTGATACTACCATGCAACATTATAATAGTTGATCTGACGCTGTGCATGCTCTGTGTCGGGAGACAGAATGTTTTGCCTGGCCCAGAATCAAATTCACCTGTGCAAGAGGATTTCTCTCTGAATCTTCACAAAAGGAGCCCTACTCCTTTTCTTTATTTCCATTCTGTTGAGTGTCAGTGAAACTAACTTTTCTGGACTTCACCAATGAGCTCTTTGTCCTCTGGCACCTAGAGGAGGTTATACAATAGAATTATTGGCAGGATATCAGAAAGAGGGAGGAGCGTATATTTGGCCTAAAAACTCCTTCAGTCCTTTGCATGCCAGATCACCAAGTATTGGGAAGCCCAATTTCATATCACGAGATTCTCAAAATATTTTCTTCCTTCCTGTATATTTAAAATCCTGCTTTTGTTATTTGCTCTATTTCCTTGTTATTCAAGATATTTCAAAGGGTTAGTAAAAGAAAAAAATAAATAAAAGATAGTTTAACATAAATTGTGCAGCTATACTGTTTTAAATGCTGTGGAAATCCATATGAAGGCATCATTGGCATAACGTTCATAGTTTCTATCATTATTGATCTAACTAGCTATTGCAAAAGACAGGCTTCAGAAAAAAAAAATACTTTAAATATGACTATGTGAAGGGTTGATTATTTAGAATAACAATCAGATCTAGAGACCTTGTTATGAAGTCATTGCAATAGTCCCAGCAAGAATTGATGTGTAGAAAGACAAGCATGCCTGATGACTGTTGTATTGTTTTTTAATGTCCTAGCAAGTGCAAAAAGATAAAAGGTGACTAATATTGAAAATATGATTGCACTATTATTTTCTAGGGATAGACTTGGCTCCTTGGTATATTCAAGAGATTCAACCAAGTAAATATTAAAATCGAATTCAGTAAATAAATCAGTTACTATCTGAATAACTTTCCTTTGTGCTAAAAACAAAGAGGCTTTGCAGTTAGAATATGCTATTCACCACAGCAAACATGAATTTAATACAAAAATGGGGTTCTGGACTACTGGGGGGCTGGTTTAGGTTTGAAGTCCTTATAGAAACAAGATACTGTGGGCTTCCTTAGGAAAAGCAGGAGTGAGGATATCATATGTTTTACATAGAGTCAGTGACAAATCTGTGAGAATCAACTTGACTGAATGAGAAGAAATACAATATATTTTGAATAGAAAATTTTCTAGTGCAAATAATAAATTAATCTCAAGTGATTTTATAAACGTAATCATATTTAGTTTAAAATAGGAATAAAATCTTTAACCCACTTCAGTCACCTTCTAAATAGTACATGGCCTTTAGAGCTACATGGATTTGGGTTGAAATATCAATTGAGCTATGTGCCCTTGGGCATTTGGCTAAATTCTCTGATTCAGTATTCTTCATGGTCCAATAATTTCTTTTAGTTAAGTAGGGAGTATAAAAAGTAAATGAGATCACTATTATAAAATATCTAGTATAAGGCTTGGCATTCAGAAATTGCTTTCTAAATGTTGATTTTGCCTTTTTCATCATAGGGTCCATGAATGAGAGACCTAACAGTTCACCAAGGTTTCTGCTTCTTCTCATGGTGCTGTCTCTCAGAGATAGCTGCTCAGCCAGAGAATATATTTCCAATGCTTTTATGCAACTGGTTAAGACACTATTACTAATTCTTGCCAATGATATATAGATGTATTGGTCTGTTTTTACACTGCTAATAAAGACATACCCAAGACTGGGTAATTTATAATGGAAAGAGATTTAATTGACTCACAGTTCTACATGGGTGAGGAGGCTTCACAATCATGTCACAAGGAAAGGAACAGCAAAGTCACATTTTACATGGTGGCAGGCAAGAGAGTACTTGGGCAGAGAAACTCTTCTTTATAAAACCATCAGATCTTGTGATATTTACTCACTATCACAGGGACAGCACGGAAAAGACCTGCCCTCATGATTCAATTACCTCCCACCAGGTCCCTCCCATGACACATGGGAATTGTAGGAGCTAAAATCGAAGATGATATTTGGGTGGGGACATGGCCAAACCCTATCAATAGATGTAAGTCATATGCCTCTTGAGAACAGGGCCACTAAAAGTCACCGTTCCAGACTTTCAGTTTCAGCTATGACATGGAAAGTGTTGTACCTGGTTTTGCAGCAAGGGGAGAAATGAACAAATCGTTCATCTCTTTTCTTGGATATGTTCAAGAATTGAGGTCACACTGTGGCCACAATATTTGGAGACACATAAATACAGATAATGACTGTCAGAATACACTTGCTGGGAGCAGATGCTGGAACTGCAAACTGATATGAACACTTGAATAGTAGTTTTGATGGATTGCTGGAGGTAAAGTGTAGACTATTGTGAGAATAAGAAACTCTAGGTGCCCCCCAAATTTCTGTGGGTTTACTTCCAGTAACCCTAGAACAGCTTGGTAAATTATCATGAAATACTCTTATGTTCTGTCAGGATCAGAGGAAAAATGATAATTTCTAATTTATCCAGAGAATTCCCCAAAACAAAGTCCTAATCAGCAAGGAAAAAAAAAAAAAAAGACTTTCCTAGAGCTTTATTTGAGTTGGTGAAAGAGAAAATTCCTAACTAAATTCAGCCTTAATGTCTCACTTACAATGTGAGGAAGGAGGTTGAAGGTCACAGCAGAGGTACAACAGGCCATCTAAAATACCACAGTTGAATCACAAAATTACAGAACGCTTTCTATTTTCCATGTCACCAATCAACAGGGACTCAGTTGAAAGATGCAAAGGCACAACTCCCCATTTAAGCAGGAGTTCTTAGGGAAGCCCGAAGACAACAGGGGAGACTAATTCAAGGACACTAGATGAATTCAAAGCCCTTGACAGCTACAGCTACAGCAAACATTAAACACTGATTTAATCCTCCTAGCTGGAAAAACCTCATGTTAAAAGCCTTTACCTACGTTGTTATTACCAAATATATTATTTTAGACCTTTTGAGAAAAATTTACAAGGCATCCTAAAAGACAACAACAATAACAACAACAAAAAAATGCCTGAAGAAGCAAAGAAATGATCAGAACTAAGTTTCTACCAGCATATTTTTGAACATCTCAGACAAGACATTTAAGAAAACCATGATCAATATGTTAAGAATTTAAGTGAAAAAAGAATACAACATGTAAAAACATGTGTGTAATGTTCGTAGTGTTGAGACAATAAAAAAAAGCTATAGATTGAGAAAAAATTACTCTGAAACACATATGTAATAAAAGGCTTATATCCAAAACTAACAACAAATCCTTAAAAGTAAACAACTAAAAAAACCCAAAAAGACATCAGAAAATCTGAACTGATATAGAGCAAAGAAGGCATATTAGATGGCAAATAAATCTACAAAAATACATACATTGTGACATTTTATTGAAAAAAAGCAAATTAAAACATCAAAAAAATACCACTATATACACAACAGAATGGCTAAAAAAAAAAAAAAAAAAAAAAAAAAAAACCTGACTTTGACAATTTCAGGTGTGTATGGAAAACATTAATAACTCAGTTCTTGTGGGTGAGATTACAAGGCCACTTCAGAAAACAGTTGACAGTTTCTTACAAACTCAGTATAGTTTTACCATATGATCCATTAAATGGACTCCTTGGTATTTACCCAACTTACTTTAAAACCTATGTCTATACAAAAACCTGCATGTGAATATTTTATAGCAGTCTATTCATAATTGCACAAAAACTAAAAATGATCAAGATGTCCTTCAATAGATAAAGAGACAAACAAACTATGATTCATCCATACAATGGGATATTATTCAGTAATCAAATAACTGAACTCTTAAGTCAAAAAAGAAGACATCAATGAATCTTAGAAGCAGTGAAAAGATTAGTGGCAGTCAGGGCTTTGGGGAAAGGAAGAGGAGGAGGAATTGAATATATAAAGCATAGGAGAGTTTTAAAATGGAGGAACTATTCTGTAGGATAATGTAAATGCATATAAATGACACTATATATTTGTCAAAATTCATAGAATGTTACAGCACATTAAGTGAATCTTAAAAATAGCAAAAAAAAAATTGTTTAGGAAGAATAGAGCACAGATTGTGACAAAATTATCCAACTTTATTGTAAGTATACAAAACAGCTTCAATGTATAAAGACAGGGAGAAAGGTGTGGACCTTAGAAAATAATAAATTCTGTGTGACTAAAAGCAAAATCACAGGCATAAGCACTGTGATCTAGTTGATAATGATATTTCTCAATTGGGCTCTGGTTAACAGTTCTAGTACTGCTATATGTGTGTACTGAAATTCAACAGTTAAATAAATGGAGGGCAGCCACATTTCTCATGGAAGGAGTGGAAGTTTGCCGATAAGAAAGTTGCACGTGGTAAAGGATTAGAATTCAAGACATCCTGCCCTGAAGGCGAGAGAACATAAATTCACTTTTCATCAATGTGAGCTGCACAAAGTTACTTAAATCCAAAGAGCACAAAATAGAAAGGAACAAGAAAAAAACCATTTTACAGGGAAGAAACCCAGGAACACTACCTAAGCCAGGTGATCAGAGTCAATATAAATGGTGATAAGTAGTGTTGATAATAGATAATCTTGATATATTGTTTTAAAATGGCATTTTACCTCTGTGTCTTTCCATCTGAAAGCACATAACCTCTGTCTAATAAGAATAATAGACATTGCAATGAGAAAATATTCTATAAATTATTTGACCACCAAAGATCATCAGAAACAAGGAAATTCTGAAAACCAACAACACCCAAGAATAGCTTAAAGAAGCATACCTATTAATGTAATTTGATATCCTGTGTGGGATCATAGAATAGAAAAATAACATTATAGGTATGAAATTTAGTTAATAATACTATATCAATATTTGTGCAATAGTTGTAACAAATACAATAATATAAGGCATTAATAAAGGAAGCTGTGTGGAAGGTGTATGGGAATTATATGTATTATCTTCTCAATTTTTCTGCAAATATAAAACTATTCTTAAAATGTGTTTTAAAAAGAAAAATAGTGTACAGAGGGTGTGTCTAATCCAAGTGCTCAACTCCATCAGCAGAGAGGGAAAGAAAGCAGAGATCTTTGAAGCAGAGAAAACAGAAAGCAGAGATCTTTGAAAGATTAAGAAACCACAAGATAAAAGGAATCTTAGTACCAGTCACTATGCAGGCATCCTATAGATGTGTAATGACACATTGTACTACCATCTGAGTACGAAACAAACATCTACTATGTTAAGCCATAAAAATTTAGAGATTTGTATGTTCCGGTAAGTAGAACCACCATAAGACATACAATCTTTCTGGGATGTTCACTCTCAAATATTTGGTTTTCTAGATGAACAGTTTTAAACAATTACAGACAATAAAGAGGAAGATATCCAATAACTGGCTAAACGTACAGGTATGTAAAAGATAAAAACTATAATTTTGTGATTCCACTGATCTTTCAAAAAAAGAAATTAAGCTGTTTTTAAAACATTTTGCTCATCTCTGGGGATATAGTGTTGGAAAAACACAGTATCTTACCGTTAGTGCAGCAAAGTTATCAGGAAGGATAATAAAAGAGGAAAGAAGCGGTGATGTTTGAGAAGAGAACAGGGCCCTGAGCGAATCCAAATGTAAGGTTATTTGCTGAGATCAAAAAAGTACTACAGAATGGAACCTGAAGTTTTATCATGTTATTTCTTCCTCAAATTTCCTGTGTCTATTTTAAACTACAATAATAATGATAAGGGATAGAGCTTCTAAACAGTATCAGGGATATATAAGTATTTATTTCCTTGAGATTTTTAGCAATGTGTACAACTTCCAAAAGAAAGAGAAACGTTGATTGGTAGTTTATGAGGGGAAAAAAAGAAAATAATAGTAATTTATCTTTAAATTATATCATATGTGTGTCTCTGATAACATCGGATTTTAATATCTGTATTTCAATACAGAAGTCAATTTTTTGTACATTTTTTACTTAATATGTTGAGACGTTTTAAAATGAGAATTCAAAAAAAAGATATTCATGTAATTGTTAAAATGAAATATTCAAGTATATTTTAAGTTTCTTAACTTGTTCTAAGAAAGAGTAAAAATACTGATTTTTTTTTTAATTGCCTTTAGGAGCTGTACTATAGACAATACATCTGAATAAGTTCAGTTTAAAATTTCAAGAAAAAGAGAATGACCTTATGCCATCAAGAAAATGAATAATTTTAAAAATTTATAAGCTAAAATATGACAGTAATTTTCTCAAGCAGTCAGCCACATTGCCCTTTTATATTGCCAGGCCCATTGAATTATGAATGTTGGCTGAATAAAAAACCTGAGGGTGACAATAGAGCCACATTTTGTCATTTGCACTTACAGAATGTCCATTGCTCTAGCTGGATTTCCAAACCTTAACATTATCGCTTGCTGCTCAGGACTTTGGAAAATACCTGAGGAATACTTCAGGAATGGGGAAGATGAAATACTAATTGCTAGTCATACTAATAAGTCTAGAGCATACAGACTCGTTGGTCCTTTGAGCTGTGCAAGTAAGTCAAACTCAGCAAACTTTCTCAATCCTAACCTAGCTGAATATGTAGAAGCAAAAAAATCAAAATAAAAAGTCAGTTTTCAAGTGCATATATCTCAGCTGCAGGAATTATGAGTGGGAAGAACAGGTGTTCTGAGAGATTCTACAGTTCTTCAGTTGCTAAGGAAACCACTTTCATCAGTTCAGAAAGGCTGATAACCTGGACTTTTTCTGCCAAATTGCTATCAACAAAGGTTGGGACTGATATAAACATGTCTACACAAATGAAAAGGACATTGGTAATTTTAAAAATAATGATAAGGTTGCATTAAAAGGTGACTGCTAAAATCGTTGTATATTAAACAAGAATAGTTGCATAATTGCTAAATAATTTGAAACAGACTAATCTGAATACACAATCCCAAATTCAAGTAAAAAAATAGAAGTTAATTTATTATCTTAATGGAAACAGTGTTAATGCAATTAATGACATATGTGTTTTAGTAATTAATAAAGTTCGAGTTATGTTTTAATGTAAAGTTAATTATATAAAACAGAAATAAGTCATAGGTAATTTTATAATATTAAACATTTATGCATTAATCAGTTTTTTCATGATAATTTCCAAGTTGTGTATAAGACGAATACTTATGAATAACATGATGTGATCTGTATTACAAGGGGCAAAATATGAGTATTATTGAATCAGTCCCACTCAAATATTTTATGCAAATAATTAGTATAAAAAGTACTACAGTCATCACTTTAAACTGTTGAATTATTTCTTGTAAGAAGTATTGTTTTTATAACATTGAATAACACAAATTATATATCTAAGGAATTAGAAAAGCAGCAACCAAGAATGAAAGAAAAAAACCTCTCTACTTTCCATGGTTTGATTAGTGCAAGACTAGAAATATTATGTTCACTTATATAAGATCTTTTTATATTTCATATCATTAAAAATAATTAGAATTATAATTCATAAACTAATAGTAAAAAATGTAATTTTCAGTAGGATTAATTTTGTGATTATTTTTTAAATGCTGGAAATTATAAATACGAGCATTATGAATTCTTATTTTGTCTTTAAAATATCAAAGAACATCAAAATTTAGTATTTGGAATCTAGTAACAAAGAATTATATCACATTTATAATCTATTTTAAAATCTTGAATTATCAATTAAATTTGCTGTTTCCATTACTTAAAAATGAAAAAAATAGGTAGAAAATAGATACTGCATTTCTCACTTTTTGCCACTTTCATTATAAAGTCATTTGTTTTAGCAACAGTATATAATTTTGGCAAAATCTGACAAACTGGTACATCTGCAGATAATGATAAAATTTGATTTTTATAAAGTATTAAGTTTTCCATTGATATATGTTTTTAGTTACTATGGAAATTTAATAATCATTAGAGCTGATTTTTATTTATCTTCTTGTGTGGAATCAAATAATGCATATAATGCTGTCTTTAAAAATCTCTAAAATTAACTCACTGATTATCTGCTCCATGGAATTAATAATCTCTTGTTTTACTATTATAAAAGTTATTCAAAGAAAGGGATTTCTGAGAGTACTTAGGATTAGTGGACATTCAATAAAAATTTGTTAATTACAATTTATTGTTCTTTTCTTATTGGTATTTATTCTAGTAACTATGAAATAGAAACCCCACATATTATATGAGTGGTCTTCAAACTGGAAAGAGTGTTTTCACAAAGGCTTTCTAGGTTGTATATAAGCATAGACACTTATAGAAAGCCAACCACTATAGCCAATTATTGCAAATACTCTATATTACAAAAAAAAAAAAAAAACTCTGTCTTAGGTACCTTTTGACATTCTTCCCTTTCCATCTATGCAAATAAGATCATTTCTCCCACTCTAATTGTTACCATAGCATTTTCATTTTGTTTAAAAATATCCTTCATTCCATAAAAAATATTGATGTGTTGTTCCTCAGATTGCTCCATGTTTGGTCATTAAAAATCCTTCAGCTTGGCTCCTGAAGTCTTTCAATATGCTTTTCTTCATTTTTTTCCTTTTACTCTTTGTAATCATTTTCTTACTTTCTGAAACCCAGAAATGTCTCTGGCACATCTTCCTGCCTTCCCCAGCCCTAGAATCAACCACAACCACAAAGACCCTGGTTTCTTCATTGGACAATCGTGTTTGGAAATCAAGGTAAAATATTAACATTAGATGAGGGAAGTTGAGAATATAAGTAAACTCTATAATATTTTGCATTTTTTGTAAGCCTAAAAATATTCTAAAACTTTAAAAAGCTTAAAAATATTGATGCTGACTGTAAAGAATAACTATTTAAAATTAGACATCAAGTAAGAGCGTTACTGCCTGAACCTGTGCATCTATTGGGACATAAACAGTTGCAGATAAAGATAATTTGTTTCCTGAAAAAAAAGTACCTTTGGGTTTGTATTTGCTATTAGAGTATATTTTAGACACAGAGGAAATTGTGTTTATTTAAATATTTATTAGTAGATTATGTATTCATCAATTTCTGTAGATTAGCTATAGAAACTGTAACTAAAATGTGACATTTTATTAAAAATAGTACATTAACTTGTTTTGTATCTATTAGCAAATTTATTTCAGCATTCCTTTGAATGATAATAAAGTTAACATTGCTCTACTTCTCCTTCGGACCAGCATCATCTTTAGACTAGCTCTCTTATTAAGGAGTTAGATAATTTTCATTATGTGCTCATTCCTATTTTTTATATGAGTCAAAATTTTAACTTATTAAAAATTCTCTATTAATATAATGAGTCATTAATCAAGGCATTATAAAACCATGGAAAGACTTATCTTTTCCTTTGTATACATATTTTGCATAAAGATGAAGCTGTCATTAAACATGCAGGATTTCTACCTTTCTTGATACAATCTAAATTCAGCCATAACTGTTTATGCTCCAATAGATGCAGAAGTTCTACATCTAAATTCCAGATGCAGACTGGAACAAGAATGCTAAAATTTTAAAATAAATTTACTTGCCTTTTTCACTCCCCAGTCATTGATAAATAATGCCCTGTACCTAATGATGAGTTCTTTGAACCACTTGATAATAGCTTCTGTAAAAAATATTGAAGAAATGTGGTTTTATATTATATATACCCTGTACCTTGTCTGTCTAACCTAAAAGCAGATTGCAAAATTACAATGGCTGTCATGGATAGATTGTTAACAAAATTTATTTTAATAAAAACTTTATCAATACTCTTTCCCAAATTTTCTTTCCTGAGAAATGATTAAAACTCTTTCAGGGTGCTATACATTCTCTTTCAGTGTAGTATGCCTAATAAACTGAACTTTGCTGCATTCGTTTATTTTTGTTTCTGTCTTTCCTGGAGTTTTGGAGAGTCAATACATGATAATCTCTAAAGATTCTGTTGAAATCTAGTCAATATATTCTCACTGCCATCAGCACAAAAGAGCTTGCTAAGAAGATTCTAGAGGCTTGTTCTCTGATAGTGAAAGTGAGGAGATGTGAAGTGAAAGTCGTATATTTGTTTGTAAATTACAACATGGAATCCCCAAATGCTTAATTCATTTTATCTCTTTGGAAATAGAAACTTGTTGAAGACTCGTTTCATTAAGTGATCATATTTGAAATCACTTATCCTGTAAGAAACACTGACATGTTTTTAAGAACACTATTAACTATCTTTCTGCCTACTCTGTTCATTGTCTGCTGTGAGTTTAAAGGGAAATATTAATATATAGAAAGATCAACATAAGATTGATGATTCATTCATGGATAATCCCAAAGGACTGATGGGTTCAGAAGGTCTCTCTAAATCAGTATTCTTTGTACAAACTCTGCCTTGGATCAACTTTTCAAAATCATACAGATATTTTATTTAGTTTTATTGTTTATATCCATGAGAACTGTTTTGTTTTTTTCTGTCCAGACATGGAATTTTCATTGGCTACTCAGTTTGTGATGACTTATATTTGGCCAGATTGTGGAGACACAAGATTTGCACAAGTATAACTTTTCTATTTTATTTTGCAATCCTCATATAGATATATTTCTCATAGTTATAATGGTCATTTGGGAAATTTTTTATTCTTCATTTGAGAGAGGATTTGAAAGGGAAAAGGAAATAAAACCCTAATGGGAAGATTATCTGTCTCCACTTTAAAAGAAATATTGTAATGGTTAACATGGGCAATGCCCCTTTCTTTCATTTCTGTATTTGGAGTATATTTTTGTACTTTTGTATTTTATTAATCATACAGCAGATAAAATTTTCAAAAACTTAAACTATCCTTTAAACTAATTGTGATTTCTTTCTTTCTGTGTATGTCAAAATAGGTCTTTCTACAAATAAGCACTCTCCCTTGCCTGCAAAGGAAGGATAATTAGCTTTTCCTAGTGGTAATTTTACATATGTCTGGAATCAGTTCCAGGTTCCTCTTATTTTTCTTTTTGCAATTTTTCTCTCATTTTGCCTTCTATTAAGAAATTTTGGAGATTAACTGGCAACAAAATGATTTTTCTGTTATCTTATGCACACTCTGGGAATGTCTGGTGCAGATAAAAATATTTTCTTAAAAAATCAAAAAGTAAATAATTTTGCATCTATTTTACTTACTAAAACTGTAGTTCAGAAGAAGAATTTTAATAAAGAAACTGTTAATGGCCTTCCTTCCTAGGTAAGAACAAAAACTAGACAAAAATTTTAACTTGAATTAAATAATGTTAAGAACTTTTTATATAAAACTACAGAGTTTTATTTACTTTAAATGAATTTAGATAGTATTTCCAGGAGACAACATTTTCAACAAACTAGAATTATATTATTTTAATTATAAAAATATTGTGTCTTCACATTAATTGTATTGTCATTTAAACTGATGTTAGCACACTATTTATGTTTATTATATTATAAACATATGTAGTAAATCAAAAGTAAACATTTTATCTATTATAGTTATATAATTATGTATATCCAAACACACAAAAAACATATACACATACACACACCAACATATTAAGATTTCCAGCATATTAAGAATAAACCAAAGAAAATAAATAGTAAAAAATAATTTAAAAAACATTTTTGATGTTATACTATAAATATTAATTAAAAAGTTTAGAGTAAAATGAGTTCTACTTGCCTAGGTTTATCTTGCCTTCAAATAATATATTAAAAAATACTGTAAATTATATTTTAAAAAGTTAATTTAATGTTAAGAACCCATTGGTGTCAGTTGGTTTAAAATGAAAATTGAGCAAAGTATTTTCTTGATATGTAATTAGTTTTTATTTTACTTGGTTTAGTAAAACATAAGGATGATTTATGAATAATATATTACAATTTATTACATGGAAGAATTTAAAATTTAAAATTTATATTTATTTATACAAAATTTCCAAGGTTATTTTTGCCCAAATCTAGCAAGTCATTTTAATTACTAAATGTTTTCTCAATGCTTCAAGCATTTGGCATACTTCTAAATCACACATACCAAAAATTCCTTATTTAAAGACATAACTTGCTAATTACTATTTTTACTTATTGTTATTTACTTTTAAAATTTATCAGTATATAGTTCTTGCCTTTAGGTATGATTATCGTTTCTTATTGCCTCCTCTGACAATTCTTCTCGATTATGTCTATAACAAATTAATTTCCAAACTCAAAATAATCAGATATTGATTGACTATTCATCCCAGCCGAAACAGAGTAAACCCACTACAGCTTGTGCCTCCTACGGATAAATTATAACTGAAGCCTCTGAACAAAATTTAAATAACTCCGTAAGAAACTTGGAAAGTAAGCAGAGGTCAGAAGAGGGGGAAAAAAACGGAAAACTTGAAGTAACTCATCTAAAAGTGAATTTCCTGGTAGTTTTTTTGTTTGGGTAGCGGTTTTGTTTTACTTTCTATTTCCCCAGTTATGGACCCTAAGATGATCCTCTAGCAGAGGTTTGTTGGAAAGCAAAAACTGTAAAAGGAATTCCGTTCATTCTGCCAAAAGAATTGGGAAATGAGCCCCTGGAATCTGGACAGTGTAGGGAGAATTCCTTTTTTTTCTTTTAAATTTAAATTACGTTTGGCTTTCCTGGAAACCAAACCAGTTTATACATAGGCTCCTTGAGTTTTTGAAAGGAAAGATAGAGGAAATAATTAGATTAGCACAAAATTTTAATTAACTCAAATCTATTGTGATTCTCTTTCATTTTCAAACTTAAGAAAAACTATCAATATATTTAAATGATTGCAATTATTAAGAACATAGTTATGGAGGGGTGGATCCAAGATGGCCGTTTAGGAACAGCTCAGGATTGCAGCTCCCAGTGAAAGCGCAGAGGGTGAGTGGACGCCGTGTTTTTAT
>NW_016107360.1:0-3171 GCF_001604975.1 Cebus imitator
TTTTTTTCTGAGACAGAGTTTCACTCTTGTTGCCCAGACTAGAGTGCAGTGGCATGATGATCTCTGCTTACTGCAACCTCCACCTTCCAGTGTCAAGCGATTTTCCTGCCTCAGCCTCCCAAGTAGCTGGGACTACAGGCACATGCCACCACACCTGACTAATTTTTTGTATTTTTAGTAGAGACAGGTTTTCACCATGTTAGTCAGGATGGTCTTGATTGTGACCTCGTGATCCACCCACCTTGGCCTCCCAAAGTGCTGGGATTACAGGTGTCAGCCACCGTGCAGAGCCTATTAGTCAGTTTTTTAAGAAAAATTAAATCAGTATTTTTATAGGTAATTATAATACGAAACAATTATTTTATAGGTTTCCATGTTTCAGACAGTGGACGTAGCGCTTGATATGTAATTAAGAATCCTAAGGGACAGGACTATTTGACAGCAGAGCCCCATTTTAAACAATGGAGATCAGGATTTGGAAATTTAAGCAATTTGGTGAAAATAACAGTAATTTGGTGTGCCACAGTCTTAATGCTCTGTACTGTGCTATGTGCAAATTCTACAAGGCTAATAGTATGATACGAAGTCTTTTACAAGTAAAAATGTCTGTTCCCATAGGCATATCATTTAAAATTCCATCATTAGAATAATTTGTGAAGATTTTCTGGGCTTTTTTAATGTACTAAGACCTGAGGTTTCCTCAGCCCTAGATAATTCAATAGCACAGATTCATTATTCATTATTAGTCATTACTTTCATGAGTACCTAGAGACTTAAAATAGCATGAATCAGTAATCAATATTTTTTGCTAGTGTGCCTCTAAAAGAATGTTTCAAAAGACAAATGTAATGCTTTAGACACATTTAGGTGTACATTTTTTAGAATATCCTCCTCTTTCAATTTGTACAATTTAAATTATAATGTAAATATAATAGCCATTTGACAGTCATCATCTATCAAAATATTCATGACAAGCTCTTCTATAATATTGGGGAATTTCACTTCTGTTCATTTTTTCCTTGAAATACTTTTTCCTTTCTCCTTCTCTCCACTCAAATTCATCCTAAAGTAAAACATTTTTGTATTTGAAAGTCTTTATATTAACCATCCTTTCTTTCACCCTTTGCTGTGACTACAATATATGCAGTCATATATTCTCCTATAATCATATATTCTCATATATTCATATATTCTCATATATATATATAAAATGAAACTGAAATTTTAAAAATTTCCTGTTATGATGAATTGTTAAAGCTTAAAACTTTTCCTCTGGGTTTAACTGTTATTATTATGATTATTGATATGCAAATGATCAAGTCATCATATTTTAAATTATTATCAATAATTATTCATCACCAGAACATGAAATTTATTTGTAAATGTATCTCTTAACGAAGTTAAAATTAATGTTTCCTTATTTAGTATTCTGAGGTTTTACATATTAAAACAATATATTGTAGTAAGATTTGATATAAAGAGCTATACTTACTGAAAAAGTGTGATTATGATGATTGAGATAAGGAAGACAGGAAAGAAGAATAGTCTTCTCATGACATCAGGCATATTCTCAAGGCAGATTAGTTTTAGAAAAGATGCATATGGAATTCAAGAATATGGCAATTGATAGCCACTGAACCATGTGTACCATAATACCACCTATGACAAAATTCCTAGAAATCTCTGGTACCATTAGTTCTCCCACAGGGAGGAAGCAGGGATGTTTCCGCAAGTGAACCCTGGAGGTCAAAGAGCCTGATGACATTGTGTGCCAAAGAGACAGAGGGACAGAGGAGAAAGAGAGAGAGAGGCATTAAAAAAGGAAATAAGGTATATGGAAGAAAATGAATAAATTACTATATACTATTTTATTTTAGACTGGATAGTGCTCAAAGCAGGTAGTTTTTTATATAAAACTTTTGGATTTTATTGAATTAGTATTTTGTAAAAATATTAGTATAAATAAAGTAGTTTTTAACATATAAGTATTATATTTTACAGTGCACACATGCATAAATGATATTCTTGGCTTAAACTGTAATAAGTGATTATTCAAGTTGTTAATTTTATCAAGGCATTAATCTTTTAATTCCTTCCATGGATATTAGTTGAAATGCTAACTGAAACAAAATTATATTAAAAAAATTATAATCTACCTTCTGAGAATGTGTTCATTCAATCATTTTTTTCCAATAAACATTTAGTACTTTGTTTGTGCCAGGCACTATTATAATTTGTGTAGATAATAGTATTGAATATAACCAAGTCATTGCCCTTATGAGGCTTCCATTCTACAGGAAGATATAAACAATAAAAAAGATCAAGATATGCAATTTTCTCACATTATCCCAAAGTTTCTCAAGATCTTATTTTTTCTCAATGGTAAATAGATCTAACAGATACAAATTTTATATCTTATTCTTTTTTTACACAAGACATATTTTATTTTTTAATAATTCAAATTATTGTTTACTAATTAATAAAGAATCATTAATAACTACTATTAATAAATGAAGAAATCAGGACAATATTAGAGCATGCTGAAAAGAAAACTAAACGAGTACAATATGAACAGTCAGGAACGCTGAAATTACTTTGTAAATAGATACAAAACTGATTTGTTGGAGGTGCACTACACAAATCCATTTATGTTTTTATGAATAAGTATCTTTTCTTTTGCTACCAATTCTGTATGAATTAAAGTAAGAAAATAGCTCAAAGACAATAGAAAGCACAGATAACCCAAAAGAGGTAGACAGGACACCAAATAATCTTCTTTGCTGTTCAAAATCTTTCACATTTTTTTTTCTGACAGTCTATTCCCCTGTGATCATAATCTCAAAAGTTATTCTTGATTATAAAAGGACTATTATATTGGACCTGATTATTTACATAGGTGCAGGAAGAGGATTAATTTATCATACAAACTCCTTGAGTTTGCTTTGCAATTCCTGAGTCATACAGTATTGAACAGCTACAAAGTCCATAAATTAACCTTTGCCTGGATATTTCATAAGGAATCTCAGATTGTACTTTTTAAAAGTCTCTATTTTTCTATCCCAAGGGCAGGAAGCTAAGCCTAAGAACCTCTCCCCATCAGATTTCACAAGCAGTACTTGTATACTGGAATGAATTACCATCTTCTGGAAGTCCCCCCAAATTTTTAATGTT
>NW_016107360.1:3276-31474 GCF_001604975.1 Cebus imitator
CTGGAGTGCAGTGATGCGATCTCAGCTCACTACAACCTCCACCTCCCAGGTTCAAGCAATTCTCCTGCCTCAGCCTCCCAAGTAGCTGGGACTACAGGCACATGCCACCATGCCTAGCTAATTTTTGTATTTTTTTAGTAGAGACGGGGTTTCACCATGTTAGGCAGGATGGTCTGGATCTCTTTACTTCGTGAGCCACCTGCCTCAGTCTCCCAAAGTGCTGGGATTACAGGCGTGAGCCACCGTGCTGGGCCAGTTTGCTTACTATTCTTAAGGTAAGCCTGGCCCCCTGTATGCCACGTATCACTTGGCCAGTTTCCTTGGGAGTCACTGGCTCCTAAGCAAAGCCTTTTTTTTTTTTTTCTTAAAGACTTGTCATGACTGATTTTTAAAAAGCATTATTTTCAACTATAACATTTCGGGCAAAACAGATTCTATTTGTCACTATGTAAATACTTCTATGAAAAGTTGGGGGACTTACTAAGTTTCTGAATTACGGATATGGGGTGGTAGTGGATTGAATTGTGTCCCCCAAAATGCTGTGTTCAAATTCTGACACTTATGAATGAGACCTTATTTGGAAATAGGCCCTTTGCTGCTGTAATTAGGAATTTTGAGATAAGATCATCCTGGCTGTGAAGGGGATCCTGCATCCAATGACTGGTGGCCTTATAAGAAAAAGAAAAGAAAGATCTCAGACACAGATACATAGGGGTAAGCCATGTAAAGACAGAGACAAGAGATTCAAGTTGTATGTCCACAAGTCAAGGAGCACCAAGGATTGGCAACCACTATCAGAAGCTAGGAGAGAGGCAAGGGACAAATCCCCTCTCAGAGTCTTCAGAAAGAGCAAAGTGTGATGACAGCTTGAATTTTGGACTTGTGGCCTCCAAAACTATTAAGAGAATAAGTTTCTGTTGTTTGAGTCATCAAGTTTGTGGCAATTTGTTATGGCAACTCTAGATAACTCATGTAGGTGGTTATTAAGAATCAAATAATAGTATCTTAATATGGTTCACTTCGGTTTAACAAAGCAGATTTTACTAAGTTACATGAAGAAAGAATAAGATATTTATATATTCAGAAAATGGAAACTTAAAACATCAGCAACAGCATGCCAAATTATGATAAAAATTTTCTTCTTTTTTTAAATCCCAGGAAATTGATTTTTTGTTCTGCTGGTTCTTGGATTAGTAGTCTGCTTTCATGAGGCAGTCCACTAACATGGTTTGAAAGTTGTCTATGTGATGTTAGCTCTGAAGCGTGTACCTGAGTCTAGTCTTTGAAGTGCCAATCATTTAAAAACTCAAGAGACTTTTTTGTTGGCTTGTAGCTTATGAAAACAACTTCAGGCAAGCATCAGAATAAAATGAAATTTTATATAGATGAAAGAGACTTTAAGACTGTTACTAATTTGTCACCACAATCAGAAATATTGTCATCATAATAAAAGTATCCAAATAAAAAAGTAATATTCTCTATTGGGGTATAATACATAATGAACTTACAAGAGTTTTGAGTAGTTTTCCTCCTAGGGATAAAGCACATTAGATAGGGAAGACATTGACAAATTCTGATACAGATAGGAGACAGGGAAATACTGGGTAGAAAAGGGTGGTTCTCCAGTAAAAGTACCATCCTCAAGCCTAGATACCCATGGCCCTATGTGAGAACAGGCATTTCTGTTTTCATGCCTAAAAAGTTGCCTTTGGCCCCCCACGCCTGCTAACCGGTACCCAAAACCCCAAACCCCAGGGTCCAGAAGCAGTCAAGGAGATGAGAAGATGATCAGATAAATGGCAGAATGGCATGGCAGAGAAGGAAAGAAAAGAAGGAACATCAGGAGGAGTTCAGCTGGGGACAGTGAGAGAATCGTCCGCTGGAATGCCAAACTCGAGAGGAAGATCATCTTCCTACTCCATCTCCTGTCCAGCTCCCCATCCCTTCTGCTGAGAGATACCTCCACCACTGCATTCATCTTTCAAGTTTGTGTGTGTGACCCAATTTTTCCAGGATGCTGGACAAGAGATCAGAATACAGAAAGCTGTCACACTAGCCCTATGCCCTTGCAAAAAGGCAGAGGGTCCACTAAGCCGGTTAACAATTAAGCTGTCCACGGATGGCAAGGCTGAAAGAAAGAGTACACGGTAACACATACCCACTTGGGCTTTGGGAATCACAGACACTCACCCCGAGATGCTGCCATGGGGCCAGAACCCAAAAGCGCTGGCCTGGGTTCCCACACCTGTCCCTCGGCCCGCTCTCCCTCCCATAAGGGGTTTGAGCTGAACAGAGAGCCACACTCCTGTTGCATATTCTGCAAGGGTGCCAGGAAACTCTCCCGTTTCAACTCCAGGACTTTCCATATTTCTGAATATTTATATTAATACAATTTTACCTAGATAATATACATACTATCCGCAAATGCTGTACCTGAGAACTTTTCCCGTGTAATTGTGATAATATCCTATCACATAAACATAAACTTGACTCATATCTTTCTTTCTATAAGGTAAAAGAATGTATCTTTGTGATTTCTCATGGGGCCTCTGGAAAATCTCAAAAACAGGTTTAGGTGCAAAATATGCCCTGAAAATGTTTTCATTATTTTCTAAATTCAGGGACCAATTTAAGGAAGGCAAAATCAAGGGTTGTCAGAGGCAATTTGGAAGCTTACTAATATAGAAGAGGTATCTAAGAAACAATTCCTAGTTGCCTTTTTAATAAAACTGATGTTATATTAAAAACAAACCTAGAGGATATAACATTATAAGAACATTAGCTCTTGCATAAGTGAGGAAGTTTGGTTCTTTTTTGTTTGTTTTAAATAATTGGGAACATAATAAAGTAAATACAAAGCACAGAAAATTTTTCTGGTGAGATAAACCCTCTGCTACCTAGGCAGGTTGCACAGAAATTAAAAAAAAAAAAAAAAAAAAAAAAAACCCTTTCATAAAGTAGGTTAAAGCCAACTATCAGTAAATTAAAGATGTAAGCCCATCAAAAGTGAGCAAATGTTACTAAAAATTTAACATACTTTATAGCTTCTTTTCAGATGTAGATACGTTAAATCAAGGCTGACAAAATCCACTTTCCAAGTTTTGTCCGTTATCACGCTCTTTCATATTTGCAACATGTTGAGCCTTTTTAAAGAATATCATATGGTCTGGGGGTCCTAGGGACACCCTCAGAAAGTCTGTGAGGTCAAAGCTATTTTTATAATAATGTTAAAATGTCATTTTTTTATTCTCACCCTGTCATAAATGTGCATTGGAGTTTTCCAGAAGCTGTAGGCACAATACTGCCATAGATTGAATGCAGAAGCAGGTTGAAAATCTACCTGTTCTCTACTAATTTATATTAAAGACATTTACAAAAATATCAGCAATGCCACTCTTCTCACTAACAACTTTTTAAAAACCATTATTTTTATAAAAACATGTTTTCTATTAACATTAAATTTGCTTACCACTTCTATTTCTAAATAAATCAATGAGCCAGTATTAAAACATTTTCTGTCATAATCTTTAATATGGCAAATAATGAGAGCTCTAATACACAAAATTATGCTGTTTGAGATCTTCAGCAATTTCTAAGAGTGGAAAGATATTCAGAGATCAAAAGTTTTGAGAAATGTAGCTTTAAGAAAGATCTACTTTTTCCTTAAAGAGCAAAAGCACGCACAGAGTCATTTTTCTCTGTCACTATTACTCCCTGTTTAGTCTCAACCAACATATTAATTACAACTTTTAACCAGAGTAACAAACTTCTATTTCTAAAGTCATTGGAAGAAGCTTATTTCTTAACATGTAATTTTAAATGTACACTTAGGCCACCTTTTTAGTTTTGAACTACACAGACAGAGAAAATAGTACAACAAAAAAGAAAAAAAAAAAAAAAAAGCTCAGGAAGATTAAAGGGACTAGACACAAAGAAGCACATGTTTTAGAGATTAACAAAACTTCATTAAAATCACAAGTTATCACACAGGGAATTCAATATTCACCAAGAGACAGGCTCCCTATTTTATGAATGTTGCCAGAAAAACCTAACAAGAGGACAGGAAGGAGACCTGTCAGAATCAGAGCCAAAGCAAATAGGCTTTAGCTAAAAAGACTTGGTAGACTCACTGAACAGTAACACACTCCTGACTGTCTTACTTCTCCCTAAAGGAATGGCAAAACCTGTACTATATGAAAATTAACTAAAGGTCTAATGACAGAGAGGAACTCCAAGTGACTTTCAGTAGTAAAGGTGATCCTATTAGCTATGGTAGTGTCTCTATCTATTCAGGTTGCTTTAATAAAGGTGCCATAGATGGGATGGTTTATAAATAACAAAAATTCATTTCCTATAGTACTGGATGCTGGGAAGTCCAAGATCAAGGCTCCAGCAGCGCCTGGTAAGGGCCTGCATTCTGGTTCACAGATGGCATCTAAGCTGAGATCTTACATGATGGAAAAAGTAACAGACCTCTCCTGGGTCTCTTGTATAAGGGCACTTAATGAAAGATAAATGATAAGCCAATACTAATAATACAGAGGTTAGGTGAGAAATAACCTAACTACCTTTCAAAGGCACAACCTTCTACTGTCATCACACTGGCGATTAGGCTTCAACATATGAATTGTGAGGAGAAATAAATATTCAGTCTACAGCAGGTCAGTTTTGCTTATTGTTTTCTGTAAAAACTAATATCAGTCATGTTACTGGATCTTAGTAGCAAATGGTGACCAAACAACAGAGTACAATCAGAATCTGGTGAAAGGGAAGAAACCGCATGTGAATGTGGAAGGTCAATTACTCTTGAGGAATTTCTAGAAACTGCACTGTGCAGTCAAGGCAGGTGTTACACTGCTGATAACAAAGCTGTCCATATGCTTATTGTCTGAGACAGATGACACCATCTAGATTTTAAAGCAGCATTGTATGAACACAAAACAATGCTGAGATAGCAAGTTTTGATATCACATTGGGAAGCATTATAGAGAATAATTATACTCACGATAGCCAATACATTGGACTAGAGGCACTCATATACACTGTTCAGCCGTGTGACTCCGTATCTTTTCTTGAGGATTATTGGCCATTGGTCACGTATTAAAGTGTTAAGGCGACGACAATCCTTTAATGTGGCAATTTTACTACCAGAAACTTACCTTAAAAGAACACTTAGATGTTGTCGCAAAATGTTACTATAGTGTGCTACTAATAATACAGAGGTTGGGTGAGAAATAACCTAAACGTGCATCAATGGAGAATTGGTTCAAAATACTAACAGTTCATCCATGTAATAAAACATTATTAGTAGTTATAAATAATAATGTGACTTCATTTAATTTGTATATTCACTTGACAAATACTTAAGGGCTTATAATATTCTAGGTACTATTCTATATTCTAGACACGCAGAAATGAATAAAACAGAAAAAGCTCTGCCTTCCTAGGGGTTACAATCTAGCTACAGAGATAGACAAAACACAATATTAAGTAATGTACATAGCATATTATATTAGCATTAAGGACAAAAATTAAGTAGTTAAATGGCATAGTAGGATTTTAAATAACGTGGCTGAGAAAGGACCCTCTGAGAGGGTGGAATTTGCAACAAGACCTAAAGTAGGTGAGAGAATAAGCCACCCATTTATGTGGAGGAATAGCACCTAACAGAGAGGGAATGACAAATTCCAGTGTCCCTGAGGAACAGAAAGGAGCCTGCATGGACTGGGGGGAATGAGCAAAAAAGTGAGCAGTAGGAGATGAGGTCAAGGAGGAAAGGAAGTACTGTGATGGGCTTTGCAAAGGATGGAGGAGAGAAGAAATGTGATCTGTCTACTCTGTAATAAGATCACTCTGGTTGCTGCACTTAGAAAAGACTAGAATTACCTAAGGGTAGAAGGAAGGAAACCAATACCAAAGTTTCTTCAATGATCTCAACAAGCGATAATGAGGGCTTGGACCTGGGTGCTGGAGGTGGTAAACAGTAAGATTTGGGGTTTATTTATGCCAAGAGAATGTTTTAAAAAATCAGATCAGATGTGGGATATTAGTAAACTAGTTAAAAATGATTTCAAGGTTTTTTCTTGAGTAACAGAAAGGATGGAGTTTTCATTTACTGATGTAGGTAGAGGAGTAGTTTTGTCAGATATCAGAAAATCAGGTTTGAACTTGAACTTTGAAGTTTTTAATTAAGTTTCAGATGCCTGTGAAACCTCCAAATGAAGATGTTAGTCAGTTGCATGCAGCAGTAAGGAATTCAGAAAAGGTAGCAGAGTGGAGATACATATTTAGGAGATGCCATCATGCAAATGATATTTAAAGGTATTAGACTGTATGTGTATTAAGAAAATGGTTGTGGAAATAGAGGGAGAGTGGTGTAAAGACTAAGCCCAATAATATTCTGAAGTTTAAAGACAGTGGAATTGAGGAGAAGCCAGTCAAAAAGACCAAGAAAGAGCAACTCTAGAGGCCACATGAAGACAATGGTTCAAGAAAAAAAAAAGAAGGATCCCCAGTGTCAAGTAAATGTCAAGTAAGATGAAGAATGAAGACTGCACATTAAAATAGAAGTTAGTGGGGAAGCTTATCATAGAACAGTTTCAATGGAATGGGTATAAAAATCCAATTAAATCTATATTTATATATAGGTAGCATTTCTAAAGCCTGTTTAAGAGAAAAAGTAGCATATAAAACAACATATAATTGGAAAATTATATATACACACATATATGTTTAGATATGTGGGTTTATATGTGCATACATGTGTAAGTTTGGTATTTAAATATATACATAGAAAAAATCTGAAATAAAATCTCCCAAGATAGTAACAGAGGCTATTTTAGGAAGCGATACTTTAAAATATGTACTTTTATGTTTCCTCTACAGCTTTTTTTTTTCTAATTATTATCTATTACTCTTGCATTAAGCGAAAAAGAAAAATCTCAATCAAGCAATCTCTTAAAAAATAAAGAATAAAAATATATAAGGAAACAGCAAAGTAATCGGTATCATGGTAAAATACTTGTAAGATAAAGGATAAGTCAGAGAGATTTTTAGTTCCTGATAAATTAGGAAATGTTTGGAAAAGTTTGGTTGTAAAATATATTTGTATTTAAGCATTTGAAGAAGTTCATAGAACCCTTTCTTCTTACACTGTATTATTTAGTAAAGAGTGTTCTTTCACTTAAAAATACAAATCTGATTTCAATTTCTCTTAATGGTTTAAAAACAAGATGCTGAATTTACAAAACTCATAAGAATATGCATTAGAAAGATGGAAATTTATTCCTTTTCCTTATAAATTTATTCTTATTTTTCATACAGATGAATAAGTGTTTAGTGTAGTAAGACTTATATTTTACACATTTTAATAGTGATATACTTTAGGGAGGCCTCAGTTTACCAAAAGAGATTATCAAACATAATCATGACCCAGGAAGCAGCTGTGTCCCATTTCCAAAGAAAAAAATGCACCATGCTGAACTGTTTAAAAGAAGTAATATAGTGGTGAATTTTTTTTCATGTGATTTAGTTTGAAATACTGTGCCTAAAATGCTGAGCTTGAAGTCCCATAAAACTTGGTATGCTTTGCAAAAAGCACTTTTCAGTTTAATTTAGGCCAGGCCTCCTTTAGCTTTGAAGGAACAAAAAAGAAACATTCGCTATTCCTGGCCTTATCCTTAGGAATCAACTCAACACTTCCCAGTGGTCATGGTGACATCCATTGAAAACTTAGCTAATTGTTGAATGAATGAATGAAGGAAAGAAAACAGTGAGTTACATTGTATCTTGATAGAATGTAAATGTAAATCCTTGAGTGGCTTATAGTCAAATACATTTTTTCATTGATGTGAGGTAGTTTTCTTTCAAAACTATAATAGCTTCAGGCATGCACTACTGTTCTTAAACCAAGTCTCATTGTGCTGTAACACCTGTCTAAAATACATTTAAAGAAAATATTTATATATTTACTACTGAGTTCTAATAATATAAATGAGACTCAGTCTATCTCAGATTTTTTATTCCCATCTTCCTGTCTTCCATTATGAGAACTACCCTCCTCCCACAGTCACTCTGAAAATACCCTGTCATTCAAAATCTCCATAATTTGAGTTTAGAACACAAAAAAATATTCATGTTAAATAATCAAAAACTTTTATCTTGATCTCATAGAGAGAAAAAGTTCAAATGACTAAACAATCATATAAAATGCATATTCTAGCCTATTGTTTTACACAATAACAAAAAATACAGCAATGAATTATAAAGTTATTAAAGGGAATAACATGAAATATGTGAAAATATTTAATTGCTCCAAATGAATATAAGAAAGGAAGACATATATATGTGTGTGTGTGTGTTTGTGTGTATACATATACATATTAGTTTTATATATATATATATATATATATATATACATATATATATATATATATTCAGCATGGTGAGTTTTGTATTTGGAAATGAGATACAGCTACTTCCTGGCTCATGATTATGTTTGATCATATATATATATGTGTGTGTGTATACACACACACACACACACACACACACACACACACATATATGAGATAAATAAAAATCAAATAGGAAAATGGTAGACAAACTCAAAAGTGCCGACAACTACATTAAATGTAAATGGATTAAACATTCCTATTAAGAGATAGAGAAATCAGTATAAATTTTAAGAAATATCCAAGAATATGTTTCCTACAGGAGAAACACTTAAAATTTAAAAACACAAAGTTGAATGGAAAAAGTGTTATCCTGCATTTATTAATCATAAAAAAGCTGTTATAACTAAATTAATATCAGACAAAGTAGATTACAAAGAATATTATCATACATAAAATGAAATTTATATGACAAAGGGTCAATTCATCAAAGAGATGTAACAACATAAACATTAGTTTAAAAAGAGTTTTACATACCTATAATCACTCTGGAAGGCCAAGGTGGGAAGATCACTTGAGCCCAGGAGTTTGAGGTGAAAGTGACCTGTGACTGTGCCATTGCACTTCAGCCTAGGTGACAGAGCAAGACACTGTCTCTGAAAAAAAAAGATGTTTTAAATCAGGAAGCAAAAATTGCCAGAACTAAAGAAAGAATAAGGCAAATTTGCAATAATAATAGGATTTTTATGTGTTTACCACTCCTTTTTCACTAATTTATAAAACAAACAGGTAAAATAAGCATGCAGAACATTTAAACAGCACTATTGCCTTAGTACAAACTGTTAGAAAAAAGTATCATAGACTGGGTGGCTTAAAAGCAACAGAAATTTTTTTTCTCACAATTCTGGAGGCTAAAAGTCTGAGATCAGAGCATGACTGAGTTCTGGTGAGAGCCCTCTTCTAGGCTGCAGACTCCTAACTTCTTGTATCCTCACATGGCAGAAAGAGAGCTAAAATCTTTCTTGGGTCTCTTTTTATAAGGGCATTAATTTATTCAGGAGGGCTCATCCTTAAGACCTAATTACCTCCCAAAAGCCTGGTCTCTCATTACCATCATATTGGGGATTAGGATTTCAACATACTAATTTTGGATAGACACAAACGTTCATTCCATTGTACATATCAACCTACTGAACATATATAGACCCAACAAGTTCATAATATATATGTATTTCAAATGCAAGTAAAACATTCACCAAAGTAAATATACTGTGACATAAAACCATAATAATTTCAGAAGCTTGATATCAAACAGGGTATAAAGACAATGGAATTAAATTTAATAACAAAAAGTCTAGATAGCTCATTTATTTTTTGTGCTGAATAATATTTTATTAATGAAATATAATTTAAATGAATTAAAGATCAATTTCACTAACAATAGCATAAAAACGTAAAATGCCTAGAAATAAATATACCAAAAAATGTACAAGAACTCTGTTCTAAAAATCACAAGATATTGCTGGGAAAGATTAAGAAAACTTAAACACATGGAGAAGTATACAATGTTCATAGGTCAGGAGACTCAATAATGTAAAGATATTAATTTTTCCCTAAAGTTATCTATACATTCAATACAATTTCAATCAAAATTTCAGCAGAACTTTCTATATAAATTGAAAACTGCCGTAAAGATTTTGTATGAAAATACAACATAACCAGAATGGCCAAAACAATACTCATGAAGTTGAAAAACTTGGGAGTATTTATTTCTTTTCTTATTTTATTCTTCTTTAAGATCTGGATACATGTGCTATACATGCAGGTTTGTTACATAAGTATACATGTGCCATGGTGGTTTGCTGCACCTATCAGCTCATCATCTAGGTTTTAAGCCTAAAATGTATTAGGTATTTGTCCTAATACTTTCCCTCCCCTTGCTCCCCACCCCCCAGCCAGCCCTGATGTGTGATGTTCCGCTCCCTGTGTCCATGTGTTATAATTGTTAAACTTCCACTTAGGAAGGAGAGCATGTGGCGTTTGGTTTTCTGTTCCAGTGTTATTTTGCTGATGATGATGGTTTCCAGCTTCATCTATGTCCCTGCAAAGGACATGAACACATTCTTTCTTCTTTTTCAGACAGAGTTTTGTTCCTGTTGCCCAGGCTGGAGTGCAATGGCACCATCTCAGCTCACTACAGCCTCCATCTCTCAGGTTCAAGCTATTCTCCTGCCTTAGCCTCCAGAGTAGATAGGATCACAGGCACCTGCCACCACCCCTAGCTAATTTGTGTATTTTTAGTAGAGATGGGATTTCTCCAAGCTGGTCAGGCTGGTCTTGAACTCCTGATCTCAGGAGATCCACCTGCCTCAGCCTCCCCAAATGCTCAGATTACAAGTGTATGCCACCACGTCCGGTCAAACTCATTCTTTTTTATGACCACATAATATTCCATGGTGTATATGGGCCACATTTTCTTTATCCAATCTATCACTGACAGGTTCCAAGTCTTTGCTATTGTAAATAGAGCTGCAATAAATATACGTGTGCATGTGTCTTTATAGTAGAATAATTTATAATCCTTTGGGTATATATCCAGTAATGAGATTGCTGGGTCAAGTGGTATTTCTGGTTCTAGATCCTTGAGGAATCACCACAATGTCTTCCACAATGGTTGAACTAATTTACGCTCCCACCAACAGTGTAAAAGTATTCCTATTTCTCCATATCCTTGTCACCATCTGTTGTTTCCAGACTTTTTAATGATCACCATTCTGTCATAAGACAGTATCTCATGTGGTTTTGATTTGCATTTCTCTAACGACCAGTGATGATGAGCTTTTGTTCGTATGTCAATTGGCTGCATAAATCTCTTCTTTGGAGAAGTGTCTGTTCATATCCTTTGCCCACTTTTTGATAGGGTTGTTTTTATCTTGTAAATTTGTTTAAGTTCCTTATAGATCCTCGATATTAGACCATTGTCAGATGGATAGATTGGAAAAATTTTCTCCCATTCTGTAGGTTGCCTGTTCACTCTGATGATAGTTTTTTTCTTTCTTTCTTTTTTTTCTTTTTTTTTGATGGATTCTCACTCTGTCACCTATGCTGGAGTGCAGTGGCATGATCTCAGCTCGCTGTAACCTCCACCTTCAGGGTTACAGTGATTTTCCTGCCTCAGCCTTCTAAGTAGCTGGGACTACAGGAATGTGTCACCACGCCTGGCTAATTTTTTGTATTTTTAGTGGAGACGGGGTTTCATGTTAGCCAGGAGGGACTTGATCTCCTGATCTTGTGATCTGCCTACTTTGGCCGCCCACAGTGCTGGGATTACAAGCATAAGCCACTATGCCCAGCTAGCATCAGATAGTTTCTTTTGTTGAGCAGAAGCTCTTTAGTTTAATTAGATACTATTTGTCAATTTTGACTTTTGTTGGAATTGCTTCTGATGTTTTAGTGACGAAGTCTTTGTCCATGCCTATGTCCTGAATGGTATTGCCTAGATTTTCCTCTAGGGTTTTTATGATTTGGGGTTTTATGTTGAAGTCTTTAATCCATCTTGAGTTAATTTTTACATAAGGTGTAAGAAAGGGTTCAGTTTCTGTTTTCTGCATATGAATAGCCAGTTTTCACAGCACCATTTATTAAATAGGAAATCCTTTCCACTATTTGTTTTCGTCAGGTTTGTTGAAAATCAGATGGTTGTAGATATATGGTGTTATTCCTGAGGCCTCTGTTCTGTTCCCTTGGTCTATATATCTGTTTTGGTACCAGTATTTAACTATCTGACTTCAAGCCTTCTTAAAAAGATATAAAATACCACATATAAGAGTGTGTTCCTTATTATTTACACAAGAATAAATAAATAGGTCAATAGAAGAGAATAAAGAACCTAGAAACAGACCTAAATATCTATAGTCAATTTAGTTTTGAAAAGCTGGACTGTGTGTGATGACTCATGCCTGTAATCCAGGCACTTTGGGAAGCAGAGTCAGGAGGATCATTTGTGCCCAGGAGTTCAAGACCAGCCTAGGCAATGTAGTGAGACCCTAGTCTCTATGAAAAGAAAAATAAAAATAAATTAGCCAAGCATGATGCCTTGCAGCTATAGTCCCAGGTACTCCAAAGGCTGAGGTTGGAGGATTGCTCGAGTCCAGGAGGTTGAGACTGAGTGGGTGGTGATCACACTATTATACTCCAACCTGTGTGACAGTGAGACTATCTCAAAAAAAAAAAAAAAATTCAAGGAAAAAAGTCTTTTCAAAAATGGCATAAGCAAACTGAATAAGCATGTGAAAAAAAATAAACCTCAGCCTACACCTCACACTATACCTTCATAAGGTCAGCCTAACATAAAAGCTAAGACTATAAAGCTCCCAGAAGGAAAAGATAGGGAGATATCTTTGCAAATGTAGACAAAGATTTTGGTGAAATTAAAAAAAAAAAAAAACTAATGATAATCTGGACTTAATCAAAATTTTTAAAGATTTTCTCAACAAAATAAACTAATATAAATATGAAAAATCAAGCCATAGGCTAGGAGAAAATATTTGTAATTAGCATGTCAATAATGGCTAAGACTTACATCAACAATATATAAAGAATTATAAAATAATAACCGAAAGACAAAATAGCTCAATTTGTTCCCTTAAAATAAAGATCAATTAAAATGGACAGGAGACTTCAAAAGATGTGTGAATGATCATAGGCATTTTTTATTCAAGGAAATGGAAATTAACATCACAATGAGAAACTATTTAACAAACATCTGCTGAAATTGCTAAAATTACATATGTATGTGTGTATATATATGTGTATATATATGTGTATATACACACATACATATATATGCATGCATACACATACACACACACACAAATCATTCCAAATGTTGGATAGAATACAGAATAACTGGAGCTCTCTCATACATCGCCTTTGAGTATTTAAATGGTTACAACCTCCTTAGAAAGTAATTTTTTAATTTTCAGAAAATGGTAAAGAGAAATCTACCTAATGATTTGTCAGTTTTTCTCCTGTGTATTTACAGAGGAGAAATTAAAGCATGCTCTACAAAAAGTCTTATGCAACAATATTCACAGTAGCTTTATCCCTAGTAGCCTAAAACTAAAAATAATCAAGGTATATGAACAGGTGAATGTATAAATAAATAATGATACATTTATCCTACTCAGAAATTAAGAAAAATAACTGATACAGCATGAGCCTCAAAAACTCAATATTGAGCAAGAGAAGCCTAACAAAAGAGTATGACTATTGTATTTCCCATTTTTATGAAGTTCTACAGTAACAAAGCTAAACTATGATGACAGAAATCAGAACAGTGGTTGTCCATTGTCAGAGAGTTGGGGAAAGGTCAGGAGGGAACTTTCTATATTTGTGGAAATGTTTTATATTTTGATTAATCAAATGATTATCTAGGTGTATACATATACACAAAATCAGTGCCTTTTACTGTACTTAAGTTATACCTCAATTTTAAAACTCTAATCATATGGAACTCTGGTTTCTAAGATTTACCTACCGGACTCAGGAATATCAAGCAAATACACTTCCTGTGTTTTGTCCAACAATTCCAAAAATAACTCTACTCCATAGGATCGAATGTTAACAACACTTTCCGGCAATCTAGTACATAAAGTTTTAATTCGTAAATCCCTTTTTTGTCTTAAAATAAATCCTTGAAGCAGGCAAACATCATTATTCCACATCATAATTAAGAAAATTAAGGCTAATAAGCAGGGCATAGAATTAGAAGGAGAATCTGTTTTCTGATCACTAACTGGTCCAGCTCTTGTTTCACTGTATCTATACAGAGCAGTTGCCTCCTTAAGGTATTAATTATACCTATTCAGTGATCCCCCATTGACCTCCTGGCTGAGCTCTTGGGTTATAAAGATAAATAACACCAGGTATCTGTCTTCAAGGAAATTCTAGTCTATATTGATTCTGCTACAGCACACTGGAAGATATATGTTTTTGAAGCACTGTACAGAAATTAAGATGTAAAAGCATTTTCTAAATTATCTGATGTGCTGAAAATTAAATTAGACAACTTGGTCAATATATAGTCTATCAAAATCTATCAAAATATTCCTTTAAAAAGAGTCTTCAGATTTTAATTCACCACTCATCTAACTGCTTGAACCTTGAATAGTAGTTTTTATTCCAACAGACCAACACACTAAATGTGTGCCTTTATTTCTCAACTGGAAGTAGAGGCCTCAAAACCTCAGAAAGGAAACATTTGGTTTGGCCTTTTTTTAAGCTGTCCTCATTGAGAATATACAGACAGCTATGAGAAGGAGGGATCCCATTAAGTTTCCATAAAACCACCAACCCTGACACCACAGAACAGTTTGTTCCTTTTGTTGGTTTTCACAGTCCCTGAAACTTGAAGGTGATGACAGGAAGAAAAGCTCATCAGTAAAGAAAAGAGAAAGTTACCTTAGAATAATTAGAAGCTTGGTTCTCCTGCAGAATATTTTTTTTATCTAATAAAGAATATAGTTTCAATTTAACTGTGAAAATTAAAAGAATTTTAATTGTTTTGAAGTGAGTATCATTTACTCATTTACTGAGAGTATCATTCAGCCATAATATTTATTTTCTATTACTGTATGTCCTAAAGTTTAGGATCACCATGATTAATTTTGCATTTTAAATTAACAGAACAGGATAAATATACATACAGTAATCTTTTTATCTTATTTGGCCATATTAAAATTCATAGCTTTTGATCTGGAAAAAAATAAGATGTTAATACTTGATATGGCCTTTGTGACAAATTACAAATTCCCCAAATTATTGTGTAAATAGTGAGATGTGAAGCAGTTAAAATCCTCACTTGAAAGTTTAATGAATGTCAGGAGAAATTCTTATTTAACATTTTAGATGAGGTTAATATCATATTTCAATCCATTTTTAGATAAAATATAGTTTGCAATTAGTCTGCAGAATAATAAACACTTAAAGTCTATAAATTTAATCATAAAAATAAAAAAATGAGAATAATAGTAAATATGTACATAGTATTCAGTAAGAAAAGCAACTGGTGTTCAAATTATAAATCTTAATCAGAAATGACTATGAATATATTGAATAACCTATTAAATCTTATAGATAGCCTGAATAAGAAACTCTGATCAAAAGAAGAACCCACTTTCCATTCCTGGTTTTACCACTAATTAGATGTGTGGTCTTGGGTAAAAATAGAGAATTTTAAAATGGGATGAGGACTCAAAGGTCTCAGTGAAGACATTTTCTCCAATAAAGAGGACTGTAACAGCTGATCTTATAACCTCTGCTTTTACATTTATTTTGATAAAAACTCACTACTTCATGAAGCAGATAGTGTTTTCTATAAATTACCTGAGGTTACTTCAGTTTAAATATAGTTATATAAATGTGCATGTCCCCTATGGATAATTAGTTAACTGGAAGAATCCTAATGAAGGCCACTCACCCTGGGCCAGGCACAGTGACTGACTCCTATAATTCCAGCACTTTGTGGGCATGAGGCGGGAGGATCACTTGAAACCCGGAGGTTCATATCCTCATCTCTACACAGTTTAAATAAATAAGTAAAACTGGCTAGGCATGATGACATATAGCTGTAATCCCAACTACTCAGGAGGCTGAGGCAGGAGGAACCCTTTAAGCCTAAGAGTTTGAGGCTACAGTGAGCTACGATTACAACCATTCCAGTCTGGGTGACAGTGCAAGATGCCCTCTCTTACTTAAAAACAAAAATCAAAAAACTTCACATTCAAAAATCAAAAAACCTCATACTCATGAAGTAGTGAGTTTTTGTAGTTAAGCATCTACTACTTGGAAAATCCTAATCAGAATCTCAAGCTATAGAATTATAGTCATAACCAACTGAATCATTTCAAGTCATTCGACCTGCTCAGTGTAAAACTGTATGCCAATCAGTCTGAGGAAAGTTAGCAGTGCTTTCTCTATGATAAAATGAGTATTGCCTCAGATGTCATAGACTTATCGCTTCTGCTACTGATTGAACAGGACATACTCACCTTGGTTAAATCCTTCAAAATAACACCTACATTTCAGATTATAATCTCCCATTCTGACTAGCAAACTAACATAATTCTGCTACTGGAATATTGTCACATTTACCACATGGGATCCTTTCATTTAAGCTTATTGCAAGAGTGTCTCCCCCAGATAAAATTCATCAGGTTTGCTGATGAAGCTGAAATGCCTGATTTGTGTGAGCTTGCCCGTAAATAAATGTGTGGCAGAATTCAGCCTGGGAGTTGCTTTTATTGTAATGTACCAAACAGCAGCAGGGCGTGTAGGCCGTAGATATCTAACCAATGGAACCCAATCTTTCTCAAATTCATTTAGGTAAATTCACAACAACAGCCCATTCTATTTTTATTTTTGTGTTAATGTCTCAGAATACCATTTACTAATCTGCAAAGACAGTATCAAATTTCGAGTAGACTAGAGCATGTAAATTAGCTGATGAACACATTACCACTTCTGGTTTTATGGCTCCCTTAGGAAATATCCTTAATATTGAGCTGACACCAACTTCTATAAAACTTCTATGCATTTGTCATGGTTTTTGCTTTCTGGGCCACACACATGAACTTAATCCTTCTAAAGCAGGGCTAAATTTTTAAATATAAACTCAAAGTAGAAGACCCAGAACATGACTTAATATTTTCTATTCTGGTTGAGACTTCGCTTGCCAGAACAGCATAAAATTCCATCTTGGTCAGTTTGAGTGCTTGCCTTTTCCAAGTCTTGTGAAAACCCCAGAGTCTTACAACAGTTAGCCAATTCAGGGAGTCCTTTCTGGTCTTTAGTTTGTATTTGTCTCTTCTGATTTACTCAGTATTTAAGATCAAGTCATCCCTTGAAAGAGGCTACTCCTGTGCAAAGTGGGGAACCTGGGATCCTTGCCATAGCTCACAGGCCTGGTGCTTATATGGTAGAGCTCTCTAGTTGCACTAGGTTATTTTACTGCTGACATTCTGCCACTCCCCTGGAAAACAGCATCTTGGGAATCTCTGCTATTGACACAGCCAAATCATGACCCTCTTCCTCCTACTGGGGAAGCAAGCCTAGCTAGATTTCTGCTTCCTCATCTCCAAGAAACGTGACTTTATACACAAGCACATACATACCCATTATCTTCATGCCATGATGTTTCAACCCATTCTTCCCAATCAGTTCCTACAACCATCCTCCAGAGGCAGTCAATGTTCTGATTCTTTTTTATCCATAGAATAGTTTTCCCAACTCTCAAATTTGTGTAAATAGAATTGTGTACACAGAATCACATAAAATGCACTAGCTGTTTGTGGAAGGCCTCTTTCACTCAGTAACATGTCATGATTCATTCATACTGTTTGCATCAGAAAGTCATTCCTTTTCATACTTCTACAGCAGTATTCCATGATAGGCATAAGCCAAGTTTTAGTCATTCTGTTAATTGACAATTAGGTGATCAGCAGTTTTAAACTACTATGAAAAGTGTATTTGTAAACTTAAATTTTTTTTAAGTTAAATGTACTGGGGTGGCATTACAGGGTCACTGGGTAGATATATGTTCAGTTCTGTAAGACATTGCCAAAACACTTTCAAAAGCGGTTGTACCATTTTAAATTCTGACTAAAAAATGAGTTGTTCCACATCTCCATCCACATCTGATGTTGTCAGTCTATGTAGCTTTTACCATTTTACTGGGTGCTTAGTAACATCTCTTCATGGCTTAAAGGGATTCTTGTCTCATATATTTCTGTGCCTTTTAGTATTATTAATTTCAACATTAAGCAATAATGAAACCATCTCTTGTGTATCCAAGTTTCAAATCAATAACTTGTCAGAAGCAATCTGCTTGGGAAAAGATGCATATACATGCCTACTCCCAATGCTGGCAAGGGCTGGAAAAGAACTATACATGGAAACCAACATATGATAGTCTAATATTTAAAAGTTCTAATGTGGGCTGGCAAACTCTTACGTAACAGGTGTTATCATCTTACCTTGACATATCTACCTGCAGAGTGATCTAGGAAGGCAGACTCACAGTTCACACCTGAATGTAGAAGTGTGAGGAAGCCAGCTCAAAGCCTTCTGACCTTCGTTGGATATTCCCAGCTCTGGCTCCTCTCCATCCTCCAAAAGGTTATCCAGTGACAGCCCTGTGGACTCTACAGATCTGAGCTTTGTTCCTACTCCCATACACAGCTTTCCCTGAGCCATTCTTTGGGTCTAGTGACCAACATGTCAGTGTAATCATCTGGAGAGTGGGCCAAAAGGTGGACTTCAGGTGGGTGCGTTGTTTGAGCCCCACACAAATCCTTGCTCTTTGGAAAAAAATGTGGCCAGAGGCACAGACTCCTCTTAAGTAAATCTGAGCATAGTAGAGTGGGCACACCCATTTTATTTGTTACTGAAGTTTCATTTCACTACTTGCCTCAGAGACATGAATTTTGTCCTGGGCCACCACGGTTGCAATATTGGCAGTTCCTGAACAAACCTCTTATTTGCTCAGCCACCTTGGGCTTTCCCCCAGCATTTGGCTGAGATCAATGTGATGTTTTCACAAGGAAACAAAAAAGCAACAACAAAATCAACAAACAGATTAGAAAAGCATAGAAATGGATGTTGATCTATCTCAGATAATTTTTTGTCTGATGTGTAGAAATATAGGCGTGAAAAAGCCAAAACCTAAATAACAAGAAGAAAAGAACACATACTCCCACAAGCAGGCACACACACACCTCTGCCAAAATTATATACAGTTGAATTAGAAATGCTTCAAAAGATCAGGCGCAGTGGCTCATGCCTGTAATTCCAGCATTTTGGGAGGCTGCGGTGGGCGGATCACAAGGTCAGAAGATCGAGACCATCTGGGCCAACATGGTGAAAACTTGTCTCTACTAAAAATATAAAAAAATTAGCTGGGCATGGTGGTGGGTGCTGTAATCCCAGCTACTTGGGAGGCTGAAGCACAAGAATTGCTTGAACCATGGAGGCAGAGGTTGCAGTGAGCCAAGACTGCACCACTATACTCCAGCCCTGGTAACAGAGTGATACTCTGTCAAAAAAAAAAAAAAAAAAAGAAAGAAATCATTTAGGAAACAGTTATTCATAATGTTTAAATTTATAAAACACTTACTATATCCACTAGTCGCCGCTCTAAGGGCTCTTCATGAGTTATTTAAGGCTTACATGCCATTTTCATTTCCATTTTAGAGACATGGAAACTGAGGCTCAGAGAGATTAGATTAAAAAGACTGTTACATTTGCTTGCTAGGGAGTGGCATAGGCAACGTCCAAATCCAGACAGTCTGGCTGCAGAGTCCAAAGGCCTAGCCAGGAGGCTACACTGCGTAGGTCTACTATGTGTTAGGCATTTTATGAGGTGTTTTATATAGATTAGCTAATTCAAACTGTGACATAGGTATAATTATCTCTGCTTGACAGATGAGAAAACAGAGGCTAACTAATTTGCCAAAATTATAAAACTAGTAAATGGCTAAGCTACATTTTACTAACTTGCCAAAGCTATATAACTAATAAGTGGCTGAGCTCAGTATTAAACTTGCTTAATTTATATTCAGGAGACAATGCCTATGAAGGCAACATGAAATATTTTAAAGAATGTTCAAAAAAGGTTTTTTTTTTCTTTTTTAAAATTTTTGATTTACACATTAAGGAGTAAGATTCAAGTATCTGAGCTTGTTTTTTGTTAGTTTGTTTTTTAATATGGAGCTCCTTGTCCTTTAACAATGCCTAATAATTGAGGCATTACTGTATCTTACTACACATAGGGGAGATATGATTTAATTTCCAATTCTATAGCCACCATAGAACCTGGGATTTTAGAAAGGTGCATTACAACTGGCTTTAAGTGTATTTGATTTTTCTCCAGGAGAAAAAAAGCTTCTTAGACATAGAAAGAAATATATCAATTAAATGTCAAACACTATTTCATTTCTATGTAAATCTATGGATAAGATAACTTAGTGATTTCATATTTCCTTCTGAATGCAATAAAATCTGATGGAAACTGAAGAAAAAATATCTACAACAAATCATTCAATACACATTCCTCAGGACATTCCAGAGCCTGCAGCACATACAGCAAAGTACGGAAAAAATGACTGCCTGTGTTCTTCTACTTAGATCTTCCTTTCGAGCCCTTGGTGTGAGCATAGGTGTGGTGTTTTATTGTACATTTGTCACATGTTTCCAAGTTGCCACTGAATTAAGCATGTGCTTTTCAAATATAAGAACTGAAACAGAAAAATTTCTTAAAGGAAGCATTGCACTCTCTGTTCCTAAACAGAGAAGTACCTGCACATTTAAGCATGCTTGCAACCATACTCACAATGTACGACTTTTATAATAGTTGGTCTTACTTGAAGGAATATTCATTGACTAATTATTTTGGTTAAATTACGCTTCTCAGTCTTCACACACAAAAAAATCCTCTTTACAGATTCTGAAAATCCTAGAAGGGCTAAAAAGAAAGTTGTTCCACAAATGGGAATTGCCAGTAGCATTCGTGGGCTGGTTATTAGAAAAAGAAAAGAAAATACAATCACAGATAACTCCATGACTCTTTTAAAATAGAAGCATCTGTGTGGCCAGGCGCAGTGGGTCAGGCCTGTAATATCAGAACTTTGGGAAGCCGAGACAGGTGGATCACCTGAAGTCAGGACTTCAAGACCAGCCTGACCAACATGGCGCAATCCTGATCCAAAATCTTGCCTCTGCACTCCAGCCTGGGCAACAAGAACAAAACTCCCTCTAAAAAAAGAAGGAGGAGGGGGGAGGAGGGGAGAAGGAGGGAGGCAGGGGGGGAAGAAGAAGGGGAGAGGGAGGAGGAGAAGGGGGAAGAGGAGGAGGAGGAGGCGGGAGAGGAGGAGGAGGAGGGAGGAGGAGTAGGAAGAGGAAGGTGGAGGATGAGGAGGGGGAGGAGGAAATAATATTAAAATAGAAATGTCTGTGTAACATCTCTCCAAATGAGAATGCCTATCAGTATGGGTTTCTATGTCTACTAAACATGGCAACATTGTTGCTGTTCTGTGTGACTATTAGTGGATGTATTCTCTCAACCATATTATAAATGTCAATGTATATTGTTGAAAAATTTATCTGTGCTGTTTGGTTAGTTTTTGGAACTTGACTTTCCAAGATTGCTTCAGCAATGAATGGGAGGCACATGGTGAGAATGAACCCCACACAGCTTTTGGTACCAAAGCCTGGCACAGCCCACACATAGCAGGAAGCAACTCACACATCTGGCAGTCCTGCTGAGGCAGAGAGCCATGGGCAACCTGGCTGCCCCAACTCCTTCCCTAAATGAGAGGGCTTCCTTGGAATTATGCAAGGCAACATCAGCAGTGGCAAAGCTTAAAAGTAAACACTTAGAGCAAAAACGTTTAGAAGGAAAACAAACATACTGTTGTCTTTTTGCCAGCATCAACAGTGGGTGAAAAAATCCTTTAACTGGGTAGTTTGGAAACAGGGGCCTTTAAGAGAATATTTTTCTTTTGTCCAGTGATTGAATTCTGTCCTGCTTTGATTTGTGATTTATAATGTACTGTTTTTTGTGTGTTTTTTTTGATGGCTGTTGTTTACAGCTTTTTTCTTTAAGAAACAAAACCATATCCAATAGTAAATGACAATAGCTAATTAGCCTCCAGATTTTAATAAAGTTACGCAGAGAGTATTTTTAATTAACTTTAAAATATTTTTATGAAAAGAAATACAGTATCTTAAGAATCTGCTATGTGCTAGACAGTATATTAAGTGCTTAACAAATTATTTCATTTGGTGCTTATAATTAAACTGATAAAATATTTATTTTTATTTCTATCTTGATGTAGAATTTAAAGTACAATGAAGTAAACTGACATGCTCATAGTCATACAGCTATGAATGTGATTTTTGGAAACTCCAATTTCAGCTCTACTTTTGTCAAATAAATCCATTCTCTGTTAGCACAATATAAAGAAAATCACATACATTTTCTCCTCATTAATTACTAAATAATTTTGTCACATAACAGTATCTTACACCAAATATGAATTCAGATATTATCCAGAAATCTCCATTGTCAATTCTATAATTTTATTTTAACACGATTTCTGTAAAGAGATGTTTTCAGTCTATCTGCTTACATGATTAGAATTGAACATTATTATGTGGAATCAAAAAATAATTAAATTAGAAGACTACCTAGGGATTGTCTTGTCCTGCAATGTCCATGGTCATCACTAGCCACATGTGGCCATTTAAATTATTAAAATTGACTTCTGGTTTCTGGCTCCACACGTAAGAGGCTTGGAAACTGCCACCCCATTCTAACAACAAGTAAAAAGCTATATATCAGACCAATCAATAACTCTTTTGGATCCAAAAGAGAGAGGCTGGACACACAACGAACTGCTGCCCCAAGGCTGGAAAGACAGATAGATGAATACCAGGAGTCACAACTTAGCACAATTGCCTCACAAGCAGAAAGCTCCCAGGCAACCCAGGCTGGAGTAAGAAACCTAACTGTAATTAACAAATTTTGGGAGACTCCGTGTGGACAACTCTGACAGTTAAAAACTCCAGGAGAAATTGCCAGTAGACCTGCAATGTTAACTTATTTAGAAAGAAGGAAAAAAGTATAGGTCAGAAACTTGTATTGATATAAAGAAAGGAAGAACATGGAAAAAGAAGTGAAGATAGGCCAGGTGTGGTGACTCACACCTGTAATCCCAGCACTTTTGAGAGGCTGAAGCGGACTGATCACTTGAAGTCAGGAGTCCAGGATCAGCCTGGCCAACATTGCGGCAATGCAATCTTGGTTCACTTCAACCTCCGCCTCCCAGGTTCAAGCCATTCTCCTGCCTCAGCCTCCTGAGTAGCTGTGATTACAGGCGCATGCCACCATGCCCAGCTAATTTTTATATTTTCAGTGCAGATGGGACTTCACCATGCTAGCCAGGCTGGTTTCAAAGTCCCGACCTCATGATCTGCCCGCCTTGACCTCCCAAACTGCTGAGATTACAGGAGTGAGCCACCTTGTCCAGCAGAGACCAAAAAGTTTTTTTTCTCTTTACTTATTTAATGTTAAAATGGAGGATCACGTGAGTGTCTATTCTCCCTACAGTAATTATAGCTGACTTTAAATTAACAGTCCATCAGGGCTTGCATGAATACTGGTGCTACTGCATTGTAATCCATATTAGTTTACCAGGAAGGATTCAAAATGATTTAGTGATTAAACCTTCCTTACAGTGTTCTTCTAAGATAAAAAAAAAAAAAATGCTAGCTAAATTCTGGTTCACAGGTGGGAAAAATGAAGCACAACGCTGTGATTATCTAAGGGCTTATTTAATATACCAGAACATGCAGCAACTTGAGAGTAAGGAAATCTGGATCCAATGGCTCACAAATGACCACAAGTCATGTAAGACTCTTGGGCCTTAATTTTCACATATATAAAATCAGTGTTATAGCTAAAGGACTCTGATAGACATAACATCTTACAAATACACCTCACAGATATGTGAGTACATTCATCTCCTAGGTTATAAACAGGGGCTGGATTCTGTGAAGTACTTTGGGTGTGCGGTTAAATCCTGACCTGATTTTAACATTTGAAGATGCAGAATCTTTCATTTTAACCTTCCCATTCCATTCTTTTCCACCATTCAGGGTTATCTCCTGAGAGAGATTAAAGAAACTTAGATTTTAGCTCTTACCCGTTAGTGCAGAAATTTCAGTTATTTTAAGTTTGTTTTCTTCTTTTCTTTTTTTGTTTTAGTTGCTTTCCTTTCTCTTAGGGGCTTTTTTCTGAACGTGTAGTGATCCTCAGCAGTGATCTTACCTAACAGTCGTTGCATGAAAAACTGATTCAGAAGCAGAGGCTCCACATGAGAGGACTACGTCAGTGGGGGCTCTGACTACCTGGTTCATGGGGGATCCCAAGTGCAACATCTGCAGACACATTCTCTTGGAATGCACAATTTCTACACCAAGTTGTTTTCCAAACTATTCCCAGGACAATTATTTTCTGAAAAAAACTGCCCTTCCTGACAAGGGAAAAGTCCTGAGTGGAGTTTTCTCATCTTCGTCTGTACCACTGACCTGTGAAAACCAAAAGGGAAAGATGGTTCCCACAAATAAATGGATCTTACCCAATGAAATTCCAGTTAAGAGCTGAATTTCTGGACCTTATTTAGGTGAAAGAAGAAAAGAAAAGAAAGAGAAAGAGAGAGAAAGAAGAAAGGGAAGGGGAGGGGAGGGGAGGGAAAAGGAAGAAGAGAGGGAGGGAGGGAAGGAAGGGAAGGAAGGAAGGGAGGGAAGGAAGGAAGGGAGGGAAGGGAGGGAAAGGAGGGAAGCAAAGGACTTCAAGCTATAGCCCCTGGTGCAGAGAGAACTTCTAATTCATTTCCGCTTGCTTGGTTTAATATTTGTTGAAAGCCATATTCAATTATGATTTAAGGCAATACTGACTTTAATGTTGAGTGCTAATTCTTATTTTCTTACATTTAACATGCCTTTTAGTGAATGATAAGATAGCGATAGGAGTGTGCTGTTTAGTAGAAGAAAATAGCATGGGAAAGGCAGAAGGGGGAAACAATGAGGTGGGTTTCAAGATCCATAAGAGCCCAATTTGTTGACTAATACACACACATGCGTGTGCGCACACACACATGTACACACACATCCTGCTAGTTCAGTTTCTCTGGGGAACACTAATGTAGTAATAGAAGAAAATTGTGTGTGTGTGTATATGATAGCACATATATGAAGAGCTAGCATATGTGTGTAAATACATACATATGTGTTAGCTCTTACATATTTGCACACATATATGCTAATTATTCACATGTGTGTTAGGTAACACATGTATATATGTCCATTTACATATGTATAATGTGTATAAAGCACAATGTTTTGAATTAACATTTTAATAACAGCAGACGTCTGAGTAAGAAGTTACAGGAAAAGAATTCAAGATTAAGTGACATGGAGGAAATGGTATGATGAGCAGAAATAGCAAAATCAAAAGGAGTACTTACTCAGGAGTAGGAGACAAGGCAACATAATGAATTTAGGTTTATTTTGGAACATATTACATTTGATTTACTAAATGGATAACCAGGAAGGAAATTCAGGTAGTCAGAAGTGAAAGATTAGTAATGCATAATAAAATAATTGGGGAGGAACGCAACATCTGAATTTCAAAATAACTGGAATAAAAGTGTCAAGATTTTTAATGCATAAATATGTGTATTTCTATTAACACAATATTAAGTAAAGACTAAAATTTTAATAGAATGGATAGAGCAAATTCTGCATTTTAACAGTAATTTCTGCCAGCACTTCTATGAAAGCATAGGCAATTATGTGTTATACATTTGTAATATATTAATTATATTTTTCATCTCTCTAATGCTTAAGATAAACTGCTGTTTCTTAAAAGGACTCGTGTGAGGTGTCAAGTGTTATTAAGTAGAATAGTGGTGATGCTGAACAACCAAAGAAGCAAGAAATTAAGGTCATATATACCTATGTACAATGTATTACAGTAATTATCTATTATATACCAGACTCTCTGGTATTTACTTTAGCTCTTTCTCAAACTATACCTGCTAGGTTAGTTATTTGTTCCCTAATCTATAGATGAGGCTCTAACTAATTCCCTTGAGTACAAACAGCTAGTAAGGATACAGTTTGATCTGAACCCAAACTCTATGTGGTTTTGACAACACTTAGGTGTGTGGAATAGTTAACAGAAAAGATTTTTTTCACCTGATGGTTATCAAAATTAAGCATTTCTATTGGTTAGAAATGCCTCAAGAGCATTCTGTGGCTAAGGATTTTGTATTCTTTTTGGGTTCTGCTCAGTCACAGAGGAAGTTGTAATAAAAGTTCTCTCATGGAAAGATACTTAATTTTACTTCAGCTACTGTCTCCTCCCACTCACCATAAAAAGTTTATGTACCACAGACCATAAAGAATACAACCGAAGACAGAGACTCACAGAAAAGGGTTGATGTAATCTGTGCTCTGCAAACACTCTTCCTATACGTCATTTGTGGAAAAGCACAATAACTTTTCAGACATCTGTTTTTGAGGTTACAAAATCCGAAAACATCTACAGACTTCAAATAACTTTGTTAAATTTAACACAATCTACCATATTGGAAACTAATACCAGCCAAAATGTTTTATCTTAAAGCAGCCTCTTCTTCCATATATTATTTGGATAATTATTCCATTATCCATTGGTCTAGCACTGAATATATTTACTATACCTGGAGACGCATCTTAGAGCTAAAATAACATAGATTGAACAAGACTGCATATTTACTGCCCTTTCACATTTTCAAGCTTTGACAAAAACCAGGACAAAAGCCTTTGAACATAGTCTAGAATCCTGTAATAGAAGGGGATGAGTCAGAAATTAGGCTTCTCAAGATAGGGGAGCTCCAGAAGCTCCTGGAGCTCTGTGCTAAGTTACAAATTGGCTAAGGCAGAGCAGGCATGTGACTGCTTACAGAAAGCACTATAAAAGGTAACTGGGGCAGGGCACGGTGGCTCACACCTGTAATCCCAGCACTTTGGGAGGCCGAGGTGGGCAGATCACAAGGTCAAGGGATCGAGACCATCATGGCCAACATGGTGAAACCTGGTCTCTACTAAAAATAAAAAAAAATTAGCTCAGAGTGGTGGCAAGTGCCTATAATCCCAGCTACTCGGGAGGCTGAGACAGAAAAATCGCTTGAACCTGGGAGGCAGAGGTTACAGTGAGCCGAGATCACGCTGCTGCACTCCAGCCTGGTGNCAGTGAGCCGAGATCACGCTGCTGCACTCCAGCCTGGTGCCTGTAGGACAGAGTGAGATTCTGTCTCAAAAAAAAAAAAAAAAAAAGTAACTGGAAAGTGACTTCCCAACCAAGAACCTAATCTGTTCCTGCCCAATGATTTCTCATAGGTCAGTCTATTTTTTCTTCTAGATGAAATATTATAAATTTTACCTACACTCTTAGAAAAACTATTCCATACCTCAAAATTACCAAAGGAAAAAGCTTATAAAAATAAAGCACAAATATATGCTTTAAAAATACTTAGTAAGTAAATCAAGTAGAATATAAAACCACTTTGTAAATGCCCTTTATGGTGGATTATACATAAGCAGAAACGGTAAACCTATTTAGAAGACAAGCCCAGTGAAATTAGGAATGTATAATGCTTCAATGTCAACCTTTTAGAATACCGACATTTCTCTTTGCATCAGGATCAAAATTGTATATAAATTTGCTGTGTATTAAAAACACTGAAAGCTTTTGAAATGATAAATACCAGAGACAGACTTAAGAGACTTGCTTTTAAGGTCTGCAGGGCCTGAGACCTGCATGTTGCCTATGAGACTATTTTAAAGCTATTAACCACGCAGGCGTCATGGGCCTGCCTGGTTCTCGCTAGGCCCCTTGAAACGTATTTCAGTACTAACCCTTGAAGCTGGTGCTAAGAGGTATTGCTCTCCCCTGGGCTGTATCACTCTCTGAAAACTAGATTAGCAACCTGGATCTGCTGGCATAGGCCAACGCAGAGGCCAGTCCAGCGCCCAGGATGCCCAGCTCTCCCTGCAGCTGGCAGAACTCAGAATGGGACTGATCCACTCAGCTCTCTAGAGAGCTACAGGGACAGAGTCTCCTCCCACTCTCCTTACGTTTCCAAATCAATATTTCTAGGCAGTTGTAATCCACCCCCCCGCCCCCCACCAGGGAGAGGTGG
>NW_016107360.1:33029-39332 GCF_001604975.1 Cebus imitator
AGTGCAATGGCGCGATCTCGGCTCACCGCAACCTCCGCCTCCTGGGTTCAGGCAATTCTCCTGCCTCAGCCTCCTGAGTAGCTGGGATTACAGGCATGCGCCACCATGCCCAGCTGATTTTTTGTAGTTTTAGTAGAGACGGGGTTTCACCATGTTGACCAGGATGGTCTCAATCTCTTGACCTCGTGATACACCCGCCTCGGCCTCCCAAAGACAATAATCTTTTCTTAAATACTCTCCGCTACTTTCAGTTTTTCCCATTTCCAACTGTATTTCAGTTGTTGCCAGAGTGAAATTTCTGGAGTGTACACTTAACAGGTGACATCCACATGAACAATTTCAATAGCCCATTACGCCTAAAAGATAAAGTTCTAATTGCATACCATATCCATAGCTCCTTTATAGCTTGGCTTCATATTCCACACTTCTAACCTGGTCTCCTGCCACTACTACCCTGCAAATAAGCTGCGTTCCATTCATAACAAATTATCTCTGTTCCTTGGACACACTAGTTGTTTGCATATAATGTTTCTCCTTTACCTGGAATGACCTTGTCAACATTTGCACCCATCAGAAAATTATGTGCCTTCTGAGACTCAGTTGAGCTTTGCTTCCTTCTACCAGATTTTTTTTTTTTTTAAGGTTACGTATTATCTAAAAATCCCCAATCCTTCTACTTTATAAGCTTAGCATTTATTTGTATGCTTTTTCTTAAATTCACTTGGAAAATCAATGAGGTGTGATCACAAGGGAACAGGAAGTAGTAATGTGTCCAAGAACTTTGCTGCAAAGAGGCAATATTTATTATCTATTGTTCTGGAAGCCAAAGCAAATGCAAAAATTTAATCTTTTGATCCTGTACTATTTGGCTGGCTCAATATATCCATGGATTACATACTTGTGGTTCTATAACAGAGGCCCTAAATATGCACTGGCATTTGCTGAAATTGTGGAGGACACTCCATGTTGTTTATGGCCTGCCCCCTTCAGCATAACTTCTTTCCTAGGGCCCAAATGGTAACTTTGCTACCAAAAAAATCAGGGATTTTCCTGTATTTTCACACGCGTCTTGCTTTGGGCATTTCCTCAAGGTCTCTGGCATGGATTCCCTTTGCTGGCTGTCTCCATTTCAAGCTACTTTGCAGAGTTTGCCCACTGTAGCCAACCCACTGGAACCCTCTCCTTGTACATTCCCCACTTCTTATTACTGGCCAGAGCCTCCTTTTAAGTCTGGTTAACAAGAAATATGGATGTTAGCTTGGCCATGAGCACAATTTTAAAGGCCCAACAGTGATCATGAAATCCAGCCAGATTTTTTTTTTCAGTTACTTAGCACTTCTTTCTAAGTCTAGTTGTTTTAGGCTGTAAATGGAAGGAAACAAAAGTTCCTGTTTATTTCTCTAAAGTGCCTGCCTGCAACACTGATTTGTTCATTTTGAACCAGAGAACAGCCAAAGCCAGAAATAGTGAGACTTACTCATTTAAAATGGTTATTTCAGTCCATCTCAGCAGCATGGATCCTTGAGACTTTCCAAGGCAACAATACCTGGGTAAAGGTGGTTTATCATTCACTCCTAGTTTGCATCATGCTAAATGCTGGATTTTTAGTCATAGGTGTGCTAAGAAACCCTCAATGCCCAGGCAAGACATGCTGAATACATTCTGTGCATTCTGGTAAATACATCAAGGTAATAATTACTTCCACATTTTCCCTTTAAACACACATTTTTTACTCAGGGCCATAGTTTGCCCTTATTACACCCAATGCATTTCAGATTTCTCTGTAATTTAAAGAAAAAGCATTGCTGAGGTGAGCCAAATTTATATATGAGCTCTTTGTGTAAGCTATTTCAGAGCAACAAAGGCTATGTCCCCATGCTTATATACAGTTTGTTTCCTCATAATGGCTTTCTGCCATCAACTGGAATACCTTTCTTACAGTACCCCAGATCCCAATATGAAAAGCATTTACTTATTTTTTTATTATTTTTTTAAAGAAAGAGTTCTTATGTGTGTTTCTAAAACAGGAGGGCTGGTTTGCATTTTTGAGATCCTCGATCTGAACATAGTAAAAAAAGGTGATATGTTGGGGGGAAAACAGTGAATTGTAATGCCAGTGGAAAGAAGGGGCTCATTTTCTTGCTTTGGAAGCAAGTTGGGGGGGAGCATATATAATTTTTTTTTTACTGTATGGAAACTGAAGACAAAAAATATTATAATATGTATCTGTGAAACAAAGCAAATGTAATAAAACACATACATTTGTAATATTTAAAAGAGAATTCACTTCTGTTATTTCTTCCCTATGCATAGAATTATAAATATATTTTATTTAGTTTTATAATCCTTTGAAATCTTCGCTATGATTATGAACTAGGTTATCATTTATACAACTCTGTTGAATATTGATAATGTCTTTTCAAAATGAATTTGTTCATCTCCAAGTATTTTGGTTTTATTAACATTGAGAGTGACTTTAATTTTCTTGATCACAGGTTTTCAATATAGAACTATGTTTCTTAGCTTCAACAGCTTCTTCTAATTATATTTGATTTGAGAATGTTCAAGACTTGATTTTTGGAAGTGGGTCTCTCTGTGCATTGTTTTTACATTTTTCTAAAACAGCCAACAGTTTATAGATGTATTGGGAAGTCACCAGGTTTTACTGTGCTTCTTACTATTATCCATACTTTCTATTAAAATACCAAATTTAAAAAAGCTCAAAATTCTGTCTGTGGTTTTGAAAACATTAAACTTAACTACATCTTGTGAATCAAATACGTGTCTGTGCAGAGACAATCAAAAAGCAAAAGCAATTGAAAACTCAAGTGCAATGTTGTTATGTTTTATTATAAAGAGTATTTAAAAAGCCAGATATTGTGGTGCCAGAAACATTGCTTTAATGTTTAACTTCTTGGCATCTCGTCAAAAGGTAGAACTTGTATCTGGAAAAACTTGATGGGGGAAGAAAATGTCACAGCTTTAATTTTACTGCCTCAGACTACACAAAATTGTCTGTTTCAGTTTTACCTGCATAGCTCTGTGAGCAGTCCTGTGTTCGACACCAGCCATGGAGGTTTGTGGAGGAAGTTATCCAGGAACACACAAAACAGTCATTTTGGTGTTTCCTTAGATTGATTGCATAATTTCAAAACTAAAAATGACTTTTGACTACCTTAACAGGAATTAAATTCAAATCTAAACTTAATTGACCTATTCTCCAAATGAGAAGTCTGAAATTCTGTGAATTCTCAGGAAAATATCGTTACTATCTTTATTTGCAGTTTTGGTTTGAGAAAATCAAAAGACTCAGGAATTACTTTTTATAGTATACTTTCCTTTAACCACATTTATTCCTATTTTAATTAAGATATTCGTAAGTTCCCAGTAGGCAGAGGGACAATCAGAAGAACAGGGATAGTAATTTTCTATCTTTAGTATCAAGAGCAATGGAACTGGTAAATTTGAAGAATTCAAATGCCTTATCTGTAAAACAGGCCAATGCCACATAGCAATAGGAATGTGTCATAACATAACTGAAAACATTCATGCTTGGCATTCAGTAGATGCTGAATGCTTCTTTTTCTATCCCTGAGTAGTTAGTAGTCTATTCTCTGTAAATTACTCAAATGTATTTGTCTCCCTGTGTAATTTGCCTTAATTGATCCTCCATATAGAAATGTAAAAAAGGTCTTACCCAAGAAATGATGAGAAAGAGAGGAAGCTACTAAATGTTGAGCATTTACTTTCTATCTTTGAGATAGGCCAGAGTGCCTCATTTGAATTGATGCCTCCAATTGTTTTTAGTGCATAGCATTTCTTTGGAAGAGAGTGTAGTCAAGTGCTAAGTGCTTTGGCTCTGGAACCATGTTGAACATGGTCAAATGCCAGGGTTTAAAAGTCTTGTGCACTTGGGAAAATGATGAGCCCTCTCTGAGCTTTAATTTTCCGTGGAAAATTTGAATAAACTTTAACCTATATCATCAGGTAGTTGAGAGGATCAAATAAGATTGATGCAAATAAAATGTTTATCTTAGATCCTGGCACATGGTAAGATTTGTTAAATTATTCCTCAAGTGTTAAAGGCTGAAGGCAAGGGGCAGAGGGAAAACATATTGATTAATGGCATACTAACACCATTTACTAACTTCATGATAACAGGAAGATGGTGGTAACATTTAATATGGGTCCATCCTTATCTTCCCACTTCTCTTTGCAAGTCAACTATCTCAGCTGCCAGCTCCACTAAACTCAGAGCAAAATGGGCATTCTGAGCTGCCAGAGAGTGGCAAGCTATAGAATGGTAAATGTCTGATAGCCCACTGGCTTCTTAGCTGTTAAAACTGTAGCTTAAGGACTGGGCAGATAAGCATGCGGCTTACAGTGTCCCAAGTGAGATTCTATCTGTTATATCAGTTGCTCTTCATCATAATGAAGGATGGAGAACACTGAAATGTGGAAAACATGAGTAGTTTACATGAATTCACAAAATGTTTAAGAAGAAGTGAGTCTTGCCCATGTTTTCTACAAAAGGGAAATACAATGACTGTAATTCCTTGCTCATTATTTTAGAGGCTTTGACAAAGAAAGATAACTAGCCGCACATGTATTTACTATGTATTCTTGAAAAAAGAATGTATCATTCAAAAGACTGATACCAGTATAATATGAAAGTGACTGTTAATGTAAAACAAATCCACAATATTTTCTTGAGTGATTCACATAACATATCATTTCCATGTGAGTGAAATGAAGATTGACATGGAACTTGCCAGCGTCATATCCCTGGTTCAAAATGACAGGTCTATGCACAGCTTTATTCTGGCCTGTGTCTTTCGTTTTTGTGACAATCTGTGTTCTCCAACTACATTTTAAGTTCTTTAGATATAGGTGCCATGACTTATCCTTCTGCTAGAACAGCTAGTACCATATATACAAATAAATAATGTTTAGTAAGCCATAACTATGCCTCACAAAGAATTAGAAGCTTTGGAAATAGGTCTAAATGGAAGCATGGATTCACAAAGACTTAGTTGAAGTCAGGATTAGAGAATCTTACTGGTCCACAGGAAGCTAGAGGCTAAAGACTTCAAAATCAAAGTCTAAGGAGATGGTCAGGCAATCCACGTTAGAATGCTGTCAACCCAAAGGGACTAGATCATTGAGAGACAGAGAGAGAGAGAGAGGTGGGGTGGGAGGCATGGGGAGTCTAAAGCAGCAAGTGGCAAACAAATTAGTAAGAAAAAAACAATCCTGTCAAAAAGTGGGCTAAGGACATAGACAATTCTCAAAAGAAGACATATAAATGGCCAAAAAACCTATGAAAAAATGCCCAACATCACTAATGATCAGGGAAATGTGAATCAAAACCACAGTGTGATACCACCTTACTCCTGTAAGAATGGCCATAATCAAAGTATCAACAAACTATAGATGTTGGCATAGATGAAGTGATCAGGGAACACTTCTGCATTGCTGGTGGGAATGTAAACTAGTACAGCCACTATGGAAAACAGTATGGAGATTCCTTAAAGAACTAAAAGTGGAACTACCATTTGATCCAGCAATCCCTCTACTGGGTGTCTACCCAGAGGAAAAGAAGTCATTATTCAAAAAGGATACTTGCACACACATGTTTACTGCAGCACAATTCACAATAGTAAAATCATGGAGCCAACCCAAATACCTATAATCAACAAGTGGATAAAGAAACTTCGATATATCTATATAACTTAGCCATAAGAAGTAATGAATTAACAGTATTTGCAATGACCTGGATGAGACTAGAGACTATTATTCTAGGGGAAGTAACTCAGGAATGGAAAACCAAACACTGTATGTTCTCACTGATATGTGGGAACTAAGCTATGAGGACGCAAAGGCATAAGAACAATACAATAAACTTTGGGGACTTTCGGGGAAGAGCAGGAGGGGAGCCAGTGATAAAAGACAACAAATGTGGTGCAGTGTATACTGCTTGGATGATGGGTGCACCAGGATCTCACAAATCACTGCTAAAGAACTTACTAATGTCATCAAATACCACTTACCCCAACAACTTAGACAACATTTAAAAAATAAGTAAAGTAGTGAGTGGGAAAATAATCTGAAGTAAGTAGATGAATTAAAGAGAGGTAACTGTAGCAATCTTCTTTCCAGGGAAGGGGAAAGACAGGGAGTGCTGGTGGTAGTTGTAACCTGGGACAAGCAGAGAAAAGCAGTCACTAAAAGGGCCAAGTCCCTTGGGCCACCATGGTTATTTATTGTGAAGTCATATTCTTTTCTTTTTTTTTTTTTTTTTTT
>NW_016107360.1:39392-50691 GCF_001604975.1 Cebus imitator
TGAGACGTAGTCTCACTCTGTCACTCAGGCTGGAGTGCAGTGGCGTGATCTTGGCTCACTGCAATCCACCTCCCAGGTTCAGGCGATTCTTCTGCCTCAGCCTCCCAAGTAGCTGGGGCTACAGGCTTCTGCCAACACGCCCAGCTAATTTTTGTATTTTTAGTAGAGACAGGGTTTCACCATGTTGGCCAGGATGATCTCAATCTCCTGACCTCGTGATCCGCCCGCCTCGGTCTCCCAAAGTGCTGGGATTACAGGCGTGAGCCACCGCACCCGGCCCGAAGACACATTCTCTTTCTTAACTTCTGTCTCCATCAAGCAGTCATGCTGAGCAATAAATGAGTCAATGAGATAACATATTATAAATATTTATTAATTTTTATTACTATAGAAAAAGATAAAGAATATGATTAAAGGTATAGTATGATCTATCAGAGACAGATTTGTGTGTATGCATATATGTGCATGTATACTTGAAAGAAGAATTGAGACAGAGTTTACACACTGAATTATTGGCAGAATTTACTGATGGGTGCTGGTAATATGGTTGTTTACTCTTTCCTTTGTGGTGTATAACTTTTCCACAATTTTTGTTTTGTAAATGTGTTTTACTTCTATAATAAGAAAATATACATTTATACTTGAAGAATAACTCTACGAAGTAAATAGCTACTCTGTCATATTATAATCACCATAAGAACAGGTTATAATGGAGTAAAAATAAGTATGAGAATCATACAGTCCAACATTGCACAGCAGATCAAAACATACTACACTTTTCTGATTTCTTACACAGATACATCACTGATTGCCTAAAGTCCCTTAGAATATTTTATCTCTTGTCTCCCCAACACATTTCTTAGCTGTGGCTAAGTTTCTTTGCTTTTTTCTCAGCCAATGTTTCTAAAACTAATACAGAATGAGAAATAATGACATTGGTTCTATAAAGAATGGCCGTTTTTCACCTGCAGAGATGCTACTGAGGCATTGTCAGCAACGTGCACTTTGAATTATATGTTTGCAAATGTAGATAGTGGTATTGAGTCACACATACTCTGTCCCTTGATCCCCTTTTCATCAGCAGCAAACATTTGCGAGGCAGCTGGCTGGAATTATTGCTGCATGCTGCATGGGCATAACACTAGCTTTGGTCATATGTAAGAAACTAAAGAGATAAATATCATACCCTTGGCATTATTAACACTGTATTCTCCACAACTGCTAAACTGCACAGCACTATGTATATTTGAACTGGGGACAAATTTACTGTGACAACCTAATTTTAGCTTCACTGTTGCTGAGAAACACAAATCAGAATTTTTTATGTGTATTATGTGCCTAGGGGGTGGGTGGATTAGAACAGAGGTTTAGAAGAAAGAGATCTGTCTTCTAGACTTAAATAAACCATCCTTTGGATTAGTAATTTTCATTGACCTTAATCTTGGTATCTGCAAAACAAAGGATTTGACTAGTTCATTGTTTTCCAAACTTATTCAGTGTTAGTAAGTTCATAAAGTGCTGCCTGACGTGACAGTTCTCTGTTGCTGTACATTGCTATTTAGCAGGAATGGAGCCTATGAACTATGATTTTAGCAAATACTCTGATATGATAAGAAAAACTGGATAACACTGGATGAAGTGTTGTTTGACCTCCCCACCCCAACTGTAAAAAGTCAGTAGTATAGGAGGTGGTTATCATCACATTATTGTTAACACATTCCTGTATGAATGCCTACGGTGAGAGATTTGCTTATTGCAAAAACAAACAAATCTAAGAGATTATTTCCTTTAAGGACACATTGTTTTGCTTTTTTTTTTTTTTTTTTTTTTTTTTTTTTTTTTTTTTTTTTTTTTNTTTTTTGAGATGGAGTCTCACTCTGTTACCCAGGCTGGAGTGCAGTGGCATAATCTCACTTCACTGCAACCTCCATCTCCTAGGTTCAAGCAATTTTCCTGCCTCAGCCTCCAGAGTAGTTGGGACTACAGGTACACACCACCAGGCTTGGCTAATTTTTTGTATTTTTAGTAGAGATGGGGTTTCACCATATTGGCTAGGCTGGTCTTGAACTCCTGACCTTGTTATCCACCTACCTCAGCCTCCCAAAGTACTGGGATTATAGGCATTAGCCACTGTGCCCTACCTGTTTTGCTTTTATTGTATAACTGAATGGCCAAATATAGATTCGCTCATATATACTGTGCATTGAAATCAACAGAGGGAACATGAGTCCTTAGAATAAAGGCCTGTGATATCAAGCATTCAGTTGTTAATCGGAGGGAAATCAGTTATACTTTTCTACCTTGTAGTCTTAACTGTAGTTACAGAATCCCTTTCCAACATTTACTATTGTAAGACGTAGAGCATGGTGAAATGTTGTAGGAATCATGGAAATGTAGCCTTGAGATGATGCCAGCTTTGAAGATTATAAGTGTGGGCCTTATTAAAGAAACGAATAAAACAGAATAATATAGCACACGCACACGCACACACGCAGACACATACCTTTGATTATACTCAAATATTCACACATAGAAACATACTTATGCTCCCCAAAATAAGAACACATGCACCCCTTTTCTGAACATATGCTGTGCCAAACTTTCAACTCTGGATTTAGTTTTTCGTTGATTAAACAATGAAACTGAAACTATCCAAATAAACTCTTTTGGCAGTTATTGAAAGTCTTTTGAAGTAAACCAGAATGCCTCTACAGTCAATGTTTCCATACTGAATCAGTCCCTGTCACAGTGATATTATGTTTATTTTTTATGCTGGAGTGTAGATTTCTTCTTTTATTGCACCAGCTCTGCAAAGATAAAATAAGACATAATGAAGCAGAATTCTATGGGTATGAGGACCTCTTCCCTGGTGAATGTGTAGGCTCTAATTCTTTTTACAATCTCTTTATAATAAGATTGGCCTGCTACTTCATAGCAGTAGTTGCAGCCTTCTTCTATCCCTCAGAAAGAGACACTATTTTCTTGCCTTGGTGAATGAGCAATCCTTCTTAATACTTGGTGCTTCCCTCATTCCTCTTATGTTTCCAGAGCCATGTGGTCTGTTGGAGCTTGTCATCTGTGACAGGAATTGACTGGGAGAGACCCATGTGGGAAATTCTAAAGGTACTTTTGAAGATTTCCCCAAAAGCATGCTTGTTTGTTTTTTTTTTTCAGAACCCTTTACTGAACAGAAGGAAAAAAAATGATAAACCAAACTTAAAACTTCAGTACAAGTATGATAACATTAAACATATATAAAAGTGAACTCATAATTTTCTGCATTGCCCATAAAACCACTTACTTCCTCTAAAAGTCCCTGTTTTGGATAATGGCATCAAGCTAAGTGTTGAAGCCATAAACCAGAGACACCCTTACGTCCTTCTCTGCAAATCCAGTTATTCATCACACTCTGGCTATTCTAAATCCAAAATATCTCTTATTTCTCATCTGTCTGTTCATTCCCCACTCATGAAGCCTCAAAGTAGGATCTCATTTAATCTAGCCTGTTTATCTCCCTGCCATTAGCCTTTGTTTACCTAAAGTCCCGATTTCACTGCCAACAGCCCTATTTCTAAAGTAGGAATTTGATTTTGTCTTTAATCAACTTTTTTTTTTTTTTTTTAAGACAGAGTCTTATTCTGTCGCCAGGTGCCAGGCTGGAGTACAGTGGTGCGAGCTTGGCTCACTACAACCTCCACCTCCCGGGTTCAAGCAATTCTCCTGCTTCAGCCTCCTGAGTAGCTGGAACTACAAGCATGCACCACCACGCCCAGCTAATTTTTGTATTTTAGTAGAGACGGGGTTTCACTGTGTTGGCCAGGATGATCTTTCTTGACCTCGTGATCCACCCGCCTCAGTCTCCCAAAGTGCTGGGATTACAGGTGTGAGCCACCATCCCTGGCCCTATAAATTCTTGAATAAGATGAAAAACAAATTTTTTTTCTTATGATTGTTAGCTCCTTCATAACTCAGCCTCAGTCTGACCTCTCAGACCCGTATGTTACTATTTCCTTTGCCTTTATTGACTTTCTCTTTTAGCCATACTTTTTTATCATTCTCTATCCATGCCTCCTTGTTATTTTTCTATCTTTGCATAGAATATCTCCCAAGAGATGGAATTCCATTACTTCTCACACTACAACACTCCTGCTTTAATCTAAAAAACTCCAGTTCAACCTTTAATCTTCTCATGTCACATTCCCCATGAGGCATTCTCAATTTCCTCACAGAGCACTGCATTCCTATCTATTAATAATGCACAAATCATATTATGGATGTTGCAGTGGGTTGAATGGTGGCCTCCCTAAAAGGTACCTCACACCATAACCCCCTGCACCTCTAAATGTGACCTTATTTGGGAAAAGGCTCTTTGCAGATATAATTAAGAATCTTAGGATGAGATCATCCTGGATTATATGTGTGGGCGTTAAATCCAGTACAAGCTTCCTGATGAGAGACAGAGCAGAGCCACACAGGGAAAATGGGAGACCATGTAAAGATGGAGGCAGAGATTGGATTGACCAAAAATCAAGAAACTCTGGAGACACATGGAAGAGGCAAGGCAGGATTTTCCCTTTAGAGCCTTTGGGAAAAGTAAGCCCTGTAGACACCGTGACTTCAGACTGCTGGCCTCCAAGCCGTGAAAGATTAAACTTTCATTACTTAAATTCAACAAGTTTGTGGGAAGTTGTTATGGCAGCCCTAGGAAACTAATGTAGGTAGCTCTTTATACATTCACTCCTAAATATATCATAAAATCCTACAGGGCAGATGTCACAGATTATTTTTAAATTAGGAGATTTTACCTCTTGAGAAGTTTTAGTTTTACAGAAAAATTGAGCTCCAAGTACAGAGCATTCTCATATACCGCTTCCCGTACAGTTTTCTTATTAGTAATAGCTAGCATTAGTGATGTACAGTTGTTACAATTAATAAGCCAACAGTGATACATTATTATTGACTGAAGTCCATAGTTTACATTAAAGTTCACTCTTTGTGTTGTATATTCTGTGGATCGAGGCAAATGTATAATGACATGGATTCACCATTATAGTATCATACAGAATACTTTCACTGCCCTAAAAATCCCATGTTCCATCTTTTTATTCTTCTCTTCTCACAAACTTTGCCCACTGATGATCTTTTTACTGTTTCTACCTGCCTTTTCCAGAATGCCACACAGTTGGAATCATACAGTATGTAGCATATTCAGATTAACTTCTGTAACCTTATCAGCATTTAAGTTTTCTTCATGTCCCATGTTGATTTGATAGCTCATTTTTAAAATAACTGAATAATCTTCCATTTTATAAGAGGCCATAGATTTTTATTTCACCTTTGTAGCCTTACCACATTGCTCAGGGTATTACATACATGTTCATTAATTGATACACAAGTAGATACGTGAAACATGGATGAATGATTGAATAAACCATGAATGAGTTTTAATGACTTATTGAATATAAAGTGAAAGCATGAAATCCTATAAATCCTATAAAATAACTAAAGTGAGTGTATCATTATTTTATAAACGGAGTTTTGTAACTATGGAAAAATTCATACATACACAAATACAGAGAATATAATAAAATAAACCCCCTTATCTCTGTTACTTAGCTTCAACAATTATCATCTCAGGAGTAATTGTTTTCCTTATCCCATAAGACCTTTCAAAATTATTTTGAATTAAAGCAATAACTATAATTCAAATCATTAGAAAATTCTTATACCAAAACAGTCTTCTGTGTAGCCTACCCTGACTCCTAGGAATGCCAATGGGTTCAGAGATGCTGTTATGTATACCACATTAAAATATTAATATATAAAAATAGGTATGTTTCATAACACTATAAAATATGCACACTAGGTTTCTAGTGGGGATTCCTTTTAACATCTGCAAGATAAATTTAGTGGCATTACTAAGAATGCCTGAGGTTATTAAAAAAAAAAAAAAAAGGGCGGAGAAGAAATGAATCACTTGGCATAGTAATGACTAAGAAAGTAAGGAAATATTTTTCTATTAGTCAAACATCAAAGTGTGTAGCAAAAAAAAAAAATCAAAACCTCAAAACAACAAAACCAAAACAACATTGCTACAGGCAGGAAAAAAACATCAACCAAGTGATACAGGTTATTTCAAGGGGATTTCAGCTCTTTTCCACGTTCAACAGCAAGGTGGTGGCAACTCAGGTTTCAATGATTTACTTTACCAATGATGGTAAATGTGTTAAAAATTTTTATTATAAACAATGGGGAAAAGAAGAATGAAAAAACAGGAGACGGAAATGAGAGATGTTGGGAGGCACTGAGTGGAGCCTCCTGGGGAACTAAGATGCTGTGTTTGAGCAATCTGTGCTTTCTGAAAGCCAAAAGTTCAGATTTTTTTATATCATTCTTTTAAATGGTATTCCTTATAGACTAATCAATATGTTGATTAATGAGAAATCAAACTATGTAATGCCAGCTTGAGCAAAGCAAGTTTCAGTTGCAGGGCTTTATGCGTTGCAAACCATTTGAAATTGTAAATAAAACCTTCATGTTTTTCTTTCCTGTCCAATATCTTGGGGGCATTTTGAAGGGAACTTTTTTCATTATTCAAAAGGGAAGTGATTAATCTGCCTCTGTCCATTGTCAGCCAGATGGTAATCTGAATTTGCAGTTTATTGAAGGATTTGTCAAAAGTTGGGGAAGGGAAATCCTTCGTATTTGTGATATGACAATAATTTGAAAATAAATGAAATTATTTACTGTGAGGTTACATGACAGATATGTTTCCTATATCTTCTCTGAAGTCACCATGAATAAACTGCACCCAAAATCACATTATATGCTGACAGCATTATGAGACTATTCAAATATTTTCTTTTGCAACTTTCTTACAATACATAATTTATACCAAATCTTTAATAGTAATATATTAACTTTTTATAGTAATATATATGGATATATATACAGAGATGTGTAATACCATAATAATTACATAATATTTTTATATATGGAGGCAGAATGGGACAGAGAGAAACAACGTAGGCAATGTAAACATATGATTTGGATTATAGTCATTGCTTCCTTTTTCTGGTGTTATAATAATTTGACCCCTGCCCCATACCAACTTCCTAGTCATCTATTCAGTTTTTATTTATTTATTCAATAAATATCTGTTGACCACTACTTTTTGCCATGCACGGAGTTAAACATTACTATTAGTTGAATACATTGTTAACATATTCAAGTAGCTCACACATCCTGAGGCCCATCTTTGTTCAAAGTGTGTTTATAGAGAAGAAAAATGGGAGTAACAATGTCCTTCCATGACAATAGCATAACTAAAAAAAAAAAAAAGTAAAAGTATAAAAGAGAGATCTTTGGAAAGAAAAGAAGATTCTGAAACATTTTAGATTGGGAGAAAAAATTTGGATTTGAACTCCAGGCTTCCTAGCTTTTGACAAAATTCAAAACCCTTTTACATAAAAAACCCTCAACAAACTAGGTAGAGAATGACTTTACCTCACTATAAAAAAGGTCATATATCAAATACACACACACACACACACACACACACACACACACCCCTCATGGCTGACATTACATTCAGTGGTGAAAAGCTGAAAGATTTTCCTATAAGATGAGAAACAAGGCATGAATGCCCCATTCTCACCATTCAAAGTACTGGAAGTCCTCTACATAACAATTAGGCAAAAAAGAAATAAAAGGCTTCCAAATTGAAAAGGAAAAAGCAAAGTTATCTCTGTTTGCAGATGACATGACCTTATAAGTTAAAAATGTCAAAGACTGCACCAAAAAAAACCTTTTAGAATTAAGAAATGCAGCAAAGTTGTTGACTCAAAATCAACATACAAACATCCGTTGCATTTCTGCACCCTATCAAAGAACTGTTCAAAAAAGAGATTAAGAAAGCAATCCTATTTACAATACCCTCAAAAAGAATACAAATTTAGGAACAAACTTAAGAAAGGAAGTAAAAGTCCTTGGACACTTGAAACTAGAAAACACTGATGAAAGAAATTAAGACACAAATAAATGGAAAGACATCCCATGTTCATGAATGGGAAGAATTAATATTGTTAAAGTGTTCATATCATACAGAGCAATTCACACATTTAATGTAATCTCCAACAAAATCCCACTGGCATTTTTTACAGAAAATAAAAAACAATCCTAAAATCCATATGAAACTGCAAAAGACTGCAAATAGCCAAAGCAATCTTGAGAAAGAACAAAGATGGGGGCATCACATGTCCTAATTTTAAAATATTTTACAAAGCTATAGTAATCAAAATAGTGTGTTACTGGCATAAGAAAATACATATAGACCAATGAAACAGAACAAAGAGTTTGAAAATAAACACACAATACAGTCAACTGATCTTCAACAAGGGTATCAAGAATACACAATGAGAAAAAGATAGTCTCTTCAACAACAAATATTGTTGGGAGTGGTGATGGAGCAAGATAGCAGAATAGAAATCACTCATTGTCCTTTCTGCAGGGACACCAATTTAACAACTTTCTATGCCAAAAAAGCACCATCATAAAAAACAAAAAACAGATGAGCACTCCCATTACCTGGTTTTAACTTCATATCACTGAGAGTCACTAAAAATGCAGGAAAAGCAGCCTTGAATTAAAAGATCACCCCTCCTCTATCCCTCAGCAGTGGTGGCATGGTGTGGAAAGGGAATCTGAGTGCTTGGAAGAGAGAGAGCACAGCAATTTTAAGACTTGCATTCAATTCAGAACTTCCCTATTAAGAGCAGAAAGCAAAATCAGAATGAACTCCGTGGATACCCGCCCATGGAGGAAGCATTTAAACCAGCCCTTCTTAAGTACTTACAAGCCTCACCACCATGGGCTAAAGGGCACTGTGGCCTTAAATGAGCTTTAAGGATAGTCAAGGCCACAGGCCTGCAACTCCTAGGCAAGTCCTAGTACTGAACTGGGCTCAGAGCCAGGGGCCAGAGGGGGTAGAACACCTACTAAGACAAAGGTGCTGGTATCACACCTCCCCTGAGCCCAGCCTGCAAAGCTATGGCTTCAAAAAGAAACCTTCATTCACTTAAGGAGAGGAGAGGGAAGAATGAAAAGGACTTTGTTCTGCGTCTTGGATATCATCTCTGCTACAGGAGGATATGACACCAGTCAGAGTCCTGAGATCTCCGTTCTAGGTCCTAGCTTCAAGATGACATTTCTAGACATATCTGGGGCAAGAAAGGTGCCCACTGCCTAAAAGAGAAGGATCCAGTCCTGGAAAGATTCATCACCTGCTACCTAATGAGCCCTTAAGCCCTGAATAACAAGCAGCAATATCCAGGTGGTATGCCATGGGCTCTTGGGTGAGGCTCTGAGACTTGCTGGCTTCAGATGACACTCAGCACATTCCCATCTGTGATGGATAGTGGGAAAGATTCATTTTGCTTGAGAAAAGCAGAGATAAAAGTAAAGGGGAATTTATCTTGCACCTTAGGTACCAGCTTGACCACCGTGGGGTACAGCACCAAGTGGGCTTTTGGGGTCCCCAATTCTAGCCCTTGACTCTTGGATGACATTTCTGGACCCACCCTGGGCCATAAAGGAGCTGACTGCCTTGAAGGGTGAGTCCAAGACCAGAAAGCATTTACCACAAGCTGACTAAAAGGCCAATGGGGCATAAGAGAACATCAGCAAGAGCCTCCTCATGGGCCTATTGTGGTGGTGGCCACAGGGTGAGGCTCCTCTGCCTTTGGAGAAGGGGAGGGAAAAGTGGGAAGGACTGCAATTTGTGGGTTGAATGCCAGCTCAGGAGCAGTACAAGAGAACACCAGGTAGACTTCTAAGGTTTTTGACTTTAGACTCCTGGATGGCACCTGTGGACCCAGCAGGGCTTGGAGGAACTCACAGCTCTGAGGAAAAGAGCACAGACTTGGCTGGATTTTCCACCTGGTGATTGTAAAACCCCAGGGCCATAAGTGAACATAGGCAGTAGCCAGGGAGTGGTTAGAGCAGACCTTAGGAAAGACCCAGCACTGTGCTGCCTTCAGGTCTGACCCAACACAGTCATAGAGTGGTGGTGGCTACACAGGGTGCTTGTGTCCTTCCACTCCCATCTCTATGTGACTCTGAACAGAGAGAGAGAGAGAGAGAGAGAGAGAGAGAGAGAGAGACCAAGACCTGCCTAGTTGGGGAAAAGTAAGTAAGGGAAGAGAACAAGAGTGTGCATGGTAACCCAGAGAATTCTTCCAGATCTTGTCCAAGATCATCAAGGTGGTACCTCTGCAAGTCTGCAAGAACCAGAACCACAGCATTAATAGGCTTGGGGTACCCCCAGTGCTAGATCACAACACCCGAGTCCTTTCAATTATCTGGAAAGCCTTTCCAAAAAGTCAGGTACAAACAAGTTCAGACTGCAAAGACTACAATAAATATCTAGTTCTTCAAGGCCCAAGCACAGACAAATATCTAAAAGCATCAAGATCATCTAGGAAAATATTACCTCACCAAATGAAATAAATAAGGGACCAGGGACTAATCTTAGAGAAACAGGGATATATATTCTTTCAGATAGTGAACTCAAACTAACTGCTTTGAGGAACCTCAAAGAAATTCAAGATAACACAGAGAAGGAATTCAAAATTCTCTTAGATAAATTTAATAGAGAAATTGAAATAATTAAAATGAATCAAGAAGAAATTCTGGAGCTGAAAAATGCAACTGATATACTGAAAAATGCATCAGTCTTATTAGCAGAATATATCAAGCAGAAGAAAGAATTAGTGAGCTTGAAGACAAGCTATTTGAAAATATACAGAGGAGACAAAAGAAAAAAGAATAAAAAACAATGAAGCGCATTTACAGGATCTAAAAAAATAGTCTCCAAAGGACAAATCTAAGAGTTATCGGCTTTGAAGAGGAGGTAGAGGGCAAGATGGAGACAGAACATTTTTTAAAAGGGATAATTACTGAGAACTTCCCAATCCAAAAAAAGATCTCAATATCCATGTATAAGAAGGTTATAAATTATTGTTCCTGCTCCACTCCCACTGCTTCACTTGACTAGCCTTAAAAAAAAAAAAAAAAAAAGGTTATAAAATACCCAGCAGATTTAACCCAAAGACAACAACATCAAAACATCTAATAATCAAACTCCCAAAGATAAAGTATAAAGAAAGGTTCCTAAAAGTATCAAGAAAAATACAAATAACATACAAAAGAACTCCAATATGTCTGGCAGCACACTTTTCAGTGGAAACATAGGCCAGGAGATAGTGGCTTGACATGTTGAAGTGTTGAAGGCCAAAAAAAA
>NW_016107360.1:50841-85786 GCF_001604975.1 Cebus imitator
AAAAAAAAAAAAAAACACAGAATATTATAACATTGTAACTATGGTTTGTAAACTACTTTTATCTTAAGTATAAAGATTAAATGATGAACCAATTAAAAACAAGCAATAACTACAACTTTTCAAGACAAAGGCAATACAATAAGATATAAATAGAAAAAACAAAAACTTTAAAAGTAAAGGTAAAAAGTTGAGGTGTAGAGTTTTTATTAGTGTGTGTGTTTACACAAATGCTGTTAAGTTGTTAATAACTTAAAATAATGGGTTATAAGATAGTATTTGCAAGCCTCATGGTAATCTCAAATCAAGAAACATACGATAGATATACAATAAATAAACGGAAGAGACTAAATCATATTACCAGAGAAAATCACCTTCACTAAAGGAAGACAGAAAGGAAACAAAGAAGGGAAAGCCCACCAAACAACCAGAAGACATACAACAAAATCACAGGAGTAAGTCTTTACCTGTCAACAATAACACTAAATGTAAATGGACTAAACTCTCCAACCAAAAGACATAGAGTGACTGAATGGATTTAAAAAAAAACAAGATCCAATGATCTGTTGCCTAAAATACACAAATCCATCAATGTGATACATCATATCAACAGAATGAAGTATAAAAACATTCTGATCATTTTAATTCATGATGAAAAAACATTTGATAAAATTAACCATCCTTTCGAAATAAAAACCCTAAAAAAATTGGGTATAGAATGAACATAACACAATAAAAGTCACCTACAAAAGACTCACAGCTAGTATTATACTGAATGGAGAAAAACAGTATTTTAGAAACACTAAGATTGGAAACACAACAAGGGTGCCCACTTTAACCACTGTTATTCAACACAGCACTGGAAGTTCTGGTTAGGGCAAGATAAGAGAAAGATATAGGGCAAGAAAATTGGAAAGGAGGAAGTAAAATTATTATTTGCAGATGACACGATCTTATATTTGGAAAAACCTAAAGATTCCACACAAAACATCCTAATAGAACTGATAAACAATTTCAGTAAAGCTACTGAACACAAAATCAACATACAAAAATCAGTAGCATTTTTATATGCCTACAGCAAACAATCTGAAAAATAAATCAAGAAAGTAATCCCATTTACAAAAGCCACAAATAGAATAAAAGACCTAGGAATTAACCAAAGCAGTGGAAGATCTCTACAATAAAGACTATAAAATATTGATTCAAGAAATTGAAGAGAACACCAAAAAATGGAAAGATATTCCCTGTTGATAACTTGAAAAATGAATAAAAAACAATGAAGCACATTTACAGGATCTAAAAAAAATAGTCTCCAAAGGACAAATCTAGGAGTTATTGGCTTTGAAAAATAACTCCTAGAAATTATTTGGTTTGGAAAAATCAATATTGTTAAAATTTCAATAATACTCAAAGCAATCTACAGATTTAATGCAATACCTATCAAAATACCAATTACACTCTTCACAGAAATAGAAAAAAGTTCTAAAATTTATGTGAAACCACAAAACACCTGAATAGCCAAAGTCATCCTAAGCAGAAAGAAGAAAACTGGAGGAATCACATTACCTGACTTCAAACTACACTACAGAGCTAAAGTAATCAAAATAGCATGGTACTGGCATAAAAACAGACACATAGTCCAGTAGAACAGAATAGAAAACCCAGAATTAAATCCCTACATCTACAGTGAACTGGTGTTAGACAAAGATGCCAAGAACATAAATTGGGGAAATAACAGTCTTTTCAATAAATGGTGGTGGGAAAACTGGATATCCATATGCAAAAGAATGAAACCAAACTCCTATCTCTAGCTATATATAAAAATATCAAGGATATGGATTAAAGGGTTTATTGAATTAAAGACATTTTCCATTGGATTAAAGACTTAAATGGATTAAAGTCTTAAATCTAAGACCTCAAACTATAAAACTACTACAAGAAAATACTGGAGAAACTCTCCAGGACATTGGAATGGGAAAAGATTTATTGAGCAATACCCACAGGCACAGGCAACCAAAGCAAAAAATGGATAAATGAGATCACATCAAGTTAAAAGCTTCTCCATAGCAAAGGAAATAATCAACAAAGTGAAGAGACAACCCAACCCACAGAATGGGAGAAAATATTTGCAAACTACCTATCTGACAAGGAACTAATAATCAAAATATGTAAAGAGCTCAAACAGATATATACACACACACACACACACACACACACACACACACACACACACACACACATATATCTCCATAAATAATCTGCTATACTATCAAGTCTCTGTAATCAATAACAAGGCTAACAGGTTGTATTCTGGTTGCTTTCCAAGCCCAAGTCATTTTCAGTCTTGTTCCCAGAAAAATATTTTTTTTAAAAATAGGAGTTGATTATACTTTGACACTTTAACTTTTTAACTCAGGATTCTTCAAAGGCTTCTTATTACATTAAAATTCAAAATCCCTAACAGGAACTAAAAGGTACTACCTGATCTCGCTCTTTGTATCTCTCCAAATGTATCTTGAGCCTCCCTTTCCTTTGTTCAGTCCACTTCACAGTGGACATCTTTTGAAGACATACTCATTTCTAAATTCACAACCTTCAAACATAGTCTTCCTTCTGCCTGAAATGCTATTCTCCTACTCTTTTCTTTTCTGTTGCCTTTTTTATGGCTTATTCTATATATTTCATCCGCAAAATAAAAAGCCCCATCTTGAGTCCTCTCATAACAGATACTTCCCCCTCTATCCTCACCCTTTTTCAGTTGTAATATAAAATGCTAGAAATATTGGCTACTGACTACCCACAATTTCATCTTTCACTGGAAATGGTCATTTGCCAGAGGCTATGCCATCTCTGAGATAGGGACAAAAATGCCTGGCACTATTCACAATAGCAAAGTCATGGAATCAAATTAAGTGTCCCTGAATGTTTCACTAGACAAAGAAACTATGGTACATATACACCATGAAATACTATGTAGCCATAAAAAGAATGAAATAATATCCATCGTGGCAGCATGGATATAGCTGGAGGCCATTATCCTAAGTGAAATGTTTCCTAACTCAGAAACAGAAAACCAAATACTGAAAGTTCTCGGTTATGAGTGACAGCTAAATAATGGGTACACAAGGTCATAAAGATGAAAAAAGTCACCAGGGGCCCAAAAAGAAGGAGGCTAGGGGTAAGGGAAATGGTAGAAAAAGATTTTTTTTTTTTTTTTTAGTGTTTCTACCAGGTCTTACATTTAAATTGTTAATCCAGCTGAAGTTAATTTGTGTATGTGGTAAGAGATAGGGGTCTCATATCCTTTGCAGTTAAGCTTATTAAAGAGTTGCTACATTTACTATTTCTGCTTCTTTTCTTCCCAGCTCTCTCCTCAGTCAGCTTCAACCAGCTTTGTTGAATCCATTATTCTTCTAAAATTATCCACACCTAGACTGCCAATCTAATTGTTGATAAATTCAACAGAATGTTTTCAAACATCAGATTGCAAAGCCTGTGTTAAGATTGTGTAACAGTTGTCCTGTCTCCTGAAACGACCTCTTTCTTGGCTTTTAGACACCTGCTAGCTTTGTATTCCTCCCATCATTGCTGAAAATTGTTCTCAGGCAACTTTGTCAACAGTGTTCTCCAACTTCCAAAATTGTTGGAGTTTTTCTCAAGTTCTTGGCTCTCATTTTTCAAAGTTTTATAATGATCAGAAGGTAATGCCATTCAGGTTTTTGGTTTCATTTACTCCATCCATAACTCTAATGCAAATCTCTATTTTCAGTGTCAGATTCTGCTCCACCCCTTACTCTACTAAGTGCAACCCCACATTTCTAACCGTGAGTTCATTATCTTCCTCCCTCCTCTCCACTGTTCCATTAATCCAGCAACACAAACCAGGAACTTGAGAATAATATTTGACTTTTTCTCATCTCTTTCGTCTCCAATTCACCACACAACTGAGATAAAATTTCTAAAATTGAACCCAATTATTTCAGCCCCTCACTTAAATCTAACCCTCAATGATCTGTATTGTCAAGATAAAGCCCCATTTTGTTTGCAAAGCTCACTAAAACTTTCATGAACAAAACTCTCTCCTCAAAAATATTCTATTTTAGTTATCATTCTCTATCTTGTCTAGAAAGGTAGTATAATTCAGAAGAGTGAAACTGCCTAAATTTGAATGGTTTGCTATCCGTGTGTTTATTTGTATGGAGCTAGGGACTGAATTTTCCCAGGTCTCATTTTCCCTTAATGTTAAAATATAACAGTATTCATTCGGGTATGACATCAGACCTGTAAAATCTTGTGATGGTTCCTCGCTAGTAGAAACCACTCAACAAATTTTAGCTGTATTCATTATTATTAATAGTATTTTGTTTTAGACATTAGATTTCTCCAGGGCAGGTGCTACGCTAGGCATACAGTAGATATTAACTAAGTAATTGTTACATGGATATAAAACAGAACTCTATAAAGCAAGCTTATTATGCTACCTAATACTTCATTTCTTTAAACTCTAAAGTAATTGTGTAAATTAAACACACATGAAAGAACTGAGATAAGTATAAACTGGGAGATTTTAGAATTAACACATTCTAATACATATATAATGAGAAGAGTGGCTCATGCCTGTAATCCCAACACTTTGGGAGGCTGAGGCGGGTGGATCACCTGAGGTCTGGAGTTTCAGATCAACCAACATGGTGAAACATCTCTACTAAAAATTCAGAAACTTAGCTGGGCATGGTGATGCATGCCTATAATCCCAGCTACTTGGGAGGCTGAGGTAGGAGAATTCCTTGAACCCAGGAGGCAGAGGTTGCATGCAGTGAGCTGAAATCGTACCACTGCACTCCAGACTGGGCAAAAAGGGCAAAACTTCGACTCAAAAAAAAAAAAAAAAAAGAAAAAAACAAGAGAAGAGACAGTAACAGTAAGACTAATCCAGACTTCACATGTAGAGGCTTAAGAAACAAATATTTTTTGAAATATCTAAAAAACTAAAGTCTTCTATTGTGCCTATGTCATCGGAGAAAGTAAACTTTGTAAAATAAAGCTTAACCAAAGGATGCCTTTCAAACTTTTTTATTCAAACCTTCTGGCAGAGATTGAAAACTCAACCACTTTACTTATCAAAGACTGCAATCAATATACCAAAGCTTAAGAAAGATAGGAATGAATAAGCTGCTCCACAGACTCTGAAGGTAATTAGAGTCTGATCGAGTCAGAGGCAGCCACACCATATGGTTGCTGAAAAATTCACTCAGCAAGAAGAGCCATAAAATTGCAATACATTTCTAAAGACATAAACCCCCTACCTGTTAAGGATCAAATATAACCAGGGACAGAAAATTTGCCAGGAAGGAAAGCAAAGCAAGATTAGAAATCTTTAAAAACACCATTCCAGGGTTTGTACTATACACAACTGCATAGCAGACAGACTCACTTGTGAATTGCCTTTAGACAATACTGACTCAATACTTAACCATTACTGATACATACCCATCCAATGGCCATTTCATTAGTGTGGTCTTGATTCAATGAATTTTCTTCTCTTCCACAAACTTTTCAGAATTAAGAGCACAACATTTAGGTATAAAAGCATATACCTTACTAAATCAAAATAAGTCCAACTCTGAGTCACTAGTGAGAAATTCTCTTATATTGCAAAGTCCTAGGTCTCAAGGATTGTATATAATTCAGAACATTTGAAAAGGGCTTTTTGTTTTATTTCTTTTCCATTATTCATGGATCAAGTCGGAATGGTCTTCTGAGGGTAGGAGTCACCACTTGTCTCTCACCAGGCTTGAGAGAGGTAATTTTGCCCAGACTGGCAGGTTCAGTGTGCTGGATCTAGCCTTTCTAGGATCACCCTGAAATTGTTATCCTGCAAAGTTCTAGGTCCTCAGAGGTATGCAAAGAAGCTGGATGTGAGTCTTCCAAAATAGCATAAATCATGGATTGTAACGAATCAAAATATGACTTTATTTTTGTTTCCCACAGGTCTTTTAGGTTTTATTGAATGGATAATTTTTCTTCATTCTTGGGTGAAAACTTAGGCCCTGTGATTTTCTGCATATTCTTACGGATTGGTTGCTGTAAGTCACAATCATTGTCTTATTTCAATAATTAGCATATCCAGAACATATTTTAATTAGAATTTTGAACTTATTTAAACATAATCTCTCTTCTAGTTTAGATCAGCTTTATTTGGGAGCCTGAAAAAGGCATCAGGAAAGTGGGAATCAGATATTTTAAGTCAGCTGTACTCAGTGCTCTTGGCACATGATGATTAAACTTGACTCTCATGAGGCACTTGCACAGGCTCTTCAGGGATGCTCACTTCTAGAAACTTCCATCCTGAAGTCCCATGACCATCTGCTGTTCTAAGCAGATACTTTGAATTTTTCTTTTAGAATCTAGTGATCACCCTAACTAGCCTCTCTCTAATGGGATCTTCGCAGGCCCCTGGTCACCCTCTTTGGCATGATCTTAGATAAACTCATGCTGGTTCTCTATTCCGCATGACTCACCAATGACCTGCCAAACACACTCTCACAACCTTTGCTCTGACAAACTCTAGGAGTGCAGGCTGTTTGCAATGCTGCAGTGCTCTGTGGGCTCTGTCACCATGCAATTGGCTTGCCCATCTTCTGCCCACTAGTGCTGTCAATGTAACCCCCAACTGCAGAGACACACATGGCATTCCCAGTCATCTTGTCAAAGCCTTCCTTACCAGGCTTAAGGAAGTGCCACAGACCCAGGGATATTGTTTGCAGGGTGCCAAATTGGTCATAGAAGTCACGATACCATCTTCCCCAAAGACACTGTCCTTAGAAATCCGCTCTCTCCACATTTCAACCTTTTCTGTATTCTTCATTTGCTGAGATTTCTTGGAGTGGTGAGGATGGAACTCAAGATATTTTATATAAATATATACTGCATATAAAGATGTGTCTCATATCCACTCTAGTATCCCAGTCTCTCTTATGGGAGCATGTCTGAAAAGGAGTCAACATGAGTCTCATTCTAACACTGTCATAGCAGCCTCACCTGACAACATCACAGCATTTCTGGTTTAGGGCAGGCTCCCAGACTTTCCTATAACATTGCTACTTCTTTCCCTTTTATTGATCTTTAGAGAAACACACAAAATTTCTCTTCAGTTTAAATTGGCTTATAAATCCTCCATTCTTGGATTGGAGTGGATAAATAAGATGATCAGACCAATTTCAGTTTTTTCTTATGAATTGAACCCACTCTATAAATGAACTGCAAAGGTTTCTCACGATCTACAAAGATCAGTTACTGCTGGAAAATTATATATATTTTATATATCGATATACTTTATACATAATATACCCATAGTAAAAAAATACACATATACACACACACACACACGTGGTTTGAAATTTTACTATCCAAATATTTAATGCATTTGAAAACTCTAACAGCATTTGTGATGAATGATAAATCTTTAATTGCTACTGAAACATTCCTTAGACATGCCAATACATTCAAAAGAAACTTTCAAAACTTTCACTAAGGGTGAAAATATCAAAATCAATAATCTTAATAAACAACTTGTTAGTATTCCCAGAGATATTCTCATAGATGAGAGAGAAAATTGTTCATCTCTAGGTTTTACCCTCTCTTATTTCTTTTGACATCAAGTGACTGTATCTGTCTTATTTGTGTGCAGAAGTATAAATAATGTAATGGAGAATCACAAAAGAGGAGCCTCCGCACAACCGGTGAGCCAGCTTTTTTTAATTAACAACCGAAAAAGATAAAGATCATACTGAAACACTTGTCTGAGGTCCCAGAGGTAAAGCTTAATACATGCATCTTAACAGGTGTTTGACATTGAACCAAGTGTTGGAAGAGAGGAGGATATAATGAATGACTGTTACTTCACACTTTAGAAAAATAATACAAATTTGAAAACTGGCGAGCATCAAAAAGGTCAAGTGGAAAAGAACTCTGCTACAGTTGAAAGTATTGTTTTGCTGTCTTACACAAAAATTAATGAATGATTATAGTATTTACAAGGAAATAAATATTTCAACTGCCAAATGACTAACAATGCCACCTATCTCCCTCCAAATATGATGAACCTTGAATATTTATCTAGGTCTATTCAAAATTATTTTCTCATTCCTCATTGTCTTAGATTATGATTAAATTTCTGGTATATACATGTATGTGCACACATACAAACACACATATACATATATACACATACACGTATCGAGAGAGAGGGTTCATTCAGTTGATCAATCTAGAATGGTAACATAGGAGAAAGAGTGGTTCATTGTAAATGCCACAGGACATATGGTATTTTCTGACCAGAGATAACATAAATAAGGCAGCGATAAAGTGCCTATATTTACAATAATTAAAACGTGTGACGGGCATGCTTGGTGACACATTTTAAAGTGCATTTTAAACATGCTGGATAAACAATAACTCATTCAAGTCATGGAACAAACATGACACCAATTCTTTATGTTTCAAATGACAGGAAGAACTGGGAATGTTTTCTTTGGAGAACATAGAATTTGGTTAAACAGGTACACTGAGAAACAGGAGAACTATCTTCACACATTTAAAACAGCTATATGGAACAGGAAATCAGTGTTTCTCCAGGTGCAAAAAGGAATGAGAAAAAGGTAGAGGGAGATCACATCTGGATCAAAGATAAAATGGGATATCTCAGAAGGAAGTGAGTTCTCTGAAATGTGAGGTGGTCAGATAGGTGATTTGAAAGATGTCTACGATGTAATTTGACTTGACTCATTCATAAACCCTGTTCCATCACTTTACTACCACATTAAACTCACATGGGACATATTCAAATGGGTTAAAGAGGTAAAGAGATACCAGTTGACTCCCTACACCAAGTAGGACCCCATATTGACTCCTACTGTTGGGCCTTGGGCAGAACAGAACGCATCATTCAGAGCTGCAAAATACTTTTGTGTTTTAGCCCTTTCAAAATAGTGAGCTTCCTCTAACAAGCTCTAAATACTACTCTTTAAAATCCTGTATTTTGTTGTTCAATTAATTTATACCCTCCATTTTTTGTTTTCAACCATGGAACTATTCTTTATGGATTTCATAACTTAAAATTTCATATGCTGCTTTGACAGCCCCCCAAAAAGAAAAGCACTTTTCTTTTTCAACATCTGTACTATTATGATTTATGACCTCTTTTTATTTGGTTCTCTGTCTTACATTTTTTAAGTAGTAAGTGGAGGGATGGGGATCCATTCTTTGAACTGAATTGTATATAAATTTCTGAGCTGAAGTACAATAATGGGTCTGTCGTGCATCACACTGCAGAACCAGAAAGATAAATAATGTAGGCGCATAAAAATCCCTTATTATGCTTATTATAAACACCTTTGATTTTCCCTAAACACAGCCAAGTACACAGTATTTATACTACCCTGGTGTTTTGCATAAAAATCATGAAACACATAAACTTGTATGTGTGATTGTTTTCAGTAATCTCTAATCATTAAATGGAGTATAGTGATAGTTCATCTTTAAATTTAAACCACTTTTTCTGTACATATGGAACTATAACATTTTTTTCCACATGGTGTCATATTTATTTCCACAAAGTAAAAGTGATGACAGAAACATTTTTTTAAAAAAAAGGAGTTCCAAAAAATATGTATTAAAACAACAGTAGATTTCCCATTAAGCAAAGAATTCAGTACCTCATTTTTCAGCCAGTTGAAGGAGTGCTGAGAATGTACTGGCTTTGGAAAAGATACCTCTTTCCAGCCAAAACTCTTCAGAGAAGTTTAATAAGAATAATTTCCATTCAGGAATTCCATCTTTCATATGCCAGGTGTCAGGACTGTCAAACCTTTGGATTGTTTAGTCTTATCAAACCTAATAAAACAATTGTACATAACCACGAGGAAACATTTTGTTGCTCTTTTCCTCACAGTATCACTTTTAAGTTCAACTAGGTCTACAAAAAACCAGTTTTGCATTTTTGAACATCTTGTTCACATTTCTAAGGAAGATTTTTCTTGAAAGCACGTCAATGTAACGAGTTATTAAAATATACACATAAAACAAGAGGGATATTCAAGTGGTTATACACTGAATATAAACCCTGAGACATGAAGTCTAACTGGTATGCTTTCTGCAGAAAGAAAAAAAAAAAATCCATAGTCAAAATCTTTTAGTCTTATCTTACTGGCAGTTCATGGGGAGTCAGATAATGCTGGCTGGGCTGCTGCCTTGTGCCAAACATTTGAAATTCAGTATAGGAAAGGGGCTTGCAAATTGTCTTCCTGACCCATGACTCAGTTTTGTGAGATGATGGTTTCTCATGCAGAGCATCAAGTTGAAGATATCCCTGTTTTCTTTAATTCCCACAGTTTATAGTTCTACCAAAAAAAAAAAAAAATGCAATGGGAAGAATTTCTCAAAGTAAATATTGTAAGTGTCATCTATAATTGATACAGTTTAAATAAATTCCTTAACAACATTTCATTAAAATCTGTTTTTATTTCTCCATTAATATATTAGTGATAAGAAAACATTCATTTTCCTAGAGGGCTGATGTCACCACTGTATTGCTCTTGCATAGGAGAAAGCATAATATAGATTGCATTTTAAAAATCCTCCCTAGATTATATTTCTCCTGATTTACAAGATGACAATATACGTTATTTCTTTACTGACCTATCCTGAAATGGTTGTGAATGTTCTCAGTGAATCCTGTATTTAAGAATTTCTAGCATTTAGGAAGGAGGTATTTATTTTGCCCAACTGCCAGACTATAGGCTGGGTGCACATTGTCTCATCTAAGGCTCTCAAGTGTTCCCTGAGGTCCTCAATCAGTCCTGCCCTTAGTTAAGGAGAGGTCTAAGCCATGACTCACTTTCAAATCACTGGGTCCATCAGGGCCTTTCTGACCATAAATTGTAGTTCTAAATTCAGGGACTCAGTCTTAGATTTAAGACCAAGTCTTTGAGCTCTACATCAGGTTAAGTAGGGTGCATAGTTTGTTCTGCCATGCCTGAATCCTTTTCTTAATAATTGACCTAATACTTCAGTTCCTCCCAGAATGTTTAGTCCTGTTTGCTTTTGCTAAATTTCTGCAGTGACGAGAGTACAGTTCTAGTACTTGCTACTGGTTCTGTATCTCTTATTGTTGACTTTCAGCATATTCAATCATTAATCTATTCTAGCCTCCTGATAATAAAAGCCATCCCTCTGGAATTACAACTAATAGCTAGTGCAATGGAAATATTTGTAAACCTGTATATTCTCATAGCAGTGTGATGCTTTATAAAATAAGCTGTTAAATTTGCCATGTTAAAAAAAGGAGAAAATCATTAATTTTAAAGATTACTGAAGTAACATGGAAGTCAAATTTTTTATTTTGTCCCCGAGTGTGAAAAATCCTCAAAGCCAAAGAGCCATATTCATCATTGTATTCCTTGTCACCAAAATAAGGCCTGGCCCAGAGGCCTCTGTCCCACCAGCAGGTCTAATTCCCAGGTTCTAATTCTTTCCAGTCTGATGCCAGAGCTTGATTTTGGCATCTGACAGCTTCATTTTAGCATTTTCATGGCTTAGAAAAAAATGTCAAAGATGTCAAAACAAGATTAGCAGCTGCAAGTTTCTGACAGAGCAGAGCAAGCAGTTAATAAATTGAGGCAAAAGGGAGAAGGAGAGAGTAGACCTCTTTTTATCTCTAAAAGCATCAAATATATAAGGTGAATCAAGGTGACTTAGAGCTTGTTTCACAGAGCCACATTGGACAAAGAAAAACTTTAGCTTAAAAACATCAGTGTGTTAGGGTAAAAGTATGTAACCTGCATTTTTTTTTTTCTGTATCAGTTTCCCTAGCAGTTAATGCTCCCATGCATGGACATAACTAGGATTTTGTTTCCTGTAGTCAGTAAAGCATGGGAATGTGAACAATATAATACATACTACCTCAAGGTATGATTCTTCTCTAATCACTATTAAAATTAAAATTTATACATTTATAAATTTCTAAAACTGTACAAATGTACTCTATTTCATACATCTGGTTGCATTATCAATAATCATTATGAGATAAAATATGGAGTTAGTATTAACTGAAAGTGAAGGTTAATCTCTGTTCTGCTAACCAATTAAAATTTAAACACAAAAATGTGACTGACCAATGAGAACAAATTATTTAAGTATTACAGTAGAAAATAATTTTTTTGGACAAGTGAAACCTTTCATACTTTTCAACAACAGCATTTAGTCCATTTCAGTAATAAACAGTGTATCCTCTCAGCAATCCAACAAAGTGATCATATAGCAAGAACAACAGGAATTGTTTTTGGAAAATGCCAAGCATTCAGAAACTGTTATCTACAAAGTACATACAAGAATGTCTAAGTGACGAGTTTTATATGGTTGTGTACAAAAACTCATGTAGCCTGTAAAACTCAACAGAATATCAACCTTCGTAAAGAAATACTCTTGAATCCTAAAGACAAACACACACACACACACACACACACACACACACACACAGAGAGAGAGAGAGAGACAGAGAGAGAGACAGAGAGAAAGGGAAGTTATGAAAGAAAAAGCATTTTTTAATGTGCATTATTAATTAACATGTTTTGAATGGGTTCATCCAGAACACACCAGTAAATTTCTTAACAATTATTTCCTTGAAATCCCAGTCACAGCATACCTTTATCTCTTGCCTAAAATTATCAGCTTTTTACTAAATGATTTTAGTTTGTTTCCATGGAGATCAAAAAGTGACTATGTGAGAATATATATGTGAAGTTCCTTCTAAACTGTGTACCATTAAAATGATTTCTGTTTCTGTGGGTTTTTTATTCACACCTCCTACTCACCTATCATATTTTTTATCTTATGATTCTTCAAACTATGACCCAATGTCCCCATCTAGTTCTCCCTAATTTCTGAGACTTCCAAATATAAGACCCTCTCACTCATTGCACACAGTGGGGATCACGGTTTCTTGTCATGAGAAGGCGCGGCATGAGATTTAATATATCGCCACTCAGAATAACATACTTCTAATTCCTGGTGACGGTCAGAGATCAAGATGGCATCTAACAGTCACACATATTACAGTAAAACACAAAAGGTAACTATCAATATTTAAATGTATATAAAAATAATGGCTTTCCCTAAAATCGATTTGGATTAAAAAATAGTAATGACCGATGTCATTGAACATATATGAACACACAGTTGTTAGTGGTATATATGAGAATTATCAAGTCCTCTATTTTTTTATCTAATATTTCTCCAGATTTTTTTACTTGTGCAAATTTAAAATATCTTTATGCTTTAAAATATAAACTTAAAGAAAATATTATAAATGCAATTCATGAAAACTTACAATAGTAACAAGGAAATATTTTCACCAAGTCGGAAGCTACATTTTATTAATAGTTTAAAAATGTAGCAGTTTGATAATTTTCTAAAAAATAATGTTGAATTATTTTATAGTGATTGAAATTATTTTTCTCTTTTCTAATTTTTCATGTCATCTATACAGAATATGGAATCATGTTTAAAGATTTAAAAACATTTCAAAAACATATTGTACATATATTACATAGACACGTGTAATATGTACATATATGTATATGTGTGTATTAATATACACACACACTTTGAAGGATATTTATCTATGTATTTCTCTGTTTTACCTTAAGTTTCAATTCAAAAACCTGTTTTTTGATAAGATAATAAGTTTCATAAGATTAAATTCTAAATCAGTACTGTTCATTTTTAGTATGTTTTATCATTCCTTAATGATAATGTTCATTTTTTAGAGCTTTTTGTAGCTTCTATAAATTGTCATTCCAGATGGCACTCTATTGTTTCAAACTTGATGCCACTCACCTTCTTTTAGGAAAAGATTGTATTTAATAGGAAGTCTGGACAGTGTTTTTCTACAAGAAGAGAGGGTGTAGCTTGAGGAATGATATTAGGTTTAGCAATTGAATAGTTCTTCCATGAATTACTTCCTAAAAACTGATGTAAGCAAGTAACTCTTCCAAGTCTCCAAGAAATGCTTTACCACAGGAAGTATCTCAACAATTTGCTGAAAATATTTGCATCTGTTCACCCAGAAAGTGAAAATCAAGTGATTATTATCTTTTTCTTCTTAAAGAAACCATCATAGGTACCCTGTGTCATCCAACACATACCACAGCTATGGGTGTGTACTGTGTCGAGAAATGCTAATACACTGTTGAAAAGAAACATATCTCAGTATTTCCTCTGCAGTATATATTTTTAATGAATTAAACATAAAAGTCACTGGCGGCAAGAAAATACTTTTATTATTATAGTCAACTCAGTGCCCATGTTAGAATCTGACACAGACTAGAGGCTTGATAAATATTTACCAGATGAATGAATACAAGTTGTTTATAATCTCAGCTGCTGAATCGTAGGCTTTGAGTAAACTAAAAGACCTAGTTTAATATACTGCCCCCCTCCTTGCACATTTTATTATCTCCAGAAGTTAAAAAGACCTAAAGGATGCATCAATATCATTTTACCATTCCAAGTGATAAGACTTAAGAATTGCTTATATTGTGTCTGGTAAAGACCAAATATAAATCAAATGGTATATGAAAAAATTGGCAGGAAAAAAAATCACACAAGACTGAGAGCCAGGCAAGAGATATTTTCTTATAGTCCAGATTATCCCTAACTTGTTGTGTGTTCCAAAGCAAATGACTTCATATTTCTGGGGATCTTAACACATTGTTACAAGAAGATGATGTTCTAGGTGTCAAAGTCTCTTTCAGGTTCTATATTCTCAAATGAAAACAACTAGCAATAATGAACAGTGGTTAGCTTGCTGAGCAATAAGGAGCCCCATACATTGCTGGTGGAATTTTAGGAAATACCTCAGCCCCTCTGGAAAACAGTTTGGCAGTTTCTTATGAAGTTCAATATATATCTACCCATAAAATCCAGGAAGTCCACTCCTAGGTATCTACTCAGAAGAAATGCAACATTGTATTTACACAAAAAGCCTATACACAAGTATTTACGTCAGCTTTGTTTATAATTCTTAACAATGAGAAATAACCTAGATTTCCTTCAACCAGTAAAGATATAAACAAACTGTGGCACATAGCTCAAATGCAGTATTAGCAATAAACAGAGTAAACTAATGGTTCGAACAACAACATGAATGAATCTTAAATACATTTTGCTGAGTGAAAGAATAGGCTCTACTTTGTGACTTTGTTTCTTTCAAGGATACCTATGTATCAGGAATCCTAAAACAATTACATTTTTATATTAGGATTAAACAAATAAATAAATCTATTGTGCATAATAAAAGCCAGGTATCCCACTATCAGAGAAAGAAGTTGTAAAAAGTGAAGAGGAAAGATTAGAATGACTCCTGGGGTGCTGGATTGAAATGGTAGCAATATTGCCTTATTTTTAAGTTTGTATGTGTATACACACACATATGGATGTGTAAACAGATATAAAAATAGCTAGGAAAATGAGTGTAAGCATTAATTGGTATGCTATATATATTTCCTACTTTTATTCCTGAATGGGGCTAAAATCAGTAAGACTCCTTAACAAATGAGCACACCTAGCAGCCACATATTGGAACCAGGACTCCTGGGAGAAATGACTGATTTGAGGATTGAGAAGGAAAGTTTAAAGTGAGCCAGAAATATCTTCAAATTGCCAGAAAACAAGAAACTGGGGTAAAATAAGAAATAAAGAAAACAAAGGATAGAGGAATACTGAGAAATCACAGGAGGCAAAATGAAAAATCTCCCAATGGCTAACGCTGAAACAGCAGGAACAAAAAATAAGCAACTGGTATTTGAGATAAACTCCTAATAATAAAAATTTTAGTTCATACTAACATAAATAAATAGATAGATAAAGAAGTAGGGTGACATGATTTGGCTGTGTCTCCACCCAAATCTTATCCTGAATTATAACTCCCATAAATCCCAGGTGTTGTGGGAGGGATACGGCAGGACATAATTAAACCATGAGGTCGGTTCCCCCCATACTGTTCCCATGGTAGTGAATAAGTCTCACAAGATGTCACTTGGCTCTCATTCTCTCTTATCTGCCACCATGTCAGATGTGTCTTTCACCTTCTGCCATAATTGCGAGGTCTCTCCTGCTATGCGAAAATGTGAGTCCATTAAACCTCTTTTTCTTTACAAATTACCTAGTCTCTGGTATGTCTTTATCAGCAACATGAAAACAGACTTATACAGTGGGGCATGGGTGATGGTTCTACTTTATGTATTTATCAATGGAAAATTCCAATTAGAATAGCACAGATGTTGGAGAGGCACTGGAGAAATAGGAACACTTTTACACTGTTAGTGGGAGTGTAAATTAGTCCAAGACGGTGTGGTGATTCCTCAAGGATCTAGAACTAGCAATACCATTTGACCCAGCAATCCCATTACTATTAATGACTATTAATACCCAAAGCTTATAAATCATTCTGTTATAAAGACACATGCACACGTATGTTTATTGCAGCACTGTTCACCATAGCAAAGACTTGGAAACAACTCAAATGCCCATCAATGATAGACAGGATAAAGAAAATGTGGCATGTTTACACCATGGAATACTATGCAGCCATAAAAAAGGATTAGTTCATTTCCTTTGCAGGGACATGGATAAAACTGGAAACCATCATTCTCAGCAAATTGACACAAGAACAGAAAACCTAAACACTGCATGTTCTCACTCAAAAGTGGGTGTTGAACAATGAGAACACATGGACACAGGGAGGGGAACATCACACACCAGGGCCTGTTGGGGGTTGGGGGACTAGAGGAGGAATAGCAGGAGTGGGGGGACAGGGGAGGGGTAGCATTAGGAGAAATACCTAATGTAGATGACAGGTAATGGATGCAGCAAACCACCACAGCACGTATATATCTATGGAACAAACCTGCACATTCTGCACATGTACCCCAGAACTTAAAGTATCATAATAATTAAAAAAAAGAATACCATAGTAAAAATTGCCATAGCTGTGATCCAGAGATGGATGCTAAAATAAGTGGGCAAAAGTTTAAGCTGAAACTGGATATTTGCAACAAGAAAATTACAACAAGGAAAATAGAAATTTAGAGTAGAAACTCTTCGAAGACACTAACACAGTTAAGTGATTACCATTACCTGTCATGCAAACTGTGCCATCTTCAGTACTCTGACATGACATCCAGAGACAAGCACATTATCTGTGACATTTGTCTCATAAATTCATAATTCAATCTAATCATGAAAAAACATTAGACAAGCTTAGGTTGAAAGTTTAAGTATATATAAATATGTGATGCTTCTACTGACCAGTTCTCTAATCCGTTCTCTTCAAATGTCAAGGTCAAGACTGATGATTGTCAAACATTGAAGAAGACCACAGAGGCTTGACAATTAAAAGCAATGTGGGATTTGAGATTAGTTGCAGAACATAAAAAGTACATTAATAGAAGAACTGGGGAAATTTGAATAAATGTTGTGCCTTGGTTAATACTACTGCATGAAGGGTTATTTCTTTTGATAAATTTTTATAGTCATATATAAACATAAGGGGAAGGTGAATTAAGGGTAAATGGAATTCTCTGTACTATTTTTGTAATTATTTTATAACTGTAAAATGATTTCAAAATTAAAGAGTTAAATTCCTTGATTATTCAACCAGTAGGTTGTTAATATATTCATTACATGATGACAATATGAGATTTTTTTTTAAGTTTAGGATAATTTCTGATTTCCTCCAGTGTGTTTTCTCCAATCACAGGGAAACATCAAAATATCTAGGTACTTCCTGGTCTTAAGAAATTTCCCTGTATATAGTACACATCACTTTAGTCCACATAAACTAAGATATTTGGCCACATCTAACTGTAAGGCAGTCTGGAAATGGTATCAAATACAATTCTGGTGCTGCAGAAAAAAAGAAAGATTTTGGTGGTTGGTTATCAGCCTTTGATGCAAGAATAAGGAGCATTACAGGGAATTCTCAACCTAACATTTATTTAAAACGTTGAGGCACTTCATACACAGAAAAGACTCAAAAAATATGAGTACTGTCATAAATATTAATTGCAATAGCTAACATTTGAGTAGTAGGTTTTATTTTATAGAGGATCTTTCTGTGAAATATTGCTTTTAAATCTATGAAATAAATATAACAATCCCAATTTATATATAAAGAAATTAAAGCAGAGAGAAATTACATATCTAGTGACATAGCTGGGATCAAGAGATATTACATATCCAGCGATGTAGGTGGGATATAATTCTAAATTTTCTGCTCCAACATGGACATTTTTCTGTATAAACTGTCTGTAGATACACTCACTTTAATTGTTAAGAATGTTTTAAAAACTGAAAAAGATCTTACCCCAATATTAATATCACATTGTTAGAAAACTGTACTGTATACTCTTGTCTTCAGAGAATCAGGAGTTTAAGAATGAGTCAAATTCTGCTTTTGGACTTGGCTTACCTGCATTTGTGAAGTTCATAATGACTGAATGTTTCATTTAGGCCAAAGAGCCACCAATTCCAGGCTCTGGGTAAAAGCCAGACCTCGAAGGCTCCTATTATTCCAAGGGTATATTTCCAAATATTTTATTTCCTTAATTTGTCTCATGCTCTGGTTTTGTCCCAGGCAGGTCTCGTTCAAGTCCAAGTTCAAACAAGAGCCTTTCAGTCTCACAGTCTCTCATCTCTCACCAAGTTTGTTTTGGCTGATGGTTTCCTCCTGTGGCCACACTATTTCTCTCACTCAAACAGTTGATCCCATATGTCAATGCTGTTTGCAAAGGAGTACTTGAAAGGGTAGGGTTATTCATAGATGGCATTGTTGAAGGACAGAAAGCCAGGAGAAACTCCTCAGTCTGTAACATTCCATTATCTACTCCCTTACTATGGAGTGATAAAATAAAACCCTATGTATCACAAGATTCAAAGTCAATATTCTAGTCCTTCTTTTCTAACCATATAAAATTGGTATATCAACATTGAAACAAGACTGTCAAGAATGCTAGTGTGATTTGTATCGATGAGTGGATAAATGTTCTGAATGGCAGAGTTGATAAATATGTCCTTGCTCTATGATAGTCAAAGCATACTGAAGCCCGTGGGGAAAAGTCACAGCCTCATTCTTTAAAAGACGTACAGAACTTATGCCTGTAGAACTGTAAGAGCAGTAAAGGGAGTCAAAGACATTTTGCAGAAGAATAAAATTGGAAGAGTTTTCTCCAACCATCTTAAGGGCAACCTGAAATAATCTTTAGTGAGATACAATTTTGAATAACTAAAAGGAAAACCCAGACTTTCTAAATGGTAATTCTTAGGAATCGCATATTACCTCAACGTAAAGAAAAATAAGCATAAATATAAGAAGTACAAAAGAATGGCTATCTCAGCAGAGAGGTAGATTCTCATCTCTTGGAAGGCTTTGGGCAGGACAGCAAAAGAAAGTCTGACTATATAGCTACATCAAAACTGACAAAGTTTATTAACTATTTTTAAAGTCAGTTTAGATTTATTACCGGATTTACTTTTTAACTGTCCATAAATCTGTTAAGGTAAATGTAATAGAACTAGTGAAAGTCAAAAAAGTATACAAAAATGCAAACAGTCAATATCAAACAAGGGAGTCAGGCAAATGAATTCCTAGATATATACATATTATATCAAGATTGGCAAAATACTGCAATAATCAACATGAAACGCCAAGGATGATCAGAAATGAAGAACACTCAGCAGGAACTGATGGATGGAAACTTAGAGAAAGAAGTTTTAAGTGTTGCCAAAAAAACTTAAAATAATATGGCATTGGCTTGGTTATGTTAAATATTGTCAGAAAACTGGATGGGCTGACAGCTGCAGTGAACGTCCATAATCAAAAACTCAGCATTCTTATTGGTCACACTATTTTTGGTGTTTGAGAGCAAAGATCATAGGATTTTATGAGAATGAGGAAGACTTTGAGTTATTTGATTAAATCCAGAGACAACATTGATAAGATCTTCTACATCACACTTTTAAGCTCCATTCCTCAGTACACTTCAACATAAAAATGAAAAGGAAGAAAAGCAACATTACATGACTGACAGCTTCAACTATGCCAAGGGATATCTGTTATTCTTTCTTACCAGTTCTGTTGCCTCTGTAGACACTAGCAGGCTTACACAGGTAGTCTTTTCAGAAACAGCATGTAGCTGAGGGCTACTTTTCAAGCATTACATGGAGGGGGCGCATTCTCTATTACTTAGGAAAACTGAAAGAAAAGTATCTATTTTTAAGTATATCTCATTAACTTCAGGTTGCACGTTCCCAAGAAAGAGTGGAGTTGTTCTACTTTTTCTTGAGGTGGAGAACAGTCTGGAGTTATGTGTATAACAAGGCTGCACAACAAGAGACAGAAGAGCAAAAGACTAGTGATTACGGAAAACTAACTTTGATTTTAATTCTTATATGCATTGTATACATTGTCTGGAAAGATAAAAGGGTATCAGGTGGTATTTAAACAATAGAGTCCACTAGGACTAAACGATCTCAAAGAACAGGGATCAGCCTGGGTACGGTGGCTCACACCTGTAATCCCAGCACTTTGGGAGGCTGAAGCGGGTAGATCGCCTGAGGTCAGGAGTTCAAGACCAGCTTAGCCAACATGGTGAATCCCCCATCTCTACTAAAAATAAATAAAAACATTAAAAAAAAAAAAAGCCAGGTGTAGTGGCATTCACCTGTAATCTGAGCTACCCAGGAGGCTGAGGCAGGAGAATCACTGCAACCTGCGAGGCAGAGACTGCAGTAAGCCAAGATGACACCACTGCACTCCAGCCTGGGTTACAGACAATACTCCATCTCAGGAAAAAAAAATAAACACAAAGAACAGGGATCACACTTGTATGGGCCCAATATGCTTTGAAACATGAGCTAAATGACAGTCTGATAGCTGATTAACAGACCATTTTTACTGAGCTGATAAGAAATCTTAAACTGAATCTCAAATGGCTTTCCAATACCATGCTAAAATATGTTGAGAAGTAAAAATTACCAATAATTTGAAGACAAATAGGCTTTTTGTAAAGAATTAATGTTGCCAGGGAATCCCATATGTCTCCAAAGCTATGGTGCTGGATGCCATGTTGAGATGTTACCTTATTTTGTCCTTTCCCCTTCAAGGAGGTAATTAGCTCTATATTCAATCATTTCAAAAAAGACATGGCAGGACAAAAAAGAGGAATTGGCCACAAGTCTTTTAAGATCTTAGGAAAACCCAGAGGATTTTATGATGACGCCAAGATTCTTTGGTTTCATGGGCATAAGCTTCTGAATGCAGAGGGAGAATGATTATCTACAGACTAGAAAAATATGCCGCAGTATGTATAGAGGAACACATAGAAGGAGGCTATAGATTAGAGACAGGGAGAACTCCATCTGGTTTTCTAGCAGTTCCTATGGGAGATAACAAGATTCCAGTCAAACAATGGCTTGATACTGTTGTGCAGCTCAGTACACAGGATCCCTGTGTCCTACATTATTGGTCAGGGTTCTCCACAGAAACAAAACCAATAGGCTCTCTCTCTCTTTATATATACATATATATAGTTCTCTCTATATATGTATATATATATACATGTATATGTATTATATGTTGTATATACGTATGTGTATATATACATATATGTATGTGTGTATAAATATATATATGTGTGTGTATAAATGTATGTGTATATATGTGTATATATACACACACATATATACTACATATATGTGTGTATAATTTATTTGTATACATATAAATATATACATTTCTCGTGTGTGTGTGTGTGTGTGTGTGTGTGTGTGTGTTTGTGTGTGTGTGTGTATGTGAGATTATGCGGGTTGAGAAGTTCCATGAGCTGCAAGCTGGAGAACCAGGGAAGCTGGTTGTTCAAATCAGTCTGAGTCTGATAGCCTGAGAACCAGAGAGCCAACAGTATGTCTCTCCATCCGAGGTTAAAAGCCTGAGAAATAGGGAGACTACTGGTATAAGTCTAGAAGTCTGAAGCCCTAAGACCTGGAGTTCCTCTATACAAGGGAAAGAGAAGAATGATGTCTCAGCTTCAGAAGAGAGAATTCACCTTTCTTCAGCATTTTTGTTCTATGTGGACTATCAGCCAATTGGTTGATGCCCTCTCACATTGGATCTGGGCCAATCTTCCTTACTCAGTTCACGATTCAAATGCCAATCTCTTCCAAACACCCTAACAGACACCCAGAAATAATGCTTTCCCATACATCTGAGTGTCCCTTAACTCAGTCAAGTTCATACCTAAAATTAACAAGCCCTCTGGATCAAACATGTCAGGGAAGCAGCAGGGAGCAACTGACCTTGAAAAGCCTAGAAGGGCTCCACAATAGACATCATGAAGGCAAATCACAGGAACCAAGTGCAAGGGTCTACATCTTGGGTGACCAATGTATCTGGGTAGCCCTGGACTTTCCAGGTGTTAGCACTGAAAGATGCATATCTAGGAAATCCCCTCAGTTCCATGCAAACCAACATTTGTCATTTCCCCATCCCATTCTGTGTCTATGGCACTAGTTCAAGGAGGGTAAATATTTCAAGAAATAAAGTTAAACCTTCTACCTTTTTCCTAAGTACTAGAGATTCAGAGACGGAATTTAAAAAGGAATAACAGAGAACAAAGTTTTATTTTCTAACACAATAGAATTTGTGAATCCAGAGTAATACCTACCATAATTGAACACCATAAACATGAAAAGAATGAAAGTTTTTCAGATGAAAATTGCTAGCCTCCAATTCTATGCTGAGCCAAAATACCAAATAGTCCCATCACAGCAAAAGTTAGAAAATATAAATATATATGTTATGAAAGAGAAAGGACAAAATAAAACAAAAAAAGTGCAACTAGTAGAATGCATTAAACAATTACTCAAGTAGGATTAGTCATATTTCTTGTGATAATAAATATTAATGACTTAAACTCCCTCTTAAGTTACAAAACTCTCCATTTGCATTTAAAAAAATAATTAATTCACATGCTATAATAAGAGTAATACCTAAAATCAAACATGGCTCTGAGCCATCCAATATTAAGGCTCTCTCCTGAAACCCCATTGTAACACCAATAAAGATGTTACTTTAAAAGACATAAAGCGAAAAATGGAAGAAAATGGAAGGAGAGACACACCAACAGAACCCTGAAGCCTGGAAAGCATATGAATAACTGGCTTTGTTCTGATTTGCACTGCTGAATTTTCAAATGCTCAGAAATTATGTCCAGAGAGACTCTTTGGTGAGGGTGGGGTTGAGAAAAAGGTTGGTTAACAGCTGCTTGAGGTGTGTTATCTGTGTAGCTCTCTCCCACTCTGTGTCCTTAGTGGCTGCCCCTCCCTGACCTAGTATAATAGATGTCTAAAAGTTTATTCTCTGGAAACTTGAAAGAGAGGATCTCTGGACAGAGAAACACCAGGAAAAGTTGAGAGCAGATGTGCTTTAACAAAATAAACAAACAACAATAAAAGGAAGAGCAAGAGAACATCTGCAAAGTGAATGATGAGACTTTCTACTCAATTATCCCTGCCTCTTACCAGAATGCTGCAGCCAGGACTTAACCTCTAGACAAGAGGCTAGAGGGATTTTTTCCTAGGCACTATGACCAGACCAAGAGGAGACGACGTAAGAGACTCACACTGAGGAAGCCCCAAGAAATGTCTCAGTCAGATAATCTGACTGTGTCTTTCTGTGAATCCCAAGGTCAATGGGTATCATACTCATGCACAGAATTTATAATCAGATTTTCAGACCTTTCACTCTTAAACACACTAAAGGATCCAAAGTTACCAGGTGTTCTAGGAAAGTCTCTCATATAAAAGATAACAGGCCAAAACAAACAGAAAAAGAAGACAATCAGGAGGTAAAGAAAACTACTTAAAAAGAAGGGAAATAAAAATCATATCATTAATAACCTAAGAGAGTTACTGACACTGTGATTAAAGTATATACAGAATCTTCTTAAAAATAAATAGAAAAAATTTTTAAACCTTGGGAATTAATAATGCCACAAAAGCTAAGAAAAAAAATTACATAAGGTTTGATTACAAAAAATGTTAAAAAATAAAAAGATGGAAAATAACTGCTAAGAGAAAGAAACTTAGAAATCTATGCAAGAGATTTAACATCTGAGTAAATGAATTTAAAGAAAAAGAGAATTGAAAAAAAGAATAAATCATGAATGATATAATTTAAGAACATTTTCCAGAATTAAAGGATTTAGATTTCTAAATGTAAAAGACCTATCTAGTGCTTGAGACAATGGAGTAAAAAAAGTTGTACTCCAAGATACATCACTATGAAATTTCCAAATAATAGAAAAAAGAAGAAATTCTAAAGCTTACAGAAAGGGGAGAATAGGAAGGCTCATATAAAACAAAAAATAAGAATAAGAATGACTTTCTTCTTTTTTTTTTGATTAAAACTATAATAATTTTATTTATCTCACAATTCTGTAAATTGGCTGGAATAACTGGTATGGCTCTTCTGGGCTAGGCTGGCTCAGCTGGGGTAGAGGTCTGGGAAAATCTCACTCCTAATTCTGACAATTGGCAGGCTACTTGGTCTAAGGGGCCTCAGCAGGGCTGGCTCACCACTGCTCCGTGTGGTGGTTTTTCATCCCCCAGCAGGGCAATTCGAGATTCCTCAAGTTTGCAAAGAGCAGCAAGAGAGGTTAAGCTTCAAGGCAGGCTTTGCACACTTCTCAAGCTTCTTATTGATTCTCTTTGCTAATGTTCATTGGCCAAAGGAAGTCACATGGCCAAGTTCAAAGTCAAGTAGCAGACAAAGAGATGCTACTTGGGATGGGAGGAATCTGTGGCTAAACAGCAACACAAAGAACCAAGAATATGAAGTCATGCCTTCAAAATTCTGAAAAGAAATAATGATCAAACAATTTTATTGCAGTCAAAATATCAATGAAGTGTCAAAATAAATTAATCTTCCGATAACCAATGCCTCAAAATACTCACCTGTCATTCCTAAAAATATCTTATAGAATATGACACACCAAAATCACAGAGGAAAAAAAAAGAAGATATGAGAATATAGAAAATACAAAAATCGAACAATGCAGAAAGGGAATCTCTATGATGATGGTGACAGGAAATTTGATGGTGACAGCTGAATTCTGGATGGACAAAATAATCTAGTGAAGTTTGCCCAGATTCTTATTCATTATTGCGTTAATTTAACCATGTGCTGAGAAAAGTTTTATTCTCTCCTTCACCAAAATTTCTTATTTGGTGTACTTGTAGGAGCCAGAGGTAAACTGTAGTAATTTGAGAGGCAGTACATGCAAAGCAACCCCAAACTCCCTTCCATGTCTTTATGGAATGCCTGGCACCTGTCTCACACCACAGCTCTGCCAGACAACGGATCAGCAGTGATCCTTGTGATCCTTGTGTTTTGACACCTGCTCTAGGCCACAGGCTCTGGCTTTCTCAGAAGGTAACCTTGAAATCACCCTGTAAAATCTTGGTTCAACTTATCTTCTTCAGATCACCTTTGCCTAATAATGCAAATATTGCCTTTTCTTGGGCTTGTGGAGTGCTAACTATCATACTAATGATATTTCATATTCATCTGAATTCACAGTGGTTGAAATAATTTTATAAAACTCCTTGAAAAAAATGAAATAAAAGGACAAAAGCTTACCAAAATATGTCTCAAAAAAATCAGAGAGGTATTAATTATAGATAAAGAATATTTTGAGGCCATGAAAAGGAGAATCATTCTGTGGTGATAAAGTGTACAACCCACAATGAAAATATAACAGTATTCAATATGCTAAATGTGTTGTCATGTGTGAATGCATACTGATAACCCATCAGAATTCATGAAATAAATGTTGTTTGGAAATTCATGGAAATATAATTGTCATGGGAAATTTGAACTTGAAAAAATAAATACACAAGAAACATGACAAAAAATAAATATAAAGAGCTATTCATAACAAACCCATAGACAATATCATACTGAATGGGCAAAAGCTGGGAGAATTCCCTTTGAAAACTGGCACAAGACAAGGACGCCCTCTTTCATCACTGCTATTCAAACACAGTATTGGAAGTTCTGGCTAGGACAATCAGACAAGAGAAAGAAATAAAGGTATTCAAATAGAAAGAAAGGAAGTCAAATTGTCTCTGTTTGTAGTTGACATGATTGTATATTTAGAAAACCCCATAATCTCAGTCCAAAAACTCCTTAAGCTGATAAGAAACTTCAGCAAAGTCTCAGGATATAAAATCAATGTGCAAAAATCACAACCATTGCTATACAGCAACAATAGACAAGCAGAGAGCCCAATCATGAGTGAACTCCCATTCACAATTACTACAAAGATAATAAATTACCTAGGAATACAACTCACAAGGCATGTGAAAGATCTCTTCAAGGAGAACTACAAACCACTGCTCAAGTAAATAAGAGAGGGCAGAAACAAATGGAAAAACATTCCATGCTCATTGATAAGAAGAATCAATATCATAAAAATGGCCAAACTACCCAAAGTAGTTTATAGATTCAATGCTATTGCCATCAAGTTACCAGTGACTTTCTTCACAGAATTAGAAAAAACTACTTTAAAATTCATATGGAACCAAAAAAGATCCCACATAGCCAAGACAGTCCTAAGCAAAAAGCACAAAGCTGGAGGCACCATGCTACCTGTCTTCAAACAGAAAGGGAGAAAAGTTTTGCGATCTACCCATCTGACTACGGTCTAATATCCAGAATCTACAAGGAACTTAAACAAATATACAAGAAAGAAACAACCAACCTCATCAAAAAGTAGACAAAGGATATGAACAGACACTTCTCAAAAGAAGACATTTATGTGGCCAACAAACATATGAAAAAAAGCTCATTATCGCTGTTCATTAGAGAAATGTAAATCAAAACCACAATCAGATACCATCTCATATCAGTTAGAATGGCAATCATTAAAAAGTCAGGAAACAACAGATGCTGGCAAGGCACTGGAGAAATAGGAATGCTTTTACATTGTTGGTGGGAGTGTAAATTAGTTCGACCATTATGAAAAGACAGTGTGGCACCTCCTCAGGAATCTAGAACCAGAAACATCATTCTACCAGCAATCCCATTACTAGGTATATACCCAAAGGATTATAAATCATTCTACTATAAAGACACATGCACATGTATGTTTATTGCGGCACTATTTCCAATAGCAAAGACTTGGAACCAACCCAAATGCTCATCAATTATAGACTGGATAAGAAAAATGTGGCACATATATACCATGGAATACTATACAGCCATAACAAAATATAGGTTCATGTCCTTTGCAGGGACATGGATGAAGCTTGAAGCCATCTTTCACAGGAAACTCATGCATAAGTGGGAGTTGAACAGTGAGAACACATGGACACAGGGAGGGGACCACCACACATCATGACCTGTTAGGGGAGGAGGGCAAGGGGAAGGAGAGCATTAGGACAAATACCAAATCCATGTGGGGCTTAAAACTTAGATGATGGATTGATAGGGGCAGCAAATCACCATGGGACATGTATACCTATGTAACAAACCTGCATATTCTGCATATATATGTATTTCAGAAATTAAAGTAAAGTAAAATAAAAATAAAAATAATGAATTTGTGTGCTACATTAAACTATCTAGATAAAATTCACGTTTTAAGGAAAACATATTACTAGAATTGAACCAATAGGAAGAAAAGTTTCAGTAAACTGTGGAAGAAATTGAATTAAAATACCCAATAATTACTTCTCCAAAAATATTCTAGAGCCAAATGGTTATAACGATAAATTTTTTCAATTTTCAAGGAAGAATATGAGAAAATGTATATAGTATCATTTTCAGGATTATGCTTCTATATATGGCAAGTGAAGGCAGACTCAAAAAGCAGAATGTAAAATGTACCTAAATGCTTTATGTAAAAAATAAATAAAATTTAAAAGGAAATGACAAACTTAGAAGAGGAGAAGAAAATTGTGAACATATATGACAGAGATTTAGTATCCTTAATATGTAGCAGCTCTTAGAAGCAAATTAAGATTATATAGGGCATAATAAGGGGGAAAAGGCAAAATACTGAGGTTTGCTCAGGCTTGTATGATGGGCACACAGACTGGTTCCTCAGAAAGAATTAGAAATGACCAAGAAAGCTATAAAAAACTATTTGATAACTATTATTTAAAGATATACAAATTATATCCACAATGACATCAAATTTTAATCTGTTTCATGAATGTCAAATACAATAATTATTATAAAGCACTGCCATAAAAGGTGGGAAATGCGAATTGCCAAAACCATCTGGGAAAGTAATCTGAAATAGTAATGGAAGAGATACTAAAGCTGACATTCATACTATTTTTGCCCAGAAAACCCAGTGCTAGAAAATGATCTTAAGAAAATAATTATATATTTTCAAATTGATAAATAAGAACAATATGGATGTTTTCACAATAAAGTGAAAATAAAGTGAGTTTCATTAAAAAGTGACAAACATTCCATATGTATACAAAAACTGATTGGTTTACATATAAGATGATTTATCTACACAGGAAGTTGTTTTAGCCATGAGAAATAATTCTAACAATAATTTAAAATCTTGGAAATTTCTGTAATATTGTGTAAATTAAATTGCCGAATACAAAATCACATATGTGGTACAATCCCAATATAAAAATGTTTGAGTATGGACGCATGTGTTTTACGTGTATACAATTATACACGAATGTTAAAAAGGTTAAAAATTCTACAAAAAATTTAACTGTGCTTATTCCTGAGTGATGGAATTAAGAGATTTCTACTTTTTCTATTCATGTTCTATTAATATTTTTATTCAGAAATAGTAAACACTCCAAACAGCAAGCAGCAATCCTCTTCAATGGAATTGGAAAGTGACAAATATGAAATGAATGGTTCTCCAAGGCATTTGATTGCTAATAGAATAGGCTTAGTCTTCCTACTGGCAGAAAAAAAATCCAAAATAACCAATAAAACTTGCTCACACAACTGTGCTGACAATGATATTAATGCCTAGAACAACATAGCAGTTAACTAAGGGAAAACCATGCTGGGTTCGACTCAATGAGAACCAGAGGAGGGTAAAAGCAAATGGAAAAAGATGAAATTGACAGGAAAAGCAAATGGTAATTTCAAGCTCCCAGCCTGGGTGGGCAGTTTGGGTGGGAAACTAACCTCTCCAGAGTTTGGGTTCACTGACCACAAGTGAAACAAGGATTGGCACAGCACACCAGATCGAGGCAAATAGCTATAAAAGCATTCTGCCCTGTAAGTACCACCCTGAAATATAATTAACCAGCAGAACAAAAGAAAACAGTGCCCAGGATTTCTCCATTCAGGAAACAAATCAAAAGAGCAGGAACTGGAGCCATGTGCCAACACTTCCCCAAGATCAGAGGCCAACAAAATAGCATAATATCTGAAAAATAAATTTAGTTAGATTCTTGCAGGACTTTCTAACTCTACTCTTTTGAATTGTACTGTTTAGTTCTAAGGACCACTTATGAAAGAAGTCTGGGTATTAGTTCTATCCTAAAACTGTAATAATTATTAAGTTATATTTACATAGTTATATTTGCTTTGGTAAATTATATGAACTATTTCTGACATACTGGAAGAAAGACCTAATCTACCTGGATTATGAACATGCTTATTCTACTTTAAATATAAACACACACACACACTTATAAGTATGTATATGTATATTTAGTAGCTTCTTTTTTTTTTTTTTTCATTAAGCCATTTAGCATTCCACCACTCAGCAAATGCTCTAGAAATAAAGGACATTTACTATGCCCTAGGCCTTAAAAAGTATATAAAGTTATATAGGTCACATGCAAACTTTTTTAAATCTAGGGAGACGGAATAAAATATTAATATATAAACATAAAAAGGGAAGGCTCTTACTTATAAGAATAAGCTAGGCTACACTATAGTAAATAACAAAAACAACCTGTTACATCAGTGGCTTCCCATAATAAAGGTTTATTTGTCCTTCATAAAAGTCTAAAGGAGGTAAAGTGGTTCTCCAGACCAATGTTCCACCACATGATGACCCAAGAATAGAGGATGCTTCTAAAACATGGCCTCCAAAGTTGCTGTCAAAGGACGAAAGAGATGGAAGAGGTACACTGGCTCTTAAATATCTCAGAGCAAAAATGATGTGTTATTTCATTTCCTACTTTTATTTGTCAGAACTCAGTAATACTGGCCTTTGGTTGGTTACTCTGTGAAGCAGACTCAGCCAATAATTTAAATCCAAGTGATTTATTTGACAAGTAATCCTGGAAGAAATCAATAGTGAATGAGGAACACAAGATATGAAACCTATCCAAGGAGATAATTTCAGTCATTAGCTATGGATATGCCATTGGATGTGGTGGAATGAATACAGATATAAAACTCAGGCATTTCTACATCTTAAAGACGAAACAGCATCAGCACCTGGAGGAAACTTCTAAAGGTGAAGGTACCAACCATTTAGCAGCAAGCTGGCTGATGGGCACACAGATTGGTTACAGGAGATCTGAGGTACTGGGCAGGGCAACAATAGAATGCACTGTAAGTTGTAAACAAAATTCAAGAGAAGCTAGAAAGAAAGAATTGTCCTCATGAAGAGGAAATTTTGTAGTAAACACATGATGTTGAGTCTGCCGTGTTCGAGGCTATGTCATACAAGTAGACAAGAACCCTGCAATAACTTGGTGATAAGATTGAAGGCTGACAATCTAATCACTAGAAAGGTGAACACAACAATGAACAATATCAATATTGATATTAATTCTTTATTGATCAAAGGGTGAGTGTGTGTTTTATATATCAGATAAATACTGTAGTATTATCTCTAATAAAATATTATGGACTAAAATTCAGATGTCAACAGTAGTTTCAAAAAGAATAGGAAATCAACTTAAAGAAGGCTATTTATTTTCTTTTAGTAGAATTTTGATTTATTAGCCTTAGAGAAAAATGTCAACCACTTACTTAAAATTATACATTTATTAATCTAAATGAAGGAGGTTGCTTAGCACACTGCCCGCACAAAACAAGTTCTTGATAGATATTTATTTTGGCATTTATATTAACTAAAACCAAAATGAGAAAGTGATTCCTTAGCAAGCAGAATATAATTTTCATGTATGACAATGTTAAGCTCTTAAGGATTTCTTTTTATAATAACAAAATTTGTTTTAATTAAGAGATAAATGATCTGATTGTGATCCAGACAGGTAAGAGAAACCTAAACTCAGCCTTCATGCCCAAAGCAACCACATTTCTAATTTAAGTGAAGAACACAAAGCATATTTTAAAATTCAACATCATTACAGACATAATAAATGATCCTTTACAGAGATTTTTCTACTTATAACTTTGCAGAAATTTCTTAACAGATTTTCTTTCAATCTTGAGTATGTATTATTCTACATTTTCTTCTTTTTTGTTAATTTGCTCCATTTTCATGTAACTATGCTACTCATATGGTTATTTTCACATTAATGCATGCAGAACTACTATGCTATATGATTATAATAAAGATGGTTCATGGCCCAAGTTTTCCATTGCATTGTCTATGTAACTAACCAGTAACTAGAGAATGGCATCAACCTTAAAATATACCAACCTTGGTTTAAACAATCATCTCAATTACAGAATTATCATTATTGAAGGTTAAAACCAAAATACTGTACTGTTTAAAAAACAAAAAAAAACTGAACAAACACATTAAAAACACTTCATCAATAACATTATGTCCTGAAGATTGTTCCTGACTGACTCTAATGACCTGACCCATTCAAACAAAAGAAATTCCCCAAAAAAGCAAGTATTGCTAAAGACAGATAGTAGTACTTTCCAAAGTCCTGCTAAAAATAAATCCTAAAACATTGTTCTTACGCAATTATTCCTAGAGCAGCAAGAACACAGCTCTTCACTGGCTTTAGTTGCCAAAATAAAACCCAAAGGGTTGTAAAAATCCCAAAAATTCAGTTCGACTGTTTAAAATACATTTTTGAACCCCTACTAAGTGCTGAGCCCTACTAGCTTTTGAAAGTACAAAAATGTACATGGTATTTTCATGCTCATAATGGAGCAAACACATTTAATCAAAGCCTGATATCAAGTCTAGATAAATGATGGCTATCTAAAGAATATTCCCAAAGAGATCAATTAGCATTATGATTCAGTCAAAACTGGTGCTTAAATAATAATTAATAATGATTTGTTAAGCTCCCATAGCACTCTATACTCTGAAATCAACCTAAATATATGAAACTTTTACTCATTCCCATGGTGATTTTGGAAATTATGGCCCTGTTGTTTGAAGGTCTCTCATCTCTAATTACTTATCTGCAAAAAAACATCACGCACATTGAGATGCTGTTTCATTACATTTAATAGAAATTTTACACGTGGAGACTGCCCAGTCCTTTGTACATGTGCTACACTATTTGTCCTTAAGTCTAGGGATTTCCTTTACTTGGCATGAATTATAGGAGAAGTGCCTAACACCCAAACCGAGTGAGTTATTCTAGCTTATGGTGGTGTTGGAGAGAAAAGTGCATAAACCAGAGGATGTCATTAGACCAGTGACAATGGAGGAGAAAATATCCCGTGCTGACAGCCCTGCTTACTTGCAAGCTGATGGGTGTCAACCTGCAGAGCAGTACAGACAGAATGGCTTAGAAAGGGGTTTGCCGCATCTGGCAAGAAAGGAAGTGTAACAGCAAAAAGAGAACAAAATATTGTATGTCTGTGTTTGCTCCACCTAGGAAAAGCAGACACAATGAATCTACAGTATGTGTAGAGAAGGAACTAACCACATGTATTAATACTGTCTTTGTGCCTCAGCTGTAAAACGGATTCTGGGCTTGTAGTTAAAGTGGCTGCACAGATGGGGCCTTTTCCCCTTTCTTTGTAATATTCCATATTCTAATTATGATTTGCACTGCTTCTGGCATGAAAGCAAGGCCACTGATGTGGCCCCAAGAGTAAGCATGATAAAAAGCCAGGCCCATGCACTCATGCGGCTGTTCTTTTCCACTTCCCTTTTCCTCCCTCTGCTAATTCACTATGAATTTTTTTTTTTTTCTTTTTGGAGAGCTTTTGGAATTCTTCAGTCTGTCTTTGGTTCCTTTTCATTCCCTGAAAGAAAGGAGATTCAACCTTCTAAAGGAACTCAAGAATTAATGGCAGGAGGAGAAGCATAGACTGATTAATAAGGTGGTACAAAAACCCTGCAAGTATATAAAGTGCTAATTGCTAAATAACTAACTATAGTAAAAGAACTTGTAAAGACTAACTAAATTATCTTAGAGTCTATATAAAATCCAAGTTCAAATTCTGTATCATAGGGCACAAGTCCCCCACCTCATATGGTACTTCATTTTGGCTCTAAATGTGAAGTTAGCTAATTCTAACCTATAAAGTAATAATGTCAAAAAGTCAATAAAAATTTCTAAATACAATGTTCTAAGTCATCTTAGTTTATTTCTGTTATTGTCAGTAAAGCCTTATAAATTTTCTGTCCTGTATAAATTGGTGATTAACTAATGAACTTCACCTTAATATTCTGTCAAACTCTTATGAAGAACAAATGTTCTTAATAAATAATCATGTAAGCTATATAGCTGTAAATATAGAAAAGAATCTTACACAATTTGTACATTTTAGCTCTTTAATATACTAACACAATTACCAAGTATACCCTTCTATTTCAGTGTCATCTTTTTAAACACTCAAAAGGAATTTTTCTTCTTTTCTGTCTGTTGCAGTCATTTTTTTCCCCCAGAATCTCAATAAGGCTTTTGCCATTAGGTAATCACAAGCATTGCTATACTTACTCATCAATTCATTCAGTTATTTATTTAGCAAATATTTACTGAATGCCAACTATGTTCCAGGCATTATTCTAGGAAGTACAGTAGTTCATAAAACAAAATGGAACAAAAACTCTACCAAACAGAGGTAGATAATAGGTAAAATAAACAAGTAAAATGTATAATAAGGTAGATATGAACAGGTGTCATGGAAAAAATAAAGAAATAAATATATAAACAAAGGGAATGGAATATCAAATATTATGACCAAGAAATATTTCACTGAGGACAGTTGAACACATCTATAAAGAAAGACAGAAATACAGTTATATGGATTTATCAAACAAAATCGTCCTGTAAAGGAAACAAAAGAGCCCTGAACAGACCATAGTATGTAGAACAATATAAGCTCACTGGCTTCTACTCTGCGTAGATGAGAAGACATTGGAGAGTTTGTGTAGAAGAGTGATATGTATGAATTTATGCTTTATAAATCTCTTACACTGATGATAAACTGTTGGGATGACAAAGGCAGAAATAAAGATACTAGTTAGAAGGTTATTGCAATTACCTAGGCAATAATTGATAATTACCTAGGATGAACTATGAGCCATGAAGAGAGTACACGTAGGTTGGATTACAGATGTATCTTAAAGGTACAGTGAGCAGCACTTAGTGACAGATTGGACACAGGTTTATGAAAGGAGAAAGATCACCTATGACTCCCAGGATTTAGGCCTGAGAAAATGAAAATGTGGAGCTGCCATTTATGGAGATGGTGAAGACTCTACGAGGAGCAGGTTTGGAGGGAAAGATGAAGTGTAACTTTGGACATGATAAATTTCAGATGCTTATTGACTATCTAAGAAAAGAGGACCCCCTGTAATCCCAGCACTGTGGGAGGCCGAGATGGGTGGATCACGAGGTCAAGAGATCGAGACCATCCTGGTCAACGTGGTGAAACCCCATCTCTACTAAAAAAAATACAAAAAATTAGCTGGGCATGGTGGCGTGT
>NW_016107360.1:85926-94864 GCF_001604975.1 Cebus imitator
AAAAAAAAAAAAAAAAAAGAAAAAGAAAAGAGGACCCAAGTTGAGGAGAGAAGCCTAAGCTGGACATATCCATTCAAATGATTTTTAAAATAATGAAAAATATGAGATTGTCAAAATAGTGAATACAGTGAGAAAAGAGCAGAGTCTGAGGACTGAGCCTTACTGTACTTTAGCAATTTGTGTTATGAGAGATAAAGGTAACTCCTCAAAGGAGACCAAGAAGGAGCAGCCAGTGAAATAGAAAAAAGCTGGAATGTAGTATCCTGGAAGCCACATAAGGCAACTTCCAGGGAGAAGGGAGTAATCAACTGTTTCAAAATCTGGTAAAAGCTTAAGTAAGACAGTGAATGAATAAGAACTGAGCACTGGAATTAACGATATGGAGGCCACTGGTATTTTTGATAAGAAAATTTTATTAGAGTGGATTCAAAGCTTATTTAAAGAATGTTTAAGAAAGAAGGTAGGAGAAGAATTGGGGAGTGAATTTAGACAATGTTTTGAGAGGTTTTTCTGTAAAAGGAAATGAGGAAAATCAATGGTAGCTGAATGGGATGATGGAGGTAATAATATCCTCTTTTTAGAGGGGAGAAATAAGAGCATGTTTATAGATTGACATAAACAATTCAGTAGAAAGTTTACATCTTTCTACTGAATTGTAGAAATGATACAGGGGGAAATGATATAGGAAGGAGAAGAATGTATTGAAGCACAAGAGAAAGCAAGCAGTGTCCTGCCACATGGAGAGATTGTCTTTGGATAGGAACACCCTTAAGTCATCCACTGTCCAAGAAACACATGCAAGTATGTGGTTTGTTATGATGGCAGGAGCTTGTGGAAACTCTCTTTTGAGTGTTTCTATTTACCCTGGAAGCAAGGTCATCAGCTAGGAGTTAGGGTTTAGGAGAAAGTTTTAGAAGTTAGAGGAGAAAATTAAAAGTATGAAATATTTTTCAGGGAGAGTGGGAGAATGAATGATGTGAAGCACTATGATTGTCAGGTGGCATTAAGTACCCACTTGAGATTAGAGGTCATAAAGTTAAAAGAAGACAATCATGGTTGTGCTTTTCTACAGCCATGTTTAGCGGTATAAAAGCAGAAGTGGAGTATGCAGATAGATGGATTTAATCACGGGTTAGCCAGGGACGAAACTATCAAGACAGATACACTGGAAGGAGAGAGAGTTATTATAGTGATAGAACATAGAACATAAAGTGAGTAAATTAAAGAACCAAAAGTTGTCATAAAGGACAATGAAAAAGTGGTATAAAGAATTGATTTCGGCCCCAGTGGGATATAGTGGGTGTGAACTGGAAAGACAAGTGGTAGTCATAGAGAGAAATGCCTGAAATTGCCATCTTTAAAGAAGTTAACATGTTGGTAAAAATAAGAAACTATACTGTATAGCCATAGTACCAATTGTCTTATGTAGGTGGAAGGTGATAATGTAAGAGGAAAGGAAGTCAAGGAACTAAGAAACTGACAGAAAGTAAGTTTTGAAACCAGGAATACTTTGGAGAAGAGCAACTTTTATCTAAAAACTAAACTCCTGAAGGACAAAAGTGTCCTAGAGGTCAGTAAATGACTGCAACAAGAAAGGAAGGGTAAGGTATAGTCTCATAGCATGAGCATTAAAGCTGCAAAGATGTGTAAGTGAAAGGGAACAGATTACCTAGAAGTGGCAATGAGCACCAAGTACATCTGCCCCATCTCCAGACCAAGGGGTAAGAAGTGTAAAAGAGAAAATATCCACTAGTAAAGAGGGCTCCAGGGGAAACAGTGATCTTAGAGAAGAACCAGTGTCAATTATAGGAGTAGTTCTCAATCTTGGCTCCTCACCTCATAAACAGACAAGACAGACAGATAGACAGACAAATAAATGATGGATGGATTAACAGATTTTCAAAAAATATTTTTCAGTTTTACTGCGTGAAGTTCTATAAGGCCTGCCATATGATTTAACTTAATTTTTTGGACAATTAAATTACATGATTACTATTATTTATGTTCTCTACTATACAGCAAAAAAACCTATCCAAAGTCATGCATAAAGTTTACATTATTCCAGATGAATTAATCAAATGTGATTGGACAGAAAACAAATTCACTTTTGGTTATTAATATTATTTTCATTATTAAGTTGGAACTCTCAAACAATAATGAAGATCCTCCTTTATGTGTTGCTTTGAAGCCTGGGAGTCCAATGTGGCACCAGGTGTAACTCTGAGATGACTGCTGGCACAACTGCAGAGAAGCCAGTCTGCCATGTGGCACTAAATAACCGTGCTGCAGCCATGATCTCAATCTTCCATGCACTCTACACAAGATCTATGAATTTCGTGTTAGTCTACCATATTAATAAGAAATATTGCATTTGTTTCTTTCCTATAACATGTGTGGTATATAGCTAATTGTACAAACAGAGCAAAGAAAAAGGCAAATGCTTAATTATAAAAGATTAAAGACCTAATTCAAAACTGTTTTTTGCGGCTAAATATTTTATCATCTTTAAATCCTTCATTTATTCCCTCAAACAACATGTTGTGAGTGCCTGATGTATGGAAGGCGCTTTGCTGGCCAGTGGAGTAGCAAATGGAACCTTAACTTGTGAGAGTTTATGATCTTCTTGCTCCTGTGAAGAAAAAGATTTTTTCACCACCAAAAAAAGGCAAGATATATATGTATCCACACAAATATAGGAGGGTGAGAATACTTTTCATTTGAATATGTTCTCCTAAATGTATTTCCTGAAAACTCTTGTGAAAACTGAATATATGTAGGAGGTCTTACAAAACTTGGAATGAAGAATCCAATCAAAAACTCAGAGAAAACTAAGTTTTAGGTAAATCCTCCTGTGACTATGAAAGTCAGAAATAAATGTTTCTGTCAACACTGACATGGGGACTAGGTGATTAAAATCAACTCATATATCTTCTTTAAAAAAAAAAAGATTACTAAGAAGATAGATGAAATTAAATAAAAACAAGAGAGACCTGAGGGTTTTAAAAAAATGCATTTGGCCATGATTCCTCTCAGGAGCAGCTAAGACAAAATACAGTAGTATTGCAGAAAGAAATAAAAATCCCCAAGGCAACCCAGCAAAGGAAGAAGAGGTTCTCTTAAAGTATAAATGGGTCTTTGTTGGATTTTAACAAGCCCTCAATGAACAGATTCCTGGAGATATCTGAAGTTCTTCATTTAATGTGAAAATACTTTACACTTTTCTTTAAACAAACAAACAAAAAAAATCACCCCACTGGCAGGGAGCCAAAGCTTGCACATTTTTTGAGTCACCACAGGAAAAGAGAAAGATGAGAGGCCAAGCACTTCCACATTCACACTGGAGGAAGAATGTGCCCCACTTCCCCAAGTTCTAATCAGTGGCAGTTCTGGATGTTGATTAATGAGCCCTTCCACGCTCTTGGCCTTTCTGCCCCCAACTACTGCTCTATAGTTTCAATATTCACTCCAAATCTGAAAATGCCTCCTCAATGAAGAAAGCCCTGAGATGATGTGGTGGGAATAAACGGGAAATGCAGGTATTAGCACTACCTGGCCAGCAGGAAATTTGAACTGTATCAACTGAGATGCCCCAAGAGCTGTTGAAATGTAAGATAAAGTTTAGAATGTGACTACTATGTCAAGAATATGAATTTGAATTTCTTTTTGAAGGAGACAGAAGGGGGTCAAATTTCGAACTAGAAGTTTTAGTCAATGGGACACTCCGTCACTTTTTGGTTGTGTTCTGCTCTAGACTGAGACTTAGCTCTGAGTCACAGCTGCAGGGAAGCTTTTTAGTATTTAACCTTCTGAAAGGAATTTCTGTACCATTTGGGTGGTTGAGCTGGACTAGCTTATCAGTGGGCTATGATTTATTTAAATATGTAAATATGGTATTAATGGACATATGTAATAATAATAAAACACGTGTATTTGCATATGATTTACGGGGCACTGTTTGGGTTTTGTAAATATTAACTCATTTAACCTCAACAGCATGGCTATATGGTGTAAAAACTGAAGCATGGGAAATGCATGTAATTCCTCTATGGTCGCACAGCTAGGAAATAATAGTCCTGGGAATTGATGATGGTTCCAGAGTTGGTGCTCACAAGTACTAAAATATCTGCTTTACTTTTCCAATAAAATCTCTGATATGAACACTAATGATAACTTTCAAAGTTGTATAGATATTCAAGAGGATCTAACACTTTAGTATAAAGTGGACAAGGAAGGGGTATTTAAGAAGGCAAAATAGAACAGTGGTTAAGAGTTGAAACTGAGTTTGAATCCTGTCTTCTGCCTGTTTCCAAGCAGACTTGGACAAGTAGAAACCTCAAGACTCAGTTTTTCCAACTGTAGTACTGGAGAAATAACAGTAAGATTACTTGATTAGGTCACATACAACTAACACAATAACGTTATAGTAAAGTTTAGCAATGATTTTAATGTCTTTTATATACATTGCCCCCAAGACACCTATTAGTGAACTCGCCCCAATAAAATCTAAAGTTTTCATTTATTTTACTCTCAAAATATATATTAAAAGATTTTTCGCTGTAGGCCACCAAAAATTTGAGAATGGCAGGGGTGTTCTTGGTTTTAAGAGATATGAACATTATTTTTAATACATCCAAATTTTTGACAATAAGCTGACAATATGAATGAAGCAAATAATTAAATTTACAAGACACTGTGAAGTGGATGTCTTAGACATAACAGAACAAATAATGCCTCCTTAAGGAAGAAACTGTTTTCACCCCAATATGTCCTTACTGTTAGGATTCTTCTAGACCTTCTAGTATATAGTTGCTGTGTCCCTTAAGCAGCAGTTACTTATAGTCAGCATTGTGGCTTATGGTACCAAAGGCAGCTTTGTGACCAGATCACCCTAAGTCACTCTGATGTTTCAAGCTGCCAAAAACTTGTGGTAAGAAGAATGGTAGAAGGCTTCTATAATTTAAGACCAGAGATTTTTTTTTTCCACTGGAGTGATTCAATGTGCCTGGTGTGTGCACATGTGTTCCAGTACAGATGGAGACTCAAATGACTATCAGACCCTTTGGTGTGAGTTCAAATTTCCTGAAGGTGTTGGAATGTCTGTAAAACATCACATGCCCTTTTGCCTGCATTTGAAAAAATATATTTTAATTCTCCACTGATCTGACATTTTGATTTAATTTGGGTAAGACTTGACACCGTCTTTGAAAAATTGTTCACAAAAAATATTTTTGAGTTTCTAGCAGGTAGTTGATTTTCATTAAGGAGTTATATCTGATCTGTCTATAACGAAAGGCTGGTCTTTGTGTGTGTTCCGTCCCAAAATATCTAAAATTTTTATTCTTGTTCCAATACTATTAGTCATGTTTTACAGAATTATTGGTGAGCCACTGTCATCACTCTTACAATGCATTTTTCCTATTTAAGATTCAGAATTTTTTTTCAGGGAGCTTTAGGCAATGTTATCAATGCAAGGGGTGGGATTTTTTTTTCTAAGTTTTTTTGGCAATTGCAAAGTAGGTTTCTCTGATTTCTTAATTTTACACAAATCACAATTGTTAAAGTAAGGGGAAAGAAATCTTCTGATCATGTTGCGCATTAAATAAGTGAATTTTCTGATCAGCTACTCATGTATTTTAGGTAATATCTGAGAACCAAAATGCTAAGAATCTGTGTGAGAAGGAGATTGGAGACAGATATGACCTTAAATAGCTACCCTGTATTTTCATTTTTAATCACAAACTCAAAACACAAAAGTATTCATCAATTAAACTACCATCAGCAATTAACCTTGTAGGTAGACTGAAGTGTAACTGCTTATATCACGTGCTTTAAGGAGCACATATTCAAGTCCATTTGTCCCAATTATTCTCCAGCATAATAATTCTTGCTGCCTTTACCATGGCAGAAATTTTGCCATTAGATTCACTCTTATGGATTCCATACCAAAGATTAAATAAATGCCCTTAGCATGCCACTGTGACTATCTAATACAGGTTATTGTAACAGTCAGCACAGGCTAGCTTATATTAAGCTAAAAAACAAACTTCAAGTCACAGTAACAATACAGCAAAGATTTTCTTTTTTCTGGTTGAGATTGTATCTCTATTAGTGCAACAGAGGGCTTCTGTTCAGCGTAGTCACTCAGGGACTTTTCTTACCAACATTCTAAAGGAAAAAAGGATTCCTGAGAGAGTCTTGCAGTAACAATTGGATGGTCAACCCTCCAGAATGACACCTATCACTTCTTCCTACAACTCACTGGCCAGTGCTAATTACTAGAACTGCAAATGTGCCACCAAGTGCATTTAATCTGTGTCTGAATTTGGGGTATGTAAAAGCATTTGCCAAGAGCCCTAATGACTACCAACAGTTAACCTCAAAGAAGGACTTCTGATTTTGAAAACAGCATTTTCCTTTTTCACCTGAGAATTGTAAAGTGTTGGGTGAATAGAGGGAAAAGTAGAACAAGCCCCATTGGATTGAGAGGTTTCATGGGATGGAAGTCAGAAGGAGAGAACCCTGTTTATTCAGAAGCAAAAATCAGGTGTTAGAAATACAAAAATGAAAGGAGCAGATCAATTTACTATGCAACTTTGTTCATATCGATTTTGCTTAAAGTTACATTGTTTTAATTAGGGTCAATTATTTTCATGCAAATAGACTTTAAAATCACATAAAATAATCAAGATTGTTCATGAAAAGATTGTCACCAAAAATGTTGTATACATTTGTGAGGTACTACAAAGAACAAAACCAGGTTAATTAACCTGAATTTTAAAATAGCTGGAATTTGAAATGTACATGCACTAAGATTTATTTATACAAGTTTCTACACATGTTTAGGTAAGTGCATTATAAGTATTCTTTCAATTCACTAATATGGATAACTACTTGCAGGAAAATCAGTTTTCTTTGAGTACTCTATGCAATGGCAACACTGCAGTTCATCTATTTCGTTCTGAGGTGTCAGTGGCATTATAATTAATAGCACTTTTATTTATAGTCAACCTAAGCATTAAGTTACCTATAAATGCTAGATTACTCACTGGTTCTTAATTGTGTCTCAATAACTAATTTCTTTTTATTTCTGCATGGCATCCTATTGTATGGATACACTGCGATTCCTCTGTTGATGGACATTTGGGTTGCTTACAGTTTAGGGCTACTATAAATAGAGACACTTTGAAAAGATAGGTGCAAGTTTTTGTATGGATGTGTTTTCATTTCTCTTGGATATATACCTAGAAGTGGAATAATTAGGTTATAGGAAAGTATGTGTTTTTTTTTTTTACTTTTTAAGAAATCGCTAAGCTGTTTTCCAAAGTAATTTCCTTTTTACATTCCTTTGAGCATTGTATGGAGAGTCATTTTACATTCCTTTGAGCATTGTATGGAGAGTTCCAGTTGCTCCATATTTTCACAAACAGAATACAGTCAGTCTCTTTAATTTTAGCCATTCTAATAGGTGTGTAATGGTATCATATTGTGGATTTAATTTTAACTTCTCTAATATTGAGCGTATTTTCACATACTTATTCACCATTTGTAATCTTTTGCGAGGTGACTATTCAAGTACTTTGTTTATTCTTTGATTGGGTTGTCTCTTTTGTAAGAGACTTGTAGGAATTTTATTTATTCTTGACACAAATCCTTTGTCTGATAAATATGCTGTGAAGTTTCCACTAAGCTATGACTTGGCTTTTCATATCCTAACTGCAGTTTTAGAAGTGTGAAGTACTTTTTTTAAAAAAGGCAATTTAATCTTTGCTTAGATATTAGTTTTTATAAATCAAGGAGCTGTCCTCGGAGTCACATCCTATTCTTTCTAACTCTGAGATATTTGACATCATTAAGATGAGAACAGTTCAAACCCAGACATCCTCATAACCACCACCACCACAACAAAGTATACTTCCTGAGTACCTAGATTCCACGAAGCAATATGGTTGGTTACTCGGATAGGAAGTGACCAAGACAGAGGCCTTCTGAAAATTATACTTTTATCTCTGCCAAACCCAGCACATTTTGGGTAGTATTTTGTGATTGCTCTGGCAACTTAAAAAATGGTGAATTAAAAAAAAAGAAAACCACACACACATATTTCTAACCATCCACTTTTGTGAATCTGGCTCTTTTAAATACCATATTACTGACACAGAAAAGAAGAATCATGCAGGTGATCTCAATATACAGCATCAAATCTCTTTCCATTCGCCCCAGCTTTCAGGAATTGATTGATCCCTGATATAGCATAATGTAAAATAACTAATAAGAGGACTTATTTTTTATTAGTGGGCACTTTACATATACTTTTTAAATATTAAAGGAAACAGTGTATTAAAATACAGTGTATTAAAGTGAGGAAAAATGTGTGAACTTTTAAGGTAAGACATGAAGTTTCTAGAAAATTTTATTGTTATAGTGAATTATGTCAATTCTATTCTGATGTATTAGAGTTCTTTACTCATTGGCATCTGTAATTTAACTTAATAATAACTGAGTGTTAAGCCAGAGAGAGTTACATATTTAAGTCTTGAATGGTGCTAAAAAGTTACACATGCATAAACTCTGGCTTCGATATAGTCAGAGATTTTTCAAGTTAGTAAGCTCATATTAATAAGAAACAAATTCAAACTAAAAGAAGATAAAAAGTAAAGCAAAGATAAGGATGTAAAATGTGAAAAATATTGTAAGCAAATAGTAAAATGTAGGTTTAAACACAAACATTTCAGTAATTTCAGTAAAATTCAATCCAATAATATTTACTGAATTAAATACCATATTAAAATCAAAGATTTTCAGACTGAATTTATCAACAACGGCAATAAATTTATGCTTGTTACAAGAGAACATCTAAAAATACAGCTAAGAAAATGTTAAAAGTAACAAATAGGAGAATATTAAAAGCAGAAACCAAACTAAAAAAAAAAAAAAAAAA
>NW_016107360.1:96408-99037 GCF_001604975.1 Cebus imitator
TGCCTCAACCTCCTGAGTCGCTGGGATTACAGGCACGCGCCACCATGCCCAGCTAATGTTTTGTATTTTTAGTAGAGACGGGGTTTCACCATGTTGACCAGGATGGTCTCGATCCCTTGACCTCGTGATCCACCCGCCTCGGCCTCCCAAAGTGCTGGGATTACAGGCTTGAGCCACCGCGCCCGGCCCTGCCCTGCAGATTTCAATTTCAGAAATGCAACCACTCTTACCTGAATTTCCAGCCTACTGGCTGACCTTACATATTTCAAACTTGCTAGCCCCCAAAACTCTGTGAGCCATTTCATTTAAATCAATCTCTCTCTTCTTCCTGGTTTAGTCTTGGGAAGCTTTAAGTGTCCAGGAATTTATCCCATTTTTTCCAGATTTACTGGTTTATGTGTACAGAGTTGTTTGTTGTAATCTCCGATGGTAGTTTGCATTTCTGTGGAATCGGTTGTGATATCCCCTTTAACATTTTTATTGCATCTATTTAATTCTTCTCCCTTTTCTTATTAGTCTGGCTAGCAGTCTATTTTGTTGATCTTTTCAAACAACCAGCTCCTGGATTTATTGATTTTTTTGAAGGGTTTTTGTCTCTATCTCCTTCAGTTCTGCTCTGATCTCAGTTATTTCCTGTCTTCTGCTAGCTTTTGAATTTGTTTTATCTTGCTCCTCTAGCGTTTTCAATTTTCATGATAGGGTGTCGATTTTAGATCTTTCCTCGCTTCTCATAGGGGCATTTATTGCTATAAATTTTCCTCTAGACACTGCTTTAAATGTGTCCCAGAGATTCTGGTAGGTCGTGTCTTCATTCTCATTGGTTTCAAAGAACATCTTTATTTCTGTCTTCACTTCATTGTTTATCCAGTCATCATTCAGGAGCAAGTTGTTCAGTTTCCATGTAGTTGTGCAGTTTTGAGCGAGTTCTTTTTTTGAGACGGAGTCTCTGTTACCCAGGCTGTAGTGCGGTAGCGCGATCTCAGCTCACTGCAAACTCTGCCGCCCAGGTTCAGGCAATTCTCCTGCGTCAGCCTCCCGAGTAGCTGGGATTACAGGTGCCCACCACCACACCCCGCTAATTTTTGTAGTTTTTAGTAAAGACGGTGTCAGCATCTTGGCCAGGGTGGTCTTGACCTCCTGACCTCATGATTCACCTGCCTCGGCCTCCCAAAGTGCTGGGATTACAGGTGTGAGCCACCATGTCCAGCATGAGTGAGTTTCTTAATACTAAACTCTAATTTGATTGCACTGTGGTCTGAGAGACTGTTATAATTTCTGTTCTTTTGCATTTGCTGAGGAGTGATTTACTTCCAATTATGTGGTCTATTGTAGAGTAAGTGTGATGTGATGCTGAGAATAATGTATATTCTGTGGATTTGGGGTGGAGAGTTCTGTAGATGTCTGCTAGGTCTGCCTGGTCACAACTGTGTTCAAGTCATGGATATCCTTGTTGATTTTCTGCCTCGTTGATCTGTCTAATATTGACAGTGGTGTATTAAAGTCTCCTACAATTGTTGTGTGGGAGTCTAAGTCTCTTTGTAGGTCATTAACAACTTGCTGTATGTATCTGGGTGCTCCTGTATTGGGTGCATATATATTTAGGACAGTTAGCTCTTCTTGTTGCATTGATCCTTTTCCAATTATGTAATGCCCTTCTTTGTCTCTTTTGATCTTTGTTGGTTTAAATTCCGTTTTATCAGAGACTAGGACTGCAACACCTGCTTTTTTTTTTTTTTTTATTTGCTTAGTAAATCTTCTTCCATTCCTTTGAGTCTACGTGTGTCTTTGCATGTGAGATGGGTCTCCTGAATACAGCACACCGATGGGTCTTGACTTTTTATCCAACTTGCCAGTCTGTGTCTTTTGACTGGGGCATTTAGGCCATTTGCATTTAACGTTAATATTGTTACGTTTGAATCTGATCCTGTCATTTTGTTCCTGGCTGGTTGTTTTGCCCATTAGTTGATGCAGTTTCTTCATAGTGTTATTGGTCTTTACCATTTGGTATGTTTTTGCAGTGGCTGGTACTGGTTGTTCCTTTCCAGGTTTAGTGCTTTCTTCAGGACTCTTGTTAGGCAGGTCTGGTGGTGATGAAATCTCTCAGCATTTGCTTGTCCATAAAGGATTTTATTTCTCCTTATGAAGCTTAGTTTGGCTGGATATGAACATCTGGATTGAAAGTTCTTTAAGCATGTTGAATATTGGTCCCCACTCTTTTGGCTTGTAGGGTTTCTTCCAAGAGATCCACTGTGAGTCTGATGGGCTTCCCTTTTTGGGTGACCCAACCTTTCTCTCTGGCTGCCCTTAGCATTTTTCCTTCATTTCAACCCTGGTGCATCTGACGATTATGTGCCTTGGAGTTACTCTTCTTGAGGAATATCTCTGTGGTGTTCTCTGTATTTCCTGGATTTGAATGTTGGCCTGCCTTGCTAGGCTGGGGAAGTTCTCTTGCATAATATCCTGAAGAGTGTTTTTTAGCTTGCATTCATTCTTCCTGACACATTCAGGTACGCCGATCAAATGTAGATTAGGTCTTTTCACATAATCCCATATTTCTTGGAGGCTTTGTTCATTTCTTTTCACTTTTTTTTTTCTCTAGTCTTGCCTTCTTGTTTTATTTCTTTGAGTT
>NW_016107360.1:99161-121362 GCF_001604975.1 Cebus imitator
TGTTTTTCAGCTCCGTCAAGTCGTTTATGTTCTTCTCTAAGCTGGTTAATCTAGTTAGCCTTTCATCTAGCCTTTTTTCAAGGTTTTTAGTTTCTTTGCATTGGGTTAGAACATGTTCCTTTTGCTCAGAGAAGTTTGTGATTACCCACCTTCTGAAGCCTGCTTCTATCAATTCGTGAAACTCATTCTCCATCCAGTTTTGTTCCTTTGCTGGTGAGGAGCTGTGATCCCTTGGAGGAGGCGAGGCGTTCTGGTCTTTGATGACTTCATCCTTTTTGTGCTGGTTTCTTCCTATCTTTGTGGATTTATCTACCTTTGATCTTTGAAGTTGGTGATTTTGGATGGGGTCTCTGAATGGATGTCCTTTCTGTTGATGTTGAAGCTATTTCTTTTTGTTTTTTAGTTTTCCTTCTAACAGGCCCCTCTGCTGTAGGACTGCTCGAGATCCACTCCAGACCTTGCTTGCCTAGGAATCACCCATGGGGGCTGAAGAACAGCAACATTTGCTGCCTGATCTTTCCTCTGGTAGCTTCATCCCTGAAAGGCACATGCAAGATGTCAGCCAGAGCTCTCCTGTATGAAACATCTTTTTTGGTTACATAGGGGTCAGGGAGCCTCTTGAGGAGGCAGTCTGTCCCTTGTCTGCCTACAGAGGAACTGCAGGGCTGCCACAGACTCTGTCCAGCTGCTGTGTAGGCTTCCTCTGGCTTTTGTTTGCACAGGTAACATCAGAATTCCCTCCACAATGGCAGATGCCCTTCTCCCCACGGAGTTCAATTGTCCCAGGTCAAGCTTGAACTGATGTGCTGGCTGTGAAACTCTCAAGCAAGAGGGCTTCAGTTTGTTGGTCTTGGTGGGGGTGGGAACTGCCAAGCCGTATCACCTATCTGCCTGCTTTCAGATCCCCCTCTTTTTGGGGAGCAGGTAGCTCCATCCTGAAGGAGCTCTCGGTGCTAGTCAAAACATCCACCCAGATCTGTGCCAACAGCCCCTGTTGCCGGCCGGAGCCTCCACTCAGATTTGTGCTGGTAACTCGCAGTGTTTTTCAGCCTGGCAAGGATCTCCTGGTCTGTGGGTTGCAAAGGCCATGGGAGAAGCACAGTATCTGAACCGGAGTGCTGGAGGGGGAAAAGTCCCTGATCCTCCAGCCAGTTGCACTTCCCAGGTGAGGCAGCACCTCACCCTGCCTTGGTTTGCCCTCCTTGGGCTACACACACTGTCCAACCAGGCCCATTGAATTGTACCCATTACCTCGGTTGGAAATGCAGAGATCACTCATCTTCTGCATCTCTGGGAACTGTGCTCCAGAGCAATCCTGGTGGAATCCCCCATAGCTCATTCTTTGACTTGTGCTTTACTCTTACTATTTTTGAGATTCTCTCATCCATATATACATATGGAAACATATATCTATCTTATAGTATCTTGAATATAATAGTAAAACAAAAATTAAAGAATGAACTATAGATTTATTGTACCATTTTACATAACATATAAAAGCACACATCATAATATTACATATTGTTTATAGATATATAAACGACACTGAAAGGCTATACAAAAAATGCAAGGATAAGGGTTATTTTTAGATAGGCAAGGTAATAGTATTAGAGAGAAGTATAAAGGCGCCTTCAATTTTAAGCTTTTTTATTTAAAAAATAAAAAAATTCTGAAGCAAATATGGCAAAATACTATACTTGTTAAATGAAGCACCTGAGTCAAAGCTATGAAGTAAATTGTATACCCCCCACAAAAAATGCATATGTTGAAGCCCTAAGACTCAATGTGATGGTAATTGGAGCTGGACCTTTGGAAGGTAACTCTCTTACCATGAAGTCCAGTAGTGTGGGGCTCTCATAACCAAAGGTTGCTGTCTCTCGGGCTGTCTCTCTACCATATGAGGTCAAGTGAGAAGGTGTCCATCTGTGTGTGCAAACCAAGAAAGGGAGTCCTCACCAGACCCTGACCTGGATGGCACCCTGATCTCAGACTTCCAGCATCTAGAACTCAGGGAAAACAAATTTCTGTTGTTTAAGGCACTAAGTGTATGATATTGTGTTATGGCAGCCCAAACTGACTAAGGCAGTCATCATTATATTATTCATATAATCCCTTATATTTGAAAAATCACCCACACTTTCAAATATGTATATCCATAAATACCTAGGTTATAATGGCCTAAGATTATACCCAGAAACAGAATATTATAACAATTAAAAGTAAATAAAGGCATTTTTCAAAACAAATCAATGTACTATAAAATCTGTATAAGCCGGAACTGCAAGAGTATCCTGAAAGCCTTGTGCAATATCTGCCACATACTGTGCTTAAAGTTTGTTGCATGTGAAGTGCACACAGGTTAAACAAAAATTATAAAGGTACCTGGGGAACAAACTCCACAAACCAAAGTTTTTCTGAAATCCCCAAATAAAGAAACAAAGCTACAACAACAAAATACTTGTTTTCAAACATTTACTATCTAGAAACAAGTTTTTCAACTTTTAATTAGTTTAAGTAGCATAGACCTCTTAGTCTGATAAAGCCAGTTTCCTAGTATCCTCTGTACACAACTTGCTAATTCTAGCCTTGAAAACTGTGATTAAGCCCTTTCCCTTACTCTGTTTACAACCTGCCTTCCCCAGTCACCCTTTTCTAGTCCAAATCTCGGATCCTTGCAGACTAAATTGTGGCATATAATAGCTTCCTTCTTTGCATGCTTTTGAGCTTACAGTTGAGTCAGTCTTATTTTGGATCAGTTTCAAGAGGTGTACTTCAACTTTGTCCAGAAAAGTGATCATATTTTGTTTGTAATCCTTCATCACATAAAGCTAAGAAGATGTTTTAAGATATACTGATAAACTGTCACTGTAGGGAACTGCATCCAGATTTTGGGCCTGCGTAGAATTTCTAGAGTGAAGCTATCAGGAAAAGTCTGAAATGTGTGGCTCAAAGAGAGAATTATATGTATGATCCTTTCCATTTTTTTAATACCTCATGTGTGTTTATACTTTCACTAACTTTTTAATTCAAATTGGTCTCCTAAGTATTCCCTCCTGTTGGTAGCATTTGGCTGTATACTTAAATGAGCAGCTGCCTCTAAGCATTTGCTAATGCTTCCTTCCTCAAAGGAAGACTAGCACAAATTTAAGTTTGTGTTAATTTCCACCTGAGGCATGATGGCCTCTGTTGGTTTTTGGCAAGTTCAGATAATTGTTACAAAAATAGTTTTTTTCTTATTTACATAATATAAGAGTAAGCAACAACATTTACACTGTATTATTAACCTGTTTTATAGTAAATGTTGTTTATTTATGGTATTGTACATGTGGTATCTATTAAGTAACATCTCAAAGAATAAAAACCACTTGTTAAATGGAAAGCAAAATGTCAAAAATAATTTGGAGGAAAATAAAAGTAGATGGCAAATGCTGACAGTCATGAGGCTTACAGAAGTTATCAAAAAAGCAGATTAATTAGCCATTAATGAAAAGAAATAATAAGAGTTTTTCAAGCTCGACCAGGACCACTTATGGCAAGATTTCAACATCACATCACACAACTTGACATATGCAAATTTTTCCAGTGCAGTTTCAATTATAATGCCATACAAATTTTGTTAGTCACTTGGTAATACTGTAGGATAATTGGAAAAGACTGAATGATTTATAAAACAGAGACATTGATTCCACGAGGCCTTCTTGAATTCAAGAAGAAAAAAATTAACATTTTTTTATACAAAGGAAAAATATCATATTTTTTGTTATTGTTGTTGAATTTATAGCTTATATTTCCATTGTTACAAAGGATTTGAGATGGCTAGGCTAAACCATAATGTAAAACATGTTAATTAGTTTTTAAAATAAGTAATGAAGAATCATTTACAAGAGGAGAATCTCAAATACTTTGGCCTTAGGAAAAAGTGACATATCATCAAGTGCTTTTGCTCAAAAAGAACCGTCATTGCCTGAAACCTCACGTGATATCAAATCCAATATCAAAATATTCAACTATCTTCCCTAAGACCATGCTACACAGAACTTCAGCAAGAAATGCCTGTGGGCAATTGTTCTGTCTAATTTAACCATCTCATTCATATTGTGGGAGACTGATGGAGACTAACAGAATATCCAGTGTTGGAACCACTGATCAGTAAAACTTTGCAAGATATTTCCCTACTTGGCCCTTGATGTAGCAGAGTATTGTAACAGAAATTCCAAGACTGAAAGAAATTGGGAGATGTCTACTATATCTGACTATAGAGAGGTAGAAAAAAAAAACTAAAAATAAAAATACTGCAATTTTGGATTGTGAATTCAGCTAGCCAATTTTAATAAATTATAATAAATAATAATATAAAAATACTGCATTTCTATTTTTATTTAATCAGCCTAGTTTTAAAACTGAGTTCCCATATTGCAAGACCGGTGGAAGATTCAACCTTATTTTTGGGACTCCCCAGTAGAGTTGTACAAAGCCGCTAGTGTTAAGAAATGGGAATTCTCTCTGGTCAAATCTACAGTTGATAACTGGATGCTGCAGGGAGGCCTGATATTTCATTACTCTCAGCAACTCTGGTGCTGCTCCCTTTTAGGTATCTCTGAAAAAGCTGGAAATCTGGAGCCTTCTCCATGAATTTCCAGAGGCTTGTGTGACTTATAGATTTCCCTCCCTTGCATCACAGAAAAACCTCCAAATTTTCTGCTTCTCCAAAGCACACTCTTTCTCCTGCCCTCTAACATCATACCTTCACTGATTTTAGGAGGTGTCTACTTCATACAGCTTCTATTTTCTGCTACAAAATGCCACTAAGGAAAGAAATGTCAAAGATTAACTACCTGCTTGGAACAAAAGGATAGGGAAATAAGGAGGGAGCACAAAAGCTATTTAATATGAAAATAAAATGCTGCCACAAGAGTGAATAAAGAATGGTGAAAAGTTTGTCAGTAGACTTTCAATATAACCTGAGCCTAGATGCACAAGATATTTTGTCTTGCCCCATCAATGCAACCCATTCTAAGAAATCATGAAACACATGATATTATTTTTTCCCCTGTCACTTTTGTTCATTTTCTTTTGAACTCAAATTAGAATTGGCTTTATTATTCACTAGATTTCCCTCTCCAACCTCCTTCCATCCAATCATCACTCCTCTCTCATCTTCTGAAAACTAGCAATTGCGCTGCCAAGGTAAGTGCTCAGAAGTGGTACATCTTGTATTTACTGACTCTCAATGTTTCAGGAATATTTGTCGATGTAAGAAAGATTCTGTCATTGACACATTCCCTCACAAGTCAACTGGTGATACTTTTGCTTACTAGAAACTCAGTTACCAGGTCCTCTTGATTCTACTATTGTCCACCTATTTCCCTGAAGTGGCATTTATGGTATTTTGGTTGTCTCATAGCACTTTATCTAGAACCTTGTCTTGAAAAATCTGCCTGTCTACATGCAGATTTCCATCTGCATATCACATGCTTTAATTTTAAAGTGTTTGCTTGCATTGCAAAGTATTAATTCTTTTTGGCTTGTATTGTCAAGTATTAATTATTTCTGTGTTGTCAACAGGATTAAGTTCATGCAATTCAGTTTTGTAATTTCCAATCTGCTAGCATCTAAACCTAACCTTGTTTCTTCATCTTACTTTCTTTTTACATCTCTTTTTAAACAAAAAACAAAACCGCAATGAATCTAGGCAAACCCTTCAGGTTGCCTTCCATACAACCTACAGATCTCTCCGTCTCCTTACTATTTCTCTACGGTATAGTAGATTCTCTTTCTACACATGAGGAAATCCCCAATATCCTGTAAGTTCAGGTCAGGGCCTGCCTTCTCTAAAATGTGCTTTACAACGACAGTGGCTTCTCTTGTCCAAAAACTCCCAGCTTTGCTTTTCTGTAACCATTCATTGTTTCCTTAAAATATATACTTGCTTCAGACTTCTTGGCATTGTTCTGACATTTTTTTTTTTTTAGATGGAGTCCCACTCTGTTGCCCAGGCTGGAGTGTAGTGGTGCGATTTTGGCTCACTGTAACCTCTGCCTCCTGGGTTCAAGCAATTCTCCTGCCTCAGCCTCCAGAATAGCCAGGATTACTGGCATGCATCACCACGCCCAGCTAACATTTTTTTATTTTTAGTAGAGACTGTGTTTCACCATGTTGGCTGGTCTGGTCTTGAATGCCTGACCTTGTGATCTGCCTGCCTCACCCTCCTGAACTGTGGGATTACAGGTGTAAGCCACTGTGTCTGCCCTCTTAAAACATTTTTAAATCACTCATATTAAGTTTTAACTCTCTGTCTATAGCCTCCCCAACTAGACTGTAAACTTTGAATATGAGGCTATGATTCTGTGTATGCCCTCACTCAGACCTCTTCACAGCTTGTGAAACTCTCCTCTTATCCTCCCATTAAGAGGGCTTAAATGAACAGCCACACATTATATCACAGTCTGGAGACTATGGCAGAGAGTTTAGAGATAAAAATGTTTCCAGTGTAAATTAACATTAAATAAGTTGTACTCTGTGTCTAAATATAGCCATTTGATTCTTTTATAATTTTCACATACTATTTTTAAATATGTTCTAATATGTATGAGGTGCTTGTATACATTTATCTACATAGAGTGTCTACTATAATTACAATGGCTAAGTGCACATCCTAATTTTTCATAGAGTTAGAGAAAGTTCTCCCACATTATCCTGAAACAAAGAAAGTGGAAATTTAACTGGTAGAGGCAATGTCTTTCCTCCAAGAGAAGGGAGAATCTCTCCAATAACTGAAATGCAATCAATTTTTAAAAATAGTTCCTATGCATGTAAAATATATTTGAATTATCCATTTGTTAAGGTGTAAAACAAAAAAAAACTCATTTCTGCTCTCCAGAATGGCACCATTGCACATTTCTGCTCCAGGGCAATTCTAGTGGATATATCTGGCAGCCAAACATGAAAGTGTGGGTGCTGTGGTGCTGGCAGCCAGCCCAGCATTTAACCCTGCTGTTTTAGAATGTCATAAAGTAAGTACAATTTAATCTTTCAAATCATTTGGTCAGTAGCTGTGATTTCTGCAGAAAATAACTTCAAAGAAGACAGGCACCTTTGTTGATGCGTATTTAAGTGCCTTGAGTGCCTATGTATTTAAGAATAGGAAGTGAAAACCTCAAAGCCTGGAACACATTCTTGGGATTAGATACCAAGAGGATGTGTAGACTGACCTATTAAATTTCTCTGGTGGTAAGGATGTGCTCAAGTTGATATAATTAAAAGACAGAGTCATCAAAAAAAAAAATAGTAATCACAAGTGACTAGACACTACTTGTAATATATCAAGGCCAAGACATGGACATGGGGCACAGAAATCAGTGTATAAAATATTAATGTTTACTTCTGATGTGGGTTGTGGGGAATAACTATTTTTTTTATGACATGGATCTGAAATGCAGGTAGCATGATTTTTTTTTTTTTTAAGTTCCGGGATACACGTGCAGAATGTGGTTTGCTGCACCTATCAGCCTGTCATCTAGGTTTCAAGCCCCACATGCTTTGGGTATCTGTCCTAAAGCCCTCCCTACTCTTGTCCCCCATCCCCCACTGACAGGCCCCAGTGTGCTCATGTGTTCACATTGTTCAACTCCCACTTATGAGTGAGAACATGCAGTATTTGGTTTTCTGTTCCTCTGTTAGTTTGCTGAGAATGATGGCTTCCAGCTTTATCCATGTCCCTGCAAAGGACATTATCTCATTCATTTTTATGACTGCATAGTATTCCATGGTGTATATGTGCCACATTTTCTTTATCCAATGTATCATTGATGGGCATTTCAGTTGGTTCCAAATCTTTGCTATTGTAAAGAGTGCTGCAATATATATACATGTGCATGTCTCTCTATAAGAGAATGATTTATAATCCTTTGCATATATATCCAATAAGGGGAATGCTGCGTCAAACGGTATTTCTGGTTCTAGATCCTTGAGGAATCACCATACAGTCTTCCACAATGGTTGAACTAATTTACACCTCACCAACAGTGTAAAAGTATTCCTATTTCGCAATAGCCTCACCAGCATCTATTGTTTCCTGACTTCTTAATAATCACCATTTTAACTGGCATGAGATGGTATCTGATTGTGGTTTTGATTTGCATTTCTCTAACAATCAGTGATACTGAGCTTTTTTTCATATGCCCATATTTGATGAGTTTTGTTTTTTTCTTGTAGATTTGTTTAAGTTCCTTGTAGATCCTGGATATTAGACCTTTGTCAGATGGGCAGACTGCAAAAATTTTCTCCCATTCTGTAGGTTGCCTGTTCACTCTGATGATAGTTTCTTTCGCTGAGCAGAAGCTCTTTAATTTAATTAGATCCCATTTGTCCATTTTGGCTTTTGTTGCAATTGCTTTTGGTGTTTTAGTCTTTCCCCATGCCTATGTCCTGAATGGTATTGCCTAGGTTTTCTTCTAGAGTTTTTATGGTTTGGGGGTTTTACATTTAAGTGTTTAATCCATCTTGAGTTAATTTCTGTATAAGGTGTAAGGAAGGGGTCCAGTTTCAATTTTCTGCATATGGCTAGCCAGTTTTCTGAGCACCATTTATTAAATAGGGAATCCTGTCCCCATTGCTTGTTTTTGTAAGGTTTGCCAAAGATCAGGTGGCTGTAGATGTGTGGTGTTATTTCTGTTCCATTACACTGGTCTATATGTCTGTTTTGGTACCAGTACCATGCTGTTTTGGTTACTATAGTCTTGTAGTATAGTTTGAAGTCAGGTGGCATGATACCTCTAGCCTTGTTCTTTTCCTTAGGACTGTCTTGGCTATACAGGCTCTCTTTTGGTTCCACATGAAATTTAAAGTAGTTTTTCTAATTCTGCAAAGAAAGCCAATGGTAGCTTGATGAGAATAACATTGAATCTATAAACTACTTTGGGCAATATGGCCATTTTCACAATATTGGTTCTTCCTATTTATGAGCATGAGATGTTTTTCCATTTGTTTGTGTCCTCTCTTATCTCCTTGAGCAGTGGATTGTAGTTATCCTTGAAGAGATCTTACACATCTCTTGTAAGTTGTATTCCTAGGTATTTTATTCTCTTTGTAGCAATTGTGAATGGGAGTTCATTCATGATTGGGCTCTCTGCTTATCTATTGCTGGTGTACAGGAATGCCTGTGATTTTTGCACATATATTTTGTATCCTGAGGTTTTGCTTAAGTTGCTTATCAGCTTAAGGAGTATTTGGGCTGAGATGATGGTGTTTTCTAAATATAGCATCACGTCACCTGCAGACAAAGACAATTTGACTTCCTCTCTTCCAATCTAAATACGCTTTATTTCTCTCTCTTGTCCGATTGTCCTGGCCAGAACTTCCAATACTATGTTGAATAGGAGTGGTGAGAGAGGGCATCCTTGTCCTGTGCTGGTTTTCAAAGGGAATTCTTCCAGCTTTTGCCCATTCAGTATGCTATGGGCTATAGGTTTGTCATAAATTGACCTTATTATTTTGAGTTATGTTCCATCAATACTAGTTTGAGAGTTTTTAACATGAAGAGATGTTGGATTGTATCGAAGGACTTTTCTGTGTCTAGTGAGATGATCATGTGGTTTTTGCCCTTGGTTCTTTTTATGTGATGGATTACATCTATTGATTTACATGTGTTGAACCAGCCTGTCATCCCAGGGATGAAACCAACTTGATCATGATGGATAAGCTTTCTGATGTGCTGCTGGATTTGGTATGCCAGTATTTTATTGAGGATTTTACTATCAATGTGTCATCAGGAATACTGATGTAAAATTTTCTTTTTTTGTTGTGGCTCTGCCAGGTTTTGGTATCAGGATGATGCTGGCCTCACAAAGTGAGTTAGGGAAGAGTCACTCTTTTTCAATTATTTGGAATAGTTACAAAAGGAACGGTACCAGCTCCTCTTTGTATGTTTTGTAGAATTTGGCTGTCAATGTGTCTGGTCCTGGGCTTTTTTTTTGCTTGGTAGAATATTAATTATTGCCTCAATTTCAGAACTTATTATTGGTCTATTCAGAGTTTCAGTTTCTTCCTGGTTTAGTCTTGGAAGGGTGCATGTGTCCAGGAATTTATCCATTTCTTCTAGATTTTCTAGTTTATTTGTGTATGGGTAGTTATAGTATTCTCTGATGGTCGTTTGTATTTCTGTGGGATTAGTGGTGATATCCCCTTTGTCATTTTTTATTGTGTCTACTTAATCTTCTCTCTTTTCTTCTTTATTAGTTTAGCTAGCAGTCTATCTATTTTGTCAATTAAAAAAAAATGGCTCCTGGATTCATTGATTTTTTGAAGGGTTTTTCATGTCTCTGTCTCCTTCAGTTCTGCTCTGATCTGTTATTTCTTGTCTTCTGCTAGTTTTTGAATTTGTTTGCTCTTGCTTCTCTAGTTCTTTTAATTGTGATGTTAGCAAGTCGACTTCAGATCTTTCCTGCTTTCTAATGTGGGCATTTAGTGCTATAAATTTCCCTCTAGACACTGCTTTAACTGTGTCCCAGAGATTCTGATACATTGTCTCTTTGATCTCACTGACTTCAAATAAATTCTTGAATCTGCCTTAATTTTATTATTTATTCATGAGTTGTTCAGGAGCAGGTTATTCAATTTCCATGTAGTTTTGTGGTTTTGAGTGAATTTCTTAATCCTGAGTTCTAATTTCATTGCACTGTGGTCTGATAAACTGTTATGATTTCTGTAATTTTACATTTGCTAAGGAGTGTTTTATTTACAATTACGTGGTCAATTTTAGAATACATGTCATGTGGTGCTGAGAAAAATGTATATTCTGTTGTTTTGAGGTGGAGAGTTCTGTAGATGTCTGTTAGGTCCAGTTTATCCATAGGTGAGTTCAAGTCCTAAATATCCTTGATAATTTTCTGTCTCGCTGATGTGTCTAACATTGACAGTGACATGTTAAAGTCTCTCACTATTATTGTGTGGCAGTCTAAGTCTCTTTGTAGGTCTCTAAGAAGTTGCTTTATGAATCTGGGGGCTCCTGTATTGGGTGCATATATATATTTAGAATTGTTAGCTCTTCTTGTTGTATTGATCTCTTTACCATTATGTAACATCCTTCTTTGTCTTTACTGATCTTTATTGGTTTAAAGCCTGTTTTATCAGAGACAAAGATTGCAACCCATGCTATTTTTTGCTTTCCATTTGCATGGCAAATATTCTTAGTCCCTTTATTAAGGGTTTATGTGTGTGTTTGCACATGAGATGGGTCTCCTGAATACAACATACTGATGGATATTCACTCTACCCAATTTGCCAGTCTGTTTTTTAATTTTGGCATTTAGCCCATTTGCATTTAAGGTTAATACTGTTATGTGTGAATTTGATCCTATCATCATGATGCTGTTTATTTTGTACACTAGTGCTGCAGTTTCTTCATAGTGTCATTGGTCTTTATATTTTAATGTGTTTTGCAGTAGCTGGTACTGGTTTTTCCTTTCCATATTTAGTACTTCCTTCAGGAACTCTTGCAAGGCAGGCCTGGTGGTGACAAAATCCCTCAGCAATTGCTTGTCTGGAAAGAATTTTATTCCTCTTTCACTTATGAAGCTTAGTTTTGCTGGATTTGAAATTCTGGGTTGAAATTCCTTTAAGAATGTTGAATACTAGTCTGCACTATCTTGCGGCTTGTAGGTTTTCTGAAGAGTGATCTGCTGTTAGCCTGATGGGTTTCCCTTTGTAGGTCACCGGATCTTTCTCTCTGGCTGCACTTAATATTTTTTTCCGTCATTTCAGCCTTAGAGAATCTGATGATTATGTGTTGTGGGGTTGATCTTCTCATGGATTATCTTAGTGGTGTTCTCTGTATTTCCTTAATTAGAACGTTGGCCTGTCTTGCTAGGTGGGGAAGTTCTCCTGGATAATATCCCGAAGTGTGTTTTCCAACTTGGTTCCATTCTCCCAGTCACTTTCAGGTACACCAATCAATCAGAGGTTTGGTCTTTTCACAAAGTCTTGTATTTCTTGGAGACTCTTTGTTCATTCCTTTTCATTCCTTTTTCTCTAATCTCATCTGCATGCCTTATTTCAGCAAAGTGGTCTTTAATCTCTGATATCCTTTCTTCCACTTGATCATTTGGCTATTGATACTTGTGTATGCTTCACAAAGTTCTCACGCTGTGTTTTTCAGCTCCATTAGGTTATTTATGTTACTCTCTAAACTGGTTATTCTAGTCAGCAGTTCCTGTAGCCTTTTATTAAGGTTCTTAGCTTTCTTGCATTGGGTTAGAACATGCTCCTTTAGCTTAAAGGAGTTTGTTATTACCCACCTTCCGAAGCTTCCTTCTGTCAATTAATCAGCCTCATTCTCTGTCCAGTTTTGCATCCTTGCTGGAAAGGAGTTGTGATCATTTGGTGGAGAAGAGGCATTCTGGCTTTTGAAATTTTCAATTCATCTTCATGGATTTATCTACCTTTGATCTTTGAGGCTGATGACTTTTGGATGGGGTTTCTGTGTAGGGATCTTTTTGGTTGATGATGTCGTTGTTGCTTTTGTTAGTTTTTCTCCTAATAGTCATAACCCTCTTCTGCAGGCCTGCTGCAGTTTGCTGGATGTCCACTCCAGACTCTGTTTGCCTGGGTATCGCCAGTGGAGGCTGCAGAACAGCAAATATTGCTGCCTGCTCCTTCCTCTGTAAGGTGCTGCCTGATGCCAGCTAGAGCTCTCCTGTGTGAGGCTTCTGTCGACCCCAGTTGGGAGGTCTTTCCCAGTTAGGAGGCAAAGGAGTCAGGGACTCACTTGAGGAGGCAGTCTGTCCCTTAGCAGACCTGGTGTGCTGTGCAGGGAGAATCCCCCTTGTGAGGATCAGCTGCTCTCTTCAGAGCCAGCAAGCAGGAAAGGGTAAGCCTGCTGAAGCTGCACCTGCAGCCACCCCTCCAGCCAGGTTCTCTGTCCCAGGGAGATAAGAGTCAGGGGCATGACCTTCAGAGATCCCCTGCCCAGTGAGGAGGAATCTAGAGAAGCAGTCTGGCCACAGCCACTTTGCTGCACTGTGGTAAATTCTGCCCAATCTAAACCTCTCAGTCTCCTTGGCACTGTCAGGGGAAAACCACCTACCAAAGCCTCAGTAATGGCAGATGCCCTTTGCCCCATCAAACTGGATAGTCTCAGGTCGATTCCAGACTGCTGTGCTGGCAGTAAGAATTTCAAGCCAGTGATATTTGGCTTGCTGGGCTCCATGAGAGTGGGATCTGCTGCATGAGACCAACCTTGGTTCCCTGGCTTTAGCCCCCTTTCCAGGGGAGTGGACAATTCTCCTGTTTGCTGGGATTCCAGGTGCCACTGGGGTAGGAAAAAAACTCCTGCAGTTAGCTCTGTGCCTGCCCAAACAGCCAGTCAGTTTTGTGCTTGAAACCCAGGTCCCTGGCAGTATAGGCTCATGAGGGAATCTCCTGGTCGACAGATTGCAAAAATCTGGAGGAGAAGCATAGTACCCTGGGGTGGGTAGCACCGTCCTTTACCTCTTCCCTTGGCTGGAAGACGGTGGTCTCCTGGCTCCCTGCACTTCCCAGATAAAGCAACACCCCACCCTGCTTCTGCTTGCTCTCTGTGGGTTGCACCCACTGCCTAACCACTCCCAATGAGATAAACTGGGTACCTAAGTTGGAAATGGAGAAATTACCTACCTTTTTCATTGGTCTCACTGGGAGCTGCAGACCACAGCTGTTTCTATTTGCTTATCTTGGCCCATCCATCAGATTGCATCATTTTATCTCATGGTTACTTCGAAAAACAAAAACTAATTTTTTGGAGGTATCATTTTTCTGTTTTGGAGAATCATATGTGATTTATTTCAATATTAGTGCTACTTTTCTGTGAAGACAAATTCTAGGAATATGAAGACAAATTCTATGAAAAGAAACTACTTTGTGACCAAAGCAGAGAACACATTTTAGATTAAGGAAATCAAATTTGAAGTACTGAAGTATTCTAGCACAAGTCTCCCTATTGTTATAGACAAATGTTATCATGGTTGGCAAAGCTCTGAGACATGACTGATGAAGACCTCATCTTGTCTTGATTAAAAATAGAAAGGTATAGAAGACCAACACAGCATTTTTCCTCAAAATATTTATGACTCATACACAAAGAAAGTGTAATTGAAACCAAAATCTCTTCTAATTTCAATAACACAAAGCAATTTATATCTTCTTTACCTTATTATTATAGACCAACCAAGATAAACCACAATAGATTTTTTAAATTCAGAATTCTAGGGTCATTTTTCCATTAACAATTTTGTTCATTATCTGTTGTGCAACTATTGTTTTGCCTCCTTTATTTTTTCAAATGACAACTTTTCTCTTATTAGTCCCAGTTCCTTACATAACTTAACCTACTTCTGTGATTTTCAGTTCCTTGACCTCTTTCCATTACACATTCATTTCTAATTCATATTTACTTTCTTCCCTGCCAAAACTAGGTGCATGATTTGTCCTAATACCACCTTCATTCCTTGCTCCTTGAATGTCCTTGTGCTGTACTTTTTAGGTTGTCAATTTCTATCTCTAGCTACTGCAAGTAATCTAGTAATCTGGTTAATTTCTCAGTTACTTTTTCTTGGCTACAAATAATTACTAGGAAAAATTAAATAGCCGAACTTTATTAATCAATGCTCTTACAAAATATGACATCAACTGGAGCAATCATTCTACTAATGCCCATTTCACCCAGAAATTGTTCCAAGTGTTTATATTTTTCTCCAAACTATGCAATTCATTCACTGCATATGATCACTCCTCCAAAACCACAGGGATAAGGATCTGGGTCACCCCACCTGAAAGACCCTACCTATACCAGGACATCTGCTAGGCAAGGATGAGGAGCATCTGAAATGGGTGATGAAGGAAAACTCCCTTACTAGACCTGAGTTCTACCTATCAGGAGAGTTTTCCTTCACCAATGCATTTCAGAGAAACCCCTGATTGAAATTGTAAGTAAATAATGTATTTTCAGCTATTATCAACTTAACACAGTAGTCATTTAGTGAACCCATTAGTGAGGGGCATTCTCCTCCATCAGCTGGTTATAAGGTTTCCTCACAGATGCCAGAGGTTTGACTTGGAGAGCTACTGGTGCAACAGTAGTAAATGATACAGTGGTCTGGTCAATGTGCTCACGCACTTCACTTCTTTTCTATCTGTCCCTAGTTATGCCTGATTCTGGATGTACCACTCCCATCTTATGAGGAATTACTGCTGGGTCCACCTGACCATATTACTTAAGTAATCTAAAAGGACTCAGTTCATGACGGCCATCTCTGGCTGCTTGGTTACAATGCTGTCCATCACATGGTCAGAAGCGCTGTTCCTACCAGAGACCAGTTGCACACCAGGAGTTGACTTTCAGGAGGTACGTAGTTCTTTGCAACAGATGGTATGAACTTCAAGGGTCCGTGTATTTCCATTACAGATATCTCTCATCCCATAGTATGACAGGGTCTACATTTCTATTCTCCCATCACACATGTGCCTGGTATAAAATGGCTCAAGTGGTAGGGTTGCTTGCACCACATACTAGAACTACCGTAGAACTCTTTCCTACATTGAGCGCCACTAAAAATAGCAGGCTTCCGTGCCACCTAGAAACCATGCTGTGACTTTATTCCTACGTGCTGAAGATGACAGCCAATCTGGAAATTTACTGAATGCAATTTCAGTTTCTTCCTATTCATACTTTTATTCCAGTCAGTCTATATAGTGCCTAAATCTCCACCATCCCCAAATGTTTTCCTGAACCATGAGTATATGAACTTGGATAGGAAAAGTTTTACCTCTTTACTTAGTGTTTTCTTTAGCTAAGTTCCACGCTGCCTTAGCAATACCTATGATTATTCCTAATAGAAATCATGGATTTTTTGTGCCACATTACAGTTATAACATACCTTAAATTATTACTTACATACATCATCATTTTAATTAGTTGTTAGATCTACCTTCTATCTCTTCATTTAAATATTTTACAGTACATACGTTACTCTATCAAAATGTATTTTTAACATATTTTGATATACTATTTCAATGTAATTTATTTTCTTTGTAATACTATGTATTTTATGTTATATATTTGTAAATATTTTTCTGGGACGAGGTTCATAAGCTTCTACAGAATGCCAGAGGTCTCGTTTATGACATTAAAATGTTGAGATTCTCTGCCTTCTCTTTCTCTCTCCCCCCTCCTCCTTTATAACAATCAGACTTTAAACGACAGCTCTTCATAAGCCTTTCCCTACCCCTCACTCTACAGCAGACTCCTGGTTACCTTTTACCTGATTTTTCTTCCACGATAGCATTTATATGATTTGGCTCTGTGTCCCCACCCAAATCTCATCTCAAAGTATAATCCCCATAATCCCCATATGTCAAGGGAGGGACCTGGTGGGAGGATCATGGTGGGGGGAATCCATGATTGGATCATGGGGGTAGTTTCTCCCATGCTGTTCTTGTGATAGTGAGTGAGCACTCACAAGATCTGATGGTTTTATAAGTGTTTGACAGTTCCTACTTCACACACACTCTCTCTCACCTGCCACCATGTCAGACAAGCCTACTTCCCCTTCTGCCATGATTCTAAGTTTCCTGAGGCAACTGTGAGAATGGACTAACACAATGCTAATGTTTTTAAAGTTCTAGGTGATTTTACATTATTTGTAAAATGTTCAAAATCATTAGTATGCTATAAATATCCTTCATGATTTGCCTCCAATCAGCTGTTTTAGAATCACATTGTGTCATCCAACCCTCAAGTTTTTTACTTCACAGCAGTTTCTCAAACAACATATCATGCTATTTTATACCTGTCTGACTTGAATTGTCTTGCTCCTTCTGGAATGTAAGCCTACATGTTGGTTCTGTATCAAGTTTATACACAGGTTAAATATCTAGCGTAAATGTTCAACTTTTAAAAAAAACTTCTTTAAGCAGAGTTAGTATCTCCCACATCTGTTCAATACTCTACTTATCGCAGGCACAATACACATTCCCTAAAGATAAGCATCCTTACTCATAATAGTTACATAGCTACAAAGGAACACAACATAGTGTTGACCCACGACACTACTCAATGGGTATTTCATTAGTGAGATTTTAACTCTAATGTCCATCAGAAGGATATTAATAGGAGAGAAATAAGTTATAACACAATCAAATAATTGTAATAATAATTCAAAAAATTGGTGACAGAGACCACAATATAAAGACATGGGGATATAATAATGACTTATCTTTAAGCTTTAAGAAAATCAGATTACATAACAATATTTATAAGACAAAACTCGTGATAATAGCATATTATGGCAAAAATGCTAACAAAGATTATACCTGGGTAGCTGGAAGTCCAATCATTTAAGTTTTGTTCTTTATACTATTTTAATGTTTAATTATTATGGGTACACAATAAGTACATATATTCACTAGGTATATGTGATGTTCTGATACAGCCATACAATGTGTAATAAACACATTCAGGTAATTGAAATATCTATCACCTCAAACATTTATCATTTCTTTCCTTTCTTTTATTTTTTTTTGAAACAGAGTCTCATTCTGTCACCAGGCTGGAGGGCAGTGGCACTATCTTGGCTCGCTGCAACCTCCACCTCCCAAGTTCAAGTGATTCTCCTGTCTTGCCTCCCCAGTAGCTGGGATTGCAGGCACACACCACCATGTCCAGCTAACTTCTGTATTTTTACTAGAGACAGGGTTTCACCATGTTTGCCAGGATGGTCTCAATCTCTTGACCTCGTGATCTGCCAGCCTCGGCCTCCCAAAGTGCTGGGTTTACAAGCGTGAGTCACTGTGACTGGCCAAACTTATCATTTCTTTCCAATTGTTACATTCCAATTATACATTTGGTTATTTTAATACATAAACTAAATTATCGTGGACATACAGTATACAATAAATTTTATATTATAAAATATACAAGTAATTATAGTCATCTTGTTGTATTATCAAATACTGTATCTCATTCATTCTAACTATATTTTTGCACCCAGTAACCATCCCCACTTTCCCCCCAACCTCCCTGCTACCCTTCACAACCTCTGGTATCCATCATTCTCAATTGCTTTAATTTTAGCTCCCACATATGAATGAGAAAATGAGGAAACATTCTGTGTCCAGCTTATTTCACTTAACATAATGTCCTTCAATTCCATTTATGTTGTTACAAATGACAGGATCTCTTTCTTTTTTATGGCTGAACAACACTGCATTGTGTATATATGCCACATTTTCTTTACTCATTTATCCACTGATGAACACAGGGTGATTCCAAATCCTGGCTATTGTGAATAGTGTTTCAGTAAACATAGTAGTGTAGCTTTCTCTTTTATATATTAATTTCCGTTCTTTCGGGTGTATACATAGCAGTAGGACTGCTGGATTATGTAATATTTTTATTTGATTTCCACCAAGGTGGCTGAATAGGAACAGCTCTGGTGCGCAGTTCCCAGCAAGAGCTGCAGAAGGCAAGTGATCTCTGCATTTCCAACTGAAGTACCAAGTTCATCTCATTGGGACTGGTTAGACAGAGGGTGCAGCCCAAGGAGGGTGAGCCAAAGCATAATGGAGTGTCAACTCACCTGGGGAGTGCAAGGGGCTGGAAAATTCCCTCTCATAGCCAAGGGAGGCCATTAGGGACTTTTCCCGACACTCTGGCACTCTGGCTCCTATACTGCACTTTTCCCATGGTCTTCACAACCCATAGACCAGGAGATTCTCTCCAGTGCCTCCAACACCAGAGCCTCGAGTTTCCAGCACAAAACTGGGCAGCCATTTTAGTGGCAGGTTTTTTTGTTTCTCCCCCCCCCCCCCCCCCCGCCGCCAAAAAGCCGCTCATTCCCCTGAAAAAGGGGACTGAAGCCAGGGAGCCAAGTGATCAGGCTCAGCAGGTCCCACCCCCACAAAGATCAGCAAGCTAAGATCCACTGGCTTGAAATTCTCACAGCCAGCACAGAAGTCTGAGATCGACCTGGGACATTTGACCTTGGTGTGGGGAGAGGTGTTTGCCTCTGCTCAGGCTCAGGTAGGTGGTTTTACCCTTGCCTGTGTAAAAAAAAAAAAAAAATGGAGGGAAATTTACACAGCAACTGGGCGGAGCCCATGGCAGCTCAGCAAGGCCTCTGCAGGCAGACTCTCCCTAGACTCCCTTTCTGCTGGGCATGGCATCTCTGAAAAAAGGCAGCAGCCTGTCAGGGGCTTATAAATAAAGCCCTCACCTTCCTGGGACAGAACACCCAGGAAAAGGGACAGTTGTGGGGTCAGCTGCGGCAGACTTAAATGTCTTTACCCGGCAGCTCTGAAGGGAGCAATGGATCTCCCAGCACAGCACTAGAGTTTCGATAAGGGACAGACTGCCCCCTCAAGTGGCTTCCTGACCCCCATGTATCCTGACTGGGAGACACCTTAGTCAGGAGAACTCTGGCTGGCATCTGGCAGGTACCCTCCTGGGACGAAGCTACCAGAGGAAGAAACAGGCAGCAACTGTTGCTGTTCTGCAGCCCCTGTGGGTGATTCCAGGCAAGCAGGATCTGGAGTGGACCTCTGGCAAACTCTAGCAGACCTGCAGCAGAGGGGCCTGACTGTTAGAAGGAAAACTAACAAACAGAAAGAAATAGTTCCAATATGAACAGAAAGGACATCTACTCAGAGACCCCAGCCAAAGGTCACCAACTTTGACAAAGGCAGATAAATCCATGAAGAAACCAGCGCAAAAAGGCTGACACTGCCAAACACCAGAATGCCTCTTCTCCTCCAAGGGATCACAACTCCTCAGCAACAAAGAAACAAAAACGGATGGAGAATGAGTTTGATGAACTGATAGAAGTAGGCTTCAGAAGGTGGATAATAACAAACTTATCTGAGCTAAAGGAGCAGGTTCTAACACAATGCAAGGAAGCTAAGAACCCTGAAAAAAGGTTAGACGAAATGCTAACTAGAATAACCACCATAGAGAAGGACATAAATGACTTCATGGAGCTGAAAAACACAGCATGAGAACTTCGTGAAGCATATGAAAGTTTCAATAGACAAACTGATCAAGCAGAAGATATCAGAGATTGATGATCAACTCAATGAAATAAAGTGAGAAGGCAAGATTAGAGAAAAAAAAAAGCGAAAAGAAATGAAGACAGCCTCCAGGAAATACAGGATTATGTGAAAAGATCAAATCTATGTTTGGTCAGTGTACCTGAAAGTGACAGGATGAATGAAACAAAGTTGGAAAACATGCTTCAACATATTATCCAGGAGAATTTCCTCAACCTAGCAAAGCAGGCCAACATTGAAATTCAGGAAATACAGAAAACACCACAAAGGTATTCCTCAAGAAGAGCAATCCCAAGACACATAATCCCAGAACACATAATCATAGGATTCACCAGAGTTGACATAAAGAAAAAAATGCTAAGGGCAGCCAGAGACAAAGGTCTCACAAAGGGAAGCCCATTAGACTCACAGTGGATCTCTCTGCAGAAACCCTACAAGCCAGAAGAGAGTCGGGGCCAATATTTGATATCCTTAAAGAAAAGAATTTCCAACCCAGAATTTCATATCCAGCCAAACTAAGCCTCAAAAGCAAAGGAGAAATAAAATCCTTTATGGACAAGCAACTGCTGAGAGATTTCATCACGACCAGGCCTGCCTTACAAGAGCTCCAGAAGGAAGCACTAAACATGGAAAGGAGCAACTAGTACCAGACACTGCAAAAACATACCACATGGTAAAGACCATTGACACAATGAAGAAACTGCATCAACTAATGGGCAAAACAACCAGCTAGCATCAAAATGGTACAACCAAATTCATATATAACAACATTAACCTTAAATGTAAATGGGCTAAATGCCCTAATTAAACAACACTGACTAGCAAATTGGATAAAGAGTCAAGACCCATCAGTGTGCTGTATTCAGGAGACCCATCAAACATGCAAAGAGACACATATGCTCAAAATAAAGGCATGGAGGAAGATTTACCAGGCAAATGGAGAGCAAAAAGAAGTAGGGGTTGCAATTCCAGTCTCTGATAAAACAGGCTTTAAACCAACAAAGTTCAAAAGAGACAAAGAAAGGCATTGCATAATAGTAAAGAGATCAATGCAACAAGAAGAGCTAACTATCCTAAATATATATGCACCCAATACAGGAGCACCCAGATAATAAAACAAGTTCTTAATGACCTACAAAGAGACTTAGGCTCCCACACAGGAACAGTGGGAGAATTTAACCCCTTACTCTCAATATTAGACAAATCAATGAGACAGAAAATTACAAAGGATACACAGGACTTAAACTCAGACCTGGACAAAGTGGATCTAATAGACATCTACAGAACTCTCCACCCCAAATTCACAGAATATACATTCTTCTCAGCACCATATCACACTTAGTCTAAAACTGACCACATAATTGGAAGTAAAACACTCGAGCAAATTAAAAGAAAGGAAATCACAACAAACAGTCTCTCAGACCACAGTGCAATCAAATTAGAACTCAGGATTTAAAAACTCACTCAAAACTGCATCACTACATGGCAACTGAACAACCTGCTCCTGCATAACTAAAGGATAAATAATGAAATGAGGGCAGAAATAAACATGTTCTTCAAAACCAGTGAGAATGAAGACACAACATACCATAATTGCTGGGACACATTTAAAGCAGTTTCTAGAGGGAAATTTATAGCACTAAATGCCCACAAGAGAAAGGAGGAAAGATCTAAAATCAACACCCTAACATCACTATTAAAAGAACTAGAGGAGCAAGATCAAACAAATCCAAAAGCTAGCAGAAGACAAGAAATAACTGAGATCAGAACAGAACTGAAGAAGAGAGAGACACAAAAAAAAACCTTTCAAAAAAAAAAAAAATCAATGAATCCAGGAGCTGGTTTTCTGAAAAGATCAACAAAACAGATAAATTGCTGGCTAGACTAATAGAAAAGAAAAGACAGAATAATTACATAGATGCAATAAAAAATGATAAAGGGGACATTACCACTATTCCCAAAGAAATACAAACTACAATCAGAGATTACTACAAACACCTCTATGCAAATAAACTAGTACATCTAGAAGAAATGGATAAATTCCTGGACACTTACACCCTCCCAAGACTCAACCAGGAGGAAGTTGAAACCCTAAATAGACCAATAACAAGGTCTAAAATTGAGGCAG